>NC_080103.1:17841585-18144960 GCF_950005125.1 Chionomys nivalis
ACACCAATATTGCATTATGATTCATAACAGTCGCAAAATTGCAGTTATGAAATAGCAATGAAAATAATTTTGTGGTTGGGGGTCACCACAACGTGAGGAACTATGTTAAAGGGTCTCAATATTAGGAAGGCTGAGAGCCACTGCTCTAGAGAAACAGAACAGACAGAATAAATATGTGTTATGAAAGATGTATTAGCTTGGCTTCTGCAGCACGGGATAGGCAGTCCAACAGTGGCTGTCTACATGCTGGAGAGGCTGAGAACCTGGTAGGTGTGTTTAATCTGTGAGGCAGAATGCCTCAGCAGTTTTAGACTGGCTTTGAAAGGCTGGGGGATTTCTAAAGAACTGCTGGCCATCAGCCCACACAGTGAGCCTGAAGAAGCTGAGTTCTGAGGTCAGCGAGCATGGTACCGGAAACAGGGGGATAGATAGTTGTCCTCACCAGCAGGAGGACAAGGCAGGCTAGCAAGAAGCACTGAGTTTTCCTGGGATCTCTTCGAGTGTGTGTGTGTGTGTGTGTGCACATGCATGTACACAGCTGTGCATTGGTATGTGTACCTGTGTATTGGCACTCACAGAGGACAGAAGAAGGAATCAGAGTTATAGGTGATTATGAGCAACCTAACACGAGTACTGTCAACTTGAGACCTCCATGAGAGCGTTACACGTTCTTAACTGCTGAACTGTTTCTCCAGCCACCCAGGAGCTGGCGTCATTTCCTTTCTCAGTTAATCCTTCTGGAAATGCCAAGATAGAAGGTCTGGGCACTGTGACTTTGACCCATGCTGTATCAAAGATCTCTTGGTAGGGAGGTGGCATCCTTATCAGTGGGAATCAACTGTTCACTAAAATTCCTAGAGGTGGAAATAATCAGGATTGGGGCATAAAGGTGAGGCAGATGTTTGGGGTAGCACCGTGTGCTGACAATTCAGACAGAGAGCCACACGCACAGGACACAGTACGTGCTCAAAGGTTTTGTAGAGTGTGGGCTGGGTCTGAGTGGAAGCTGGGGGCCAAAGGGGTCACCGGTCTCCTGATGATGGTGGGGAGGGAAGTCAGTCAGCAAACCCCCTCACCCATCAGGGAGAAAGGATGGAAATACACAACAACAGAGTTTGGCCCATTGTTAAACACTGGAAAGCCACTGCTTCTGAAATAATAACACAACCGTGCAATCCCATTAGAGATTCTAATGGGGAGAGAAAAGAAACACTCACAGCCAATTTCCTTCCCGCTCCTGTAATTATTAGCACAATTTTAAAGAGTAGGGTGTTACATTCTTTCCCACCACTACCAATTCATTCATTCATTCATTCATTCATTCAGCGATTTTCTCGGAGTACCTGTTCTCTGCCAGGGACAGGATGTGACCAGAACACAGCTCCAGCAGTCAGATGAATGGGGTCACAGGCCTCTGAGAAGCTGGACAGGGTGAGGAATGAGAATCAACAATTGTATTGAGTATTGTGGAAACCAACAGCAAGCAGACTAGAATTATTTCAGCAGGTGGGGGTGGGGTGGGGTGAGAAGCTGCCTGTTCAGGTTTAAGAGCAAACAGAAGGAAATGCGGTAAGCAAATATAGGCAGTTCTTGGAGAAGAGGAGCTGGGGGTTTGCTTGTTTAACGTGAGTGATTCTTCAGAGTGCTCAGGAATGGTGGGACCATCTCGGGGAAAGGGGCGCGTGCTGACACAAACTAGAACCATCCCTGACTAGGCACAGGGAGGCTGAATGCAGAGCCTGGGGGTAGAGGCCAGCCTGGGGCATGTCTGAGGACAGGAGGAAGCCGAATTCAGGCACAGGTGGAGGCAGGAAGTCGATGAAACAATGAGAGATTGTGGACATTTTCTTCTATAAGTGAGGGAAGGAGAGCAATGCCGGAGGTCTAGGAAGGGATAGAAGAGGAAGGGCACGAACAGGCCTGGCACATCAGAGGAGAAGCTCCTAGACACATGCAATGTTAATGTCTTCTCCCGTCCTGGAAGGAAGTCCTCTGTGACCACGGTCCATCAAATTTTCATTTGGAAATTATGTATGTGTGTGTATACATTACAATAGTTTTAGGTTTATTTTATGTGTATGAGCATTTTGCCTGCATGTTTGAGCACCTTCACTACTCATGGCTGTGAGCTGATGTGGAAGAAAATCCCTTCTCTGGGGAAGAATGCTTTGGAAGCTTCTGGAAAGTCTGGGCTGATCCCTTTCAAGGGCAGGTCAGGAAGCTGTGTGAACCATCCACAAATGGTGGCAAATCCCCGAGCTCAGAGCTCTCCTGACTCTCCTCCAGCCACATCCTCCCCCTAGGTGGCACCCTCCACATCAGGGTGACTCAGCTGCTTCTGCAAGATTCCTCCCAAAGCCCACGGGTCAAAAGCCCTTCTACTATTCCCTGAAGAGCAGAGCCTTTCATTACACCCAGAGCCCACAAACAAGAGCCCAGTGGGAGAGGACACGGCTCCAAACAGGGGGGCGCTCTTGTTCCATTCCAGCCTGGGCAGCGTCAGAGCCTGACCCGAGCAAAATGAAATATTCCTGCACACCCAACTCCAGGAAACGGAAGCCATTGCACCGACAGCACATTTAAAACAGCCCCCCAAAAAGCCTTAGACTTCATTTTGCTTGTTGAGAACAAGCTTTTCCATCTTTTACCCAGGGCACCGGGGACCCCCTGAATAGAGGCTCTAGCCAGAAAGGAAAGAGCTCTTGCCAGTTTTTAAGGAAAAGAAAAACTTCCTTTCAACCAGCGTATTGCATTAGAGACGCCTGCAGTCCCAGTGTGCCTCATTATACGTGTTCGTGTGCAGCTACCATGCCCATGCACCCACCCCACCCTCGTACCACTCATGTCACACACATTTGTACTACCCTTCAGACACACTTAAACACACATCCCACACCTCTTTGAACATGCGTGCATACAACTCTTTGTACAACATATACACATTTTTAGTATATTACATATCCTATAACACACACACACACTGCCACCATTTGTCCCCATGTCCATGCCATCTGTGCACACACATTGCACACCCACATGTGTTCACACACAAGACAACTGACCTACTCAGCAAGTCACACCCTGTCACCAATGGCATCACGCCCTGCCACCACCACCATCATCCTCACCACACCTAAAGCCCCTACATACACACTCTCTCCTCGCTCCATTCTTCCTCAATCCCAGTTTCCTTGTTTGAGATTTTAAGACACGTGTGTATGTGACTTACATGCGGGTCAAAGGCCCATGTGTTGGTTGCCCTGCCCACTCTTCCTGGGTCATTGAGGCCACCGTTGGCATCTATTACCATTGCTGTCTGGGAAGAGGGAAGGAAAGGACAAACTCTCCGGCCAGGGATCTGGGATGGATCAGAGGATTAATTAAAAATTAGCGAGTCATTTATGAGCCAGTAACTTGAGTCCAGAGCCGGCTTTGGGCCGAGAGCATCTCCCTGCTTGCTCATTAGCATGGCACATCGAACTCGCATTCTGGATGGGATGGAGCCGAGGGCAGATGGTCAGGGTTAGACAATAAGAACCTGGAAGCATCCACACATCTCGGTTTCCTTCACATTCCTCATTGAAAGATAAAGAGATTTAAAATGTGAAGTCTCAGAGGTTTGCAGGACGAAGGAACCGCACCACATGGTTCCAATTAGAAAGCAAATCTAATCACCCCGCGACCATCAGGACATTATCTCTTGTGCCATTTTCACGCCACACTGCCTCCCCCATTCCCAACCCTCCTTGAGATTCGCTCCCCTCTTCCACCTAGTGAGGGTGTTCTCGGAGAGCTAGGGCTATTTTTACTCCCTCATTTGGAAAAACACCATTCCGAAAGCAGATCTGCAGCATCCTGTCCCAGCAAGGCGGTCCGAGCTGAGGCTGAATGACTTCCCAAGTAGCTATGCGTGGGCATTATTTGGGACACCTGTCCTTTCCAGTAGGTTTAGATGGCTGAAAAGTATCCCCTCTTGGCCAGAGGTGTCAATCTCGAGTCTCTCAGACTGGGCAATGATGGCAACCATTGGACTGTTTGTGGATGGCAATACAGCTGAAGGTGGTTAGAGTCCGGATCCAGCTAGTCTTATAGTTTGAATCCTGGCGGTACCCCTGGGCCTCAGACCCTGAGCTCGGGGGCTCTCACTGTAAAATGAATGACACCAGGCATCACTTTCATGGCGATGCTAGGAATAACCAACAAGGCCACAATGCGTGGCAGCTGCTCTCCTTATGAACAGTCTCCAAGTTTCTGGTCTGGAAATAAAGACCTGCTAGATGAGCTCAGCACCACAAAGGGTTTCTCACCGTGACAGCATCCTGCAGGATGCAGGAGCGTTTAGCATCATAATTTTAAAGACTTGAACAGAGGTCCCAGATCAGCAGGATGTCCCATGGTTTCACACTGTCTCTTCTCAGTGCCACCGGGTTATCAGAGCGAGGAACAATGTGATAATTGTGTCCTCGCCTCTCCCCTAGCTTCGCTAATGAAACCCCCTTTATCTCGGTCAACTTGTTCACCCATTTGGAACAAGAGCTCTCTTCTAATTGGCAAGTCATCATCTGAGCAATAATACCTGTTATTACCACCTGATCTCTCTTTCAATAGTAGGTTATTATTATGTACTTGGATAAAAATGCCCGTGCTGTTATTTGGAAGGCCAGGTTAAGCAGAGCAATATGATCTCGGGTAATAATAATGACATCTTGCATACCCACAGCGCATGGGTTTTTCAAGTACATAGTATGTCAGCAGGCTGCTCCCTGGCCTCCCTGGGCCAAGAAGTCCTGGCATTGGCCTTTTGTTCTGTTTGGAACTCTAAGTTTTCAGGTCCCATGGACCTTTAGAAGTCTCTGTGCAGAGCCTCTGCAGGGTTCCGTGACAGCCGTGCCAGACCAAGGCAGGCCTGGTTGAGATGAAGTTGGGCCTGTTTTGCTGCAAACACGCACCCCTGACCCCAAAGAGGCAGTTTCTTTCTTATGACCATTTATTATTTACAAAGCGCCGCAAGTGTACATGACATTTTATGAGACACAAAGACAAGGTCTCTGCCCCATGGACTGAGAAGTTCCATCCAGCGTTTCATCTGTCTGAGCTTAGCTGTGGGGAGGCAGGGGAGGCAGGTAGGGCTGAGAACCTTCATACTGTCTGGGGCAGCTGGCTGGAAATAAGGCTTTCTGATGAGCCGTTTGAAAGGCAGGGAAGCCGAGCCAGATGCACACAGCTCTTCGGGATCACAGCAGTTGGAGAGGCGTCTGTATTCCAGGCCAGGAAAGTCAAGTTCTGCCCATGTGCCTTGGAATGGTTGGGGGAGAACCAAGACTGCCCGCTGGGAAGGGATGGCAAAGGTCCCACTGTCCTGAGAGCCCCTTATGGTATCACATACCCCTCCCCTTACAGGCTCTGTAGAAAGCTGTTTTGTTTTGACCTGTTTTGGCTTGTTTTGGGGGGTAGTGCAGACAGGAAAGAACATTAGTTAGATTTTTTTTTTAAAAAAAGTATTATTAAGTTATTATATAGCTTCAAACAGATTCACTTTCCTTTTCTAGAAATAAAAAATTCAGGCTGTTTGGACATCTTTGGTTTCTCCCTGCTGCTCACCCAAAATCTCATCTGTTTGTCTCTGTCCCAACCAGGCTGGCTCTAATGGTGCCCCCCAGTCACCCACAGCGCCTGAATTATTCATCTGTTCACCCTACCATCTCCCACTGAGTAGCTCGAGGGGACAGGCCTTGGCCTAAGAAGACGCATAGGAGCATGGCCTTCCCCTGAGAAGCACCAGACAGATGGGAACAAGGATGTGAAAAAGCAGAGAGGTCGGGGGCCAATGCTGCATCCTCCTGTGGGAGGAGAGAGGTCGGGGGCCAAAGCTGCATCCTCCTGTGGGAGGAGACAGAGGCTTTGGCCCTGTGAACGCATTTCTTTCAGCACCTCCACTCATTTATTTGGAACACATCTGAGTTCCTACTCTCAGGAACAGGGGCTCACATTCTAGGGAGGCTCAGAAATCTAGCTTTGCCCTGGGCTCAGGAAGCACTGATCACGTCCCTGGCATCGGATTCTTCCTGCTCTGAGCTCAGGGCTTGGTCCAACACACGGCAGATTTTGCAGCCAGAAACAGATATAAACTTGGCTGAGCAGAACCAGTGGAAACAGAAGAGGTTCTGTAATGTACAGAATATGCAGCAGATGGCTCTGCTTCCCACCAGCCCTGCAAGCCTGATTCACACAGCCTGTGCTGTCCACAATCATCACCATCACCATCGTTATTACTATCATCAGCAGCAACATCACCACCACCACCACCACCACCACCACCACCACCACCACCACCACCTCCACCACCACCATTATAACCATCATTATTACTATCATCAGCAGCACCACCATCACCATCACTAACACCACCATTACCATTATAACCATCATTATTACTATCATCAGCACCACCACCATCACCACCACTACCACCACCACCACCATTATAACCATCATTATTACTATCATCAACACCACCACCATCACCACCACCACTACCACCACCACCACCTCCACCACCACCATTATAACCATCATTATTACTATCATCAGCACCACCACCACCACCATTATAACCATCATTATTACTATCATCAGCACCACCACCATCACCACCACCACCACCACCACCACCACCACCACCACCACCACCACCACCACCATTATAACCATCATTATTACTATCAGCAGCAGCACCACCATCACCATCACTACCACCACCACCACCACCACCACCACCACCACCACCACCACCACCACCACCATTATAACCATCATTATTACTATCATCGCTGCCATCTCCACCACCACCACCACCACCATCACCATTATTACTGTCACCACCATCACTACCATCACCGTATCTTATTAAAAGCCTCTAGTACATACATGGCAAGTGCTCCAAGCTTGACGTCTGGATGAGGATGTCTCCTCTATCCGTCCCTCCCTCCCTCCCTCAGCCACACATCCAGCCCTGTCCGTGCTCCTGTTACAATGGGCTCCACAGTCTTCCTTTCTCCCCACGTCACTGTCTTTGCTCCACTCCAGCTCCACACTCCCTCTTCCTTTTCACGCCACTTGTCTTAAATATGGGACTTAGACAAATCATCTGAGGAATTGTGTTCATCAGAGAGATCTCTGGGAACCAGCCCTTACAATAACTCGAGTGGCTAACAGTGGCGTTGGAGCATTTGTGGTTTTAATAATTTCTTGTTCAGAGCTCAAGACATGCTGCCCTATAGCCCTCAACCCCCAATTAGAGCCCCAAACTTAATATTTCAGTTTCCCACGTTAGACAGAAAGGCAGCCATCCAAGGGGCCAGACAGTGATCTATCACTGCTGGCTTGTACCAATGGCACAGCAAAGCCTTCAGGAATTCTGCAGCTGCTTGTTAAACCTTTGAAAGTCATGGTAAGAGGAGCATTTTTAAGAGAGAATTCACTAGACATTGCAAATGTAAGGACTTATAAATTTACTGGTTTAAACATGGCACTGTACCAGGTATAGTCCAGCTCAGCAAAAGAGCTGTTGACCAAAGCCCAAAGGTCCCGGGAGGAAAAGTCCTGCCAGACGAAAGGCCCATCTACGATGAAGGCCCTTTCTTCCTTCATAAACGCTTTGTGCCTGTTGGAAGGTTACTTTGCAAAGATCTTTCTATTGAGTTCACACGAGAGTCTGCCACCCTTTAAATCCATCGAGACTCTTTGATTAAAAGGCACCATCTGTGACTCCTTCACGCAGAAGGGGTTTCTGACTAGAGTTCTCACTGAGTTCACACAGTTGGTAGGAAGACTGGAAAGTGGACTCGATGGAGGATTCAGTGTTAGCACTCGAGCATTGACCCTGGCCTGCTCGCAGGAGATCTAGCAGGACACATCAGCAGCCGCAGTTAAGATGGGGTACTGTAGCTACGCAGCCGCCAATAGAGCACTTTTATGTGCATGCGTTATATCCCCGTGTGAAAGAAAAGCAAACCCTTTCGCCTCTGCACCTCCTCCCAAGAAACCTCACGCGTGAGCTCCATTACATGGTGTGGCTTTGCAGAACCTCTTGGCTCCAACCCACCAAGGCCACCTTTCCTTCCGCTGCTAAACTATATCACTGAGCTAGGTTATTTTGGAGGCCATGGAATTGGAAATAGCAAGGGCCATTAAAAAAGACCAGGAAGATACTCCTGAGTTGGACCAATACCAATTTTTCTTCTCTCCTCTCCCTTGCTTCCTCCCTTGTCCCGTCCCTTCTTTCTTCCCTTCTTCTGTCCCCCCCTTCCCCCATTCTTCCCTCCCTCTCTCCGCCCTCTGTACAACTCTTAACAAGTTTTCTAGACTGGTTTTACACTCACTATGTATCCAAGTGTCCTGGTTAGTTTATGTCAGTTTGACCCAAACCAGAGACATTTGGGAAGAGGAAATCTCAAATGAGAAAATGTCCCCGTGAGATTGACCTGTGGGAAAACCTTGGTGCATTTTCTTAATCAGCCATTAAGATGAGAGGACCCAGGTCACTGTGGGAAGGGGCACCCCTGCTCTGGTGTACCGAGTACTATAAAAATTCAAGCTGAGTAAGCCATAATGAGCAAGCTAGTAAGCAGAACTCCTCCATGGTCTCTGCATCAGCTCCTGCCTCCAGGTTCCTGCCCTTTTTGAACTCCTGTGTCAACTTTCTTTTAATGATGGACTGTAATGTGGACCTGTAAGCTGAAATAGCAACAGAAACCTCAAGACACCAAAGGCAATCTTGAACTCTTGATCTATCTTCCTCTACTTCGGTAGTTCTGGGGATTATAGACATTGGCCACTATGCTCAGCTCTCAAGCTTTCTTTCCCAGCCTGGTTTCACTTAGATTAAAATCAGAAGCTCTCAGAAAACAGTCTGATTTCCTGAGCCCCATACTCACTCTTAGGGTGGGCAGGGTACCCTCACTGACAGCCCCAAGACTGCCTGGAATCAGTGAGAGATCATTCTCTAAAGAAATCAGGCTTCGTTACAATAAGAAGATTCCAGATAGCCAAAACATGTTCTCTGTGCAGTCGCCATGGCACTGAGGTCCAGGAAGCTGGGCTGAGCATCTCCCCCACCTGCCCACTGATATCCCAGCATAGGTCACAATTGAGAAATCTGACTTATGCTTTCTTTGACTAACTTTGTGAGTTCCCAGACATGTCCTGTTCATCTCCTGTGTCCTATCTCATTCTATTGACTGCTATCTAAAAGTTAATGATTCCCAGTCTATGTTGGATTTCTTTTGCACATTATTACTTTGGCGGGAGTCTTCAGATCCAATTTTTCATTCATTCCTGTTGCCACCTCCTGAATCCAGAGGTGCAGTTTCCCCTTGTCCTTTGCCCCAGCTCAGGGTTCCTCATCTATCTTCACTTCCTTTTCTATCCCATCCACACTCTACACTGCACAGTCAGCTTCTTAAAAACAAGCAGATCGGGGAATTGGGGAGTGGCTCAGTGTGGAAGAATATGATCCACAAGTATGGGGACCTGAGTTCAGATCCCCAGCACCCACATAAAACCTGGGCACTGCCACACACTCTTGTAGCTCCAGCCCGAGAGATGGGGAGCAGAGATAATATGATCTCTACAGCTTTCTAGTCAGTCAGTCTAGCCAACCGATGCACTCCAAGGTCAGTGAGAGACCCTGCCTCAAGGGAATAAGATGGACAGGAAAGAGCAGAAAGCCCAATATTCTCCTCTAGGTTCTGCATGCATGCACATGGGATGGTCTTGTTACATGCACACACTAAAACGAAACAAAACAAAGTAATACAGTGATATCATATAACCTCTGTCTTTCCATTTTATCAACAGACACACTCTACCCATCATTCGTACCTTCTACCTGTCATTCATACCCTCTACCCATCATTCACACCCTCTACCCATCATTCACACCCTCTACCCATCATTCACACCCTCTACCCATCATTCACACCCTCTACCCATCATTCACACCCTCTACCCATCATTCACACCCTCTACCCATCATTCACACCCTTTACCCATCATTCACACCCTCTACCCATCATTCACACCCTCTACCCATCATTCATACCCTCTACCCATCATCCATACCTTCTACCCATCATTCAAAGCTTTTGGGGACCTGATCTTGAGTCATCCCCTCAGTCTAACTGCCTCTGACTCATGGGTCCTCTCAGCAGACATTCTGATTGTTACTCCTTCCCTTTACTTCTGGATTTTCTTCTGCATGCAGCATCTCTCCTGAAAGGTCGTTGCTCATCTTCCATGACCCAGAGCACAAGAAAGAAGGTGTGAGCACCCGGATGATACCTTTGGCCTTGTCCATTCACACGCTGATAGAATGGTGGAGATTGCCTTGGGGAACTCTTCGCTGACCTGCATAGTCAGCTTTGTTATCTGGCCTCTGCTTCTATCGCTCCCTGTTTATCACGTGCTTATTCCATTTTAGTTTATGCACTTGGGGTGCTTTCTACCTCATCGTGGCATTTACTTATTTTTTTGATCATCTAGGATTTTTCCAGGGAAATTCTATTTTGTCAGTCCCTACATCCTAGCTCAAAGGGATGTTATGTCTTTTCTTAGCCTTCCTGGTGGCTAGGAGACCAGCGCAGCTGAGTCCCACACATACCACATGGGGAACTCTGAACCTGACGGTGATGCACAGTGTGTGGGGAGGAACCTGGAGAAGAAGCGCCTAATAGAAGGCAAAGGCCCTCTTAAGAAGAGTGAATGAAAGGGTATTACTTAAGTCACAAAACCTCAGGGCGCTACGCACCTAGGAATAACAGGCCCCTGCACCCCCAAACGCTTTTCAGAATGAATCTAAAGAGACATGGAGGCTCAGGCATGTACTTGAACCAGTGACCTGTTGAGGCACCATTCTTAAACTCGGCCTAGAGTAACTCTCCAGGTTTTACTACTGGGATTCTGTGTCTGCAAGATCTTAGATTAGCAGGGGCTCCAGCTTGTTTACTCCTTCTCCGAGCAGAGCGTAGCATCTGAGAGGCTTCTGTGTGTACAGTTGTTGAGGAAACGTGAGTCTCTTTGAGGAGGCTTACGGGAGGCTTGACTTTAACAGCCACGACTATTCATTGTTGCTGAGGAGCTGAGCATAAAGCTGATGCTGATTGAGGCGGATCTCCGAGTTTTACAATCACTTTCTTCCCTTTCTTTTTTGCTAGGGGTTCAGGGAGATGAGACTGTGTCTGGCAATGTAGTGTAAACTGACCTCAAACTCATGATCCTCCTGCCTCAGCCTCCCGAATGCTGGGATTACAAGCGTGTGCTATGGGGTCCAGGCCCTGAATCTTCCTTTAAGAAGTTCATGGCTATCGACAGAGAATGAGTGAGCTGAGGGTGGAGCTCTGTGGTGCAGCTATGGCCTGTTGTACACAAGGCCCTGGGTTCACTCTCTAACACCACAAAATCTAAAGGAGATAAACATATTGGATACTATATAGGGTCATGTCATAAATCTTACTTTAGAGTGTGCTGTGGTGGGCCAATCAGAGGACAACTCTTGGGAGTTGATTCTCTCGTTACCTTGTGGCATCCGAGAGCGAATTCTGGTCATCGGAGCTGTGTGCAAGTCCTCCCTCTCACTAAGCCATCCTGATGGTCCTATATGGTTAGTTTAATTACTTGACTTGAATTTTATCTGTTTTTAAAAATTCCGCTATGCTCTTGTGTCCTTCTCATTTCTCCATCACAGCAATGAAAGAATTAATCACCTCCAAAAATATGAAACAGTTTCTCAGAGACAGTAACAGTATAGGCCCCCAAGTGCCATCTCCTTAGGAGGCCATAGATATGGTTTTCTTTTCTGATGGGGGTCTTGGCTATCATCAGGGCAGGATGATAGAGGCCTTGACTTCAGAAAGCAATTGGCAGAGTCTTATTTCTTCAAGGTCAAGACAGAAAATATGGGTCAAATGATAATGCCTCAAGTGGGTGGGGCAGACAGAGATGGCTAGCTGTCCAAGACAGTCCTGGGTCTCTTTCTCTCAGAGGACAGAAGTACAGTCACAACCCACTGTGCCTCCCACCTCCCACATGGGCAGGCCCACCTTGTGTCTAGGTTCTTCCCAGAGTGTGAGCAGAAGTGGTGTGTATTACCTCCGGGCCAGCCCAGAAGCCCCCCCATACTTACTCCCTTCCTGTTGCATGCAGTGGTGCTCAAATCAGCTTAGGAAGCCACGTGCTGGACCTGGAAGAGCTGATAACAACCCTGGCTGAAGATGGGGAGACAGCCTCAGGGCCTCTCCCTTAAGAGGGAACTATCTGTGTAGATGGGAGGGCTAGTCTGTGCTACACTACTACAATGGCCCATTATCCACTGAGTAGTTTATAATAAACAGAAATGTGTTTGGCTTTTGATAACAAAGTCTAGGAAGTTCCAGAGTATGGCACAAGCAAATGGCCAAGGTCGGCATCACCCCACAGTCGGAGGCTGAAGAACAAAAGAGCTTTTGTAACAACATGTTCTAAAAAAAAAAAAAATGACTCATTCTTATGCTGATGAACCTTAAGTCATGGTCACCTCTTAGAGTCTCACCGTGACACTGGCTGCATTGTGGATTACGCTTCCAGCGTGTGAACTCTGGGGAACACATCAAACCACAGCAGAGAGATATAAACTTGCATATCTATTAAGCCTCTGAGTTGCCCAGAGGTCTTGTTACTGGCGTGACTTTCCTTCAATATGTATGCCAGAGTAGTCAGAGCCACAGCCGGTATGACCCGTGCTTCGACATTGACGTGCAGGGAGGACACCAGTGGCATGCCATAGGCTTCTGGATTTTGACACTGACAGGGCTATTTTAAGCAATAACTCAGACAATGCTGTGGAAGCTGTAGCTTTAATTCACCAGATTTAAAGATGACGGGGTACTGAGAGGCCTCCTGGTCAGATCCACAAAGTTCTCAACAAGTTGGAAATAACAGGTGGTATTTTCTAAGCACTTAGCCTGAACCAGGCTGCAGGCTGCAGGCTTTCTACACATGATTGTACTGATACTCACAATAACCCTGAGGTGTAGGAATATGCTCACTCTTTCCAAAACAGGTAACAGAAACGCCGAGAAGAATCATGAAGACTCGGTGGTAGCCGGGGATCTGAGAGGGATTCTGTGGTCCTGACAATTTACTTAGGGTTGGCGCTACGTGTAAGTTATTGGTGTCGTTCCTGGTGATATATGTCGTTTTGATATATTTATTAATGACAAAATAGTTCTTTCTTTCGGTATTGAAACTGTCACAATTTGGATGATAAATTGCAGTCACCTTAGTGCTTCTGCTTAGTCTTCAGCTGGCAAGATCAGATGGAAGGAAAATCAATGAGGAGCCATAGAGTCCTGTATATCAGACGCTCAAATATGGAAAATCCGATGCAGGGCTTTCATTCTGTCTAAGATTGCCTTGAGCCAGTGGTACGATGAGACTGTAAAAATGGCAGTAGAACCCCCCATTCATCTTAGGGTGTGGGAAGCCCAGCACAAGGCATTGGACAGGCTGTTTCTGGATGGTTTTATTTGTTATTTTCCTTATTGCTGTAACCAACATTTGACAAGAAACAGCCTGGGAGGAAAAGGGTTTTGGCTTGTAGTGGGAAGAGACACAGTCCATCCTGGTGTAACTGTCATGGCTGTAGGAGAGTGAGGCAGCCAGTGACGTGTCTATGGTGGAAACTCTGTCAACCAATCACATCTAATTAAGGCGTGGCTACCTGAAGCCCAGGAAGAAAAACTGGGAGAACCCAGGTGCGCGGCTCCTGCCACTGGACAGATAGGAAGTCGGACCTCCCACTCTTGTGGCATGAGTTTCCCCTTATAACCATTAAAATATAATTGTTATTCTTGAGCTCGCCTGGTTATTTATCGTACCGACCTAATTCGCAACTTGTCTATAGTCAGGAAGCAACGAGAGGACAGGAAGTGGAAATGTTCAAGGCCTGACCCAGTTCCTCCAGTGAGACTCTGCCTTCTAAAGGTTCTGCAATCTTCCAAAATACCGCCACCAGCTTTTCTGTAATAAGACTGCCAATTGCTTGTAACACCAAGTGTTCAGATGCACGAACCTTCCAGAGGTTTTCACTTTCAGACCACAGCACCTGTTATTACCGACTGGGCAACCACAATGTGGGCCTGTTCAGAGGCTAACGGGCTAATGCAACCCTGGGAACCTAAGCTGTGGAAGAACTAGGCAAGGGCACAGGGGATGTTCTACCTAGAGTCAAGCAGCCTTCAGGAACATGTGAGATGTCCTCACATATCTCAATGGCTGCTGTGTGGGGAGGGATCAGGCTGATGCCAGGGACTCCAGATGGCAGATCCAGGACTAGGTGGAATGACAAGGAACTGGATTCCAGCTCTGTGTCAGAGAGAACTTTCTAACAATCTGAGCCGTCTGGCAGTGCGCTCGCACAGCGAAGGATGGAGCAGCCGGTCCTTGGCTGTGTTCAAGCCCAGCAGGGATAAACCCTGGCATTGGTGACAGCCACACTGTGGGAGTGGGGTCGAACCTGGTGACCTCTCCACCTTCCTGTCGAGTTCTGTGATTCCGTCGACAGAGATGAGAGCAGACCACTGACCAGAGAGGCACAGAGTTTACTTGCTGTTTGAGAGCGAGAACCAACCGCAAAGTGACTTTTCTTAAAAGATGACAAGCAGATAGTGCCTAAGTTTCTCTTTGAGTGACCCCACAGCCATGGCCGGCCCTGAGTTACCTTGGCCAGCTAATACAAGCTAAGGACTGGAATGAAGCTTGTCTGGAATGATTTCTGTGAATGGAAGTGTGACTTTGAGACCGGGTCTCGTGGCAGTCAAAGAGAAAGTCTTCAGAGGTGGAGGGTGGGGTGGGGCTGGGGTGGGTGTCCGACCAGGCTTTTGTGGGGGAACAGGGCAGTAAGAAGTAGATCCCATGTTGTGACACTCAGCTGGCCACCCAGAGTGCTGCCAGCACCTGCCCTGTGCCAGCCCCGACAGCCCTGATAGTCCCCAGATTTCTTACCCAGAGCAAAGGAATTTCTCTATTCAGCCATGACTAAGCGTAAGATGCTCAGGGTGGGAGGCAGAGGGTGCAGTAATGAATAAAGCAGAATTTAAAACGAAGATGTCTCTTTAGTTGCTAGTAACAAGAAGAAACAAAACCTTGAGGCTGTTTGTATATAAAGGGAATTTGTTGCTCTGTATTAGCTGAGAAGAGGCAGTTCCATGCAATTGTTTGGACATGATTTGCCTCCTCCAAAATTTATGCTGGAACGTAGTCTCATTGTGAGGAATTATGAGGTGAACTTAGTCTGCCTGATGTTTAGGGAGGGTCTTTGTTTAGTTATTAGCATTAGATAAAGTCAATCGGGTGGGATCTCCATGGCCGGATATAGGTACCTTTATAAGAAAGGGGAAGGACAGGGAGATGGCCCAGTGGGTAGAAGAGTTCAAGAGAAGCTTGCTGACCTGAGTTTGAACCCCAGCACCCATCTGAAGATGGATGGAGAGAACCGGCTCCACAGAGTCATCCTGTGACCTCCACACAAGGGTCGTGTCATGGACCCACTCACATACATCATACACACAAGATACCAAACAGAAAAGTTAACCGAAAGAAGAGGGGTATACACATGTACACATTTTTGGTTTTGTCTCTCTCTCTTTGTCTCTGTGTTCTCCTGAGCCACCCGAGGATGCAGCCAGCAAGAAGATGACAACCAGATGTGACTCCTCAACTTTGGATGAGAACTGTGAGCCAAAGAAATCTCTTCTTCACAATCTTCCCAGTGCCTGGTGATGTGTTATTTACAATAAGAGATGAAAACACTCTAGTTTCAGGCAGTGCTTGACCTCCTGGCTCCAACGATGTGACCAGAATCCCATCTCTTCCCATCCATTTCTTAGTTCTGCTTGGGTCCATGACTGACTGGAGCCTCAGGGTGTGACTCTGCCACCTCCATACTCCATCCTTCCTGCGTCTTCCGGTCTCTGAAGAGGATGCATAGCCAGCAGGGCAGAAAAGGTCAAGAGCTCTCTATGTGTGGGTAGGGCCCAAGTCACATGCCAACCCTGAGCCAATCACCGTGGGAGGACGGTGGTGGGTATGAAGGTTACATCAATCCCCAGCTGTATCTGGGTGTTGATGTCAACCCAACTCAAATCACACTGCTGTCTGGGAAGGAAAGGCTTTCTGAGGGGAGATTTTAGTGAAGCCTTTTCCAGAAAAGAGAAAAATCAATGCCAAGAAGACACAGGTGTCCATCAGGCCAAGCTCTAAGCTCAGAACTTCTGTGGAAGTGTTGGGTAAGCGTGAACCCAAGGCAGTATGGTCACCAAGTCTAGGGGCCCGCGAAGCGGAGGAGTGGCTCATGTAAGCCGGCATTGATGGAGTTAGGGAAGCCGCCAAGAGGAGGTCACATTTGTACTGGGACCTGAGTGAGAACAGGGTGGATAGATGCTGAGAACAGACTGTTTAAGGTAGAGTCACACGCGTGAGTTATGTCAGCAGAGAGCGTGACAAGCTCAGGGGCTGCAGGAATTCTGAGTGGCAGGAACAAGGAATGCTGGGAACCCGAGGCGTCTGGGAAGTGTGGTGCCTCTGTGCCGTGAAGGAAGAGTGGAGGTCTCAGGTGGGGAGGGAGGGCTTGTGTGCTTGTAAGTGTAGCCCATGGCAGCAAAGGAGGCTGATAACCCTGACTCAGCGCAGCCTAGGACTCTGTGGAAGAGAACACGGCACGGTGAGCGTGAGTAGGGAGGGCAGAAACCAGGGGCTACCGACGCTGCAGTGGGTCTCTGGGCACCCCGGGCTAGCCACAGTGTGGGCTAGGCTAAGCCACAGACTTAGGTAGTCTCTGTGTTAATATTTTCATAAACTTTTCTTTTACATAAATTCTTGCTCTGCAGCTCAGACCAGCCTCAAATTCACCATCCTCCCGTGTTCGCCTTCCAAGAACTGGGATTACAGGCATACATCACTGGCTTCATTAGATCCGAAAGTAAAAGGTATCATTTTTAAAGAGAAAGGATTTGCATCCCAGGCCACACATCAGGGTTTTCTAGGGAGCCACTTTAGAAATAGTCTTAGGGTCCATGATACTATGGTAGTGGGGCTGAGCCCTTCCCGTGCCCCTGGTACCAGCACTGTGGTCGCTGTCTTGGGTTTTTATTGGAATGCGTGCTGCGCAGTCAGACACCCCCGGGTTTCGCTCTTTCATGTACTGCGTGGCCTGCACAAGCATCCTGGCTCGCCAAGCCCCCATTTCCTCTTCTGTAATGTGTGCAGTGATAGTGCCCACTCCTGGCCTCTACGGTTAAGATTAAGTGTAGTGATATCTCATTTGTATTTTAATAAATAAAGCTTGCCTGAAGATCAGAACACAAAACAGCCACACTAGTCAGCCATCCAGGCCAGGCAGTGGTGGCACACCCCTTTAATCCCAGCAGCCACACTAGTTAGCCATAGGCTGGGTGATGGTGGTACATGCCTTTAATCCCAGCACTAGAGAGGAATATAAGGCAGGATGAGACAGGAACTCGCTCTCTTTCAGTCTAAAGATTTCATAGAGGGAAGAGCTCTCTAGTAGTTTGGCTGCTTTGCTTTTCTGATCTTCAGGTTGAACCCCAGTATCTGTCTTTGGGTTGTATTATTCATGTTACAATTGGTGCCCAATGCTTGGGGTATAAATTCACACAAAAACAGTCATTTGCATGTGGCTTTTGAGTCACTGTGCATGGGGCTCCTGCATGTGGAGTTCCAGCCACACCTGGAACTTTTTCCCCCAAAGACTCCAAGCAAGTTCGGGATTTTCTGTTGTAGCCTCTCTGAAACAGCTTCCAGCTGCCACCCAAACTCCAGAAGCACCTGGGCTCCAAATGCCACAGGACTCACCCAACCTAGACTGGCTGGTTCTGCCTTCAGGCAGCTCCCCCCATCTCCTGTCCCCTCCCCCACCACATGTACTTTTCCCAAACAATCCCTGTGCATTTTTCAGACAGTCCTCTCTCTTTCTCTCTTCTCTCTGTCTCTGTCTGTCTCTCTGTCTGTCTCTGTCTCTCTCATGGATTGAGGTCTTTCTCTGACCCGCCCCCCCTTCTCAGACTGCTACCAAACTAGGCATCTGCTTTGAAATCCAGTCAGGCTTTTACCGTTCTATGTAGCAGCCACAAGCATAACTTCGTCAACATCTTCGGTAGAGTTGGTAAGACAATTGGGAATTCTTAAAGGGAGGAATTAGTTAAAAGAAAGAGTTTTTTCCCACATTAAAAAAAATGGTAAAAACCATACAATGAAGGGATTTGAGTCTCTGTATGATAATATGCTAGACAGTTTGAAAATGGAATGATTAAATGAGATGATATCTAATTTAGATGGGAGTTATGTAATACCAATTGTAAACATTATCAGCTTTATCATTTTTGTCTTATCACTAGAAAAATTGGTTAATCTGAATGCTAAGATACGGGCCTTAGAAAAACTAATAAAACAGATCTCAGAGATATTCAAATCCAGACATAGGAATTTAATAAAGAACCAATTTCAGCATTGCATTATAAGAATAGAGAGGAACAGCCTAAGGTTTTCGGACAACCAACCTCAATATATCCAGTAACCTTAAAAGAATTACCAAATGGTAGAGGGTCTGTTACAGCTAACTGGATTCTTATGCCAATGTTAGATTTGGAGATTCAAGGAAGCAACAGTCTCATATGGGATGCACCTTTTGTGAAACAAATGTTAAACTCGTGGTTAGCTTGTAATAGAATTATTCCTAAGCACCGGATAGACTTGGTTAAAAGTGTTTTAGAGCCTGGTCCACAATTACAGTGAAGTGCCTAGTTCAGAGAAGAGGTTAAGATTGTTGAATGACAGAGTATGGCTAGAAATAGGAAAATCTCCCAAGATCAAATTCTTGGAGAAGGAGATTATGCTACTACAGAAAGGCAAACTGTATATGATAACCACACCTAGGTTTATGCTATGCAGCAACTTTGAATGCTTGGAGCAGAATTGGAGAAATAGAAAAGAAAATTGAGTCATTTACTAAAGTTGTACAGGGCCCAAAGAAACCTTTATGGATTTCTTACAAAGATTGACTTTAGCAGTAATTAGAATGATATCAAATTCAGAAGCTAGACAAATAATAATTGAATCTCTAGCTTTTGAAAATGCCAAGTCTCTATGCAAAAGGATAATTTGGCCATTAAAGGCAAGGTCAACACCTTTGGAGGAATGAATCCAAAATACAATTCAATGAATTGTATTCAATGAATCTCCTGACCATATGATGCATAGATAAGAGAGGTGATTTCCAGAGGTTTGATAATTGAAATGTCAAATGCTATAATTGTGGTAAACAAGGTCACCTTAAAAGGGATTGTAGACAGAGCATTCCTAGAAACAAGGTTTTTTCTGAGCCTAATCCATTCAGCATGCCCTTCACTTTTGTAATATGCAGAAGCTGTGGCAAAGGCAGGGATTGGACTAATGAATGTAGGTCAGCGAAGAATATTTAAGGTAATACTTTGCCATTGGGAAACTCCATGAGGGGCCTCTTGCAGGCCCCTATGCCAAATTCAGTCCAATTATTTCCTGCCATTCTAGAGGAAACTCCTTCCCAGAACAATTAAAGAACCTAATGCCTATTCTAAGAAACTATACTGTTCTGGATAATAGAAGAGCTATAGAAGAGAGAACCAAAAAATCCAGGAGAAACCATAAAGTGAGCATTTTAGAAAATCTCTACAAATGAACAAAGACCAAAATTTAAAAACATGAATAAATGATACTGTCATTGAAGGTCTGGTAGACACAGGTCAATATAACAATAACTTCATCAGAATCTTGGCATCCAAATTGGCCTCTTCAGGATGTAAATGTTCAGTTTTTAGGGATTGGAACTTTATCTCAGGTGAAGTAGAGCAAGGGATGGTGCGGCGCACTCCCTGACCAGCAGGGAAGGACGACCACGAGTCGAGGATTCTTCTGCAAATCACGCTTTATTGGAGCCTCTTGGTTGAAGGGAGAGTGGAAACAAGGGGCCCCGAGCACCAAGCGGCGGCTGCTTATATAGGGGGTAAGGAAACGAGTTGTGACTGGATTGGCCGATGCGTGCCTGCCGATGCTCCTGGCCACGGGATTGGCCCTAAGCACATCATCGCCACTGCGCATGCGAGAGGCACAGTTCCACTGCATTGCCTAATATGGAATTGTTCACCAAGCGAGGCCGGGACCAAGCGCCATCTTGTAATGGCAGCCACTCAAATCGGCTCCCAGCAGGATGGGCAGAATGTATAGGGCCAGAGGACAACGAGAAATATTAAAACCATATGTGGCTAACATAGCAATGAATTTGTAGGGATGGACATGGTTTGTTACAGCAATGGAATACTCAGATTAACATTCCCCTAATCTTAGAAACAATCCATAAATTAATGTGTGTTCCTGGGAAAAATATTAGAAGATATTATGAAGAACAGTAACCAACCATTGAGGTTGTACAAGAACAGGGCACAACAGCTACTGATATTTGAATGATACCAACAGCCCTACCTTTAAAATGGTTGAGAGACAAGCCTGTATGGGCAAAGCAATGGTCTTTAACAATAGATAAACTGCAGGCTTTAGAATAGCTGGTACAGGAGCAACTAGATGCTCACCATATTGAAGAATCAACCAACCCTTAGAATTTTCCTGTATTTGTTGTTAAAAAGAAATCTGGAAAATGGAGAATGGTAACAGATTTAAGAACTGTTAAAAGGTAATTCAGTCAATAGGTTCTCTACAGTCTGGAATTCCTTTGCTTTCCTTACTACCTAAAGGATGGCCTCTTATAGTTATTGATTTGAAAGATTGTTTTTTTCACTGTACCTTTACAAGAAAAGGACAGAGAAAAATTTGCCTTCACAGTGCCTACTTGAAATAATTCATAGCCTGCTAAGAGATAGCAATAAAAGATTCTCTCACAAAAATGTTAAATAGCCCTCCCTACTCAGTGAAAATATTTTTTAAATCAGCGACTGGAAATGATGTGTATGCAATTTTCTGAATCTGTAGTTTATAATTACAGGGATGACATTTTGCTATCTGATTCAAATATAAATACTTTAGAAAAATGTTTAAAGAAGTAAAGAAAATCTTGCCTTGTTGGGGATCACAAATAGCTCCTGAAAAATAAAAAGAGAAGATTCTATTATAATTTAGGTTATAATATATGTTTATAAAAAAATTATACCCCAAAAGGTGCAAATTAGGAGAGATCAATTGTAGACTCTTAATGACTTCCAAAGATTGGTAGGAGACACTTTCCATCTATGGTGCACTGTTGGGATAGGTCCTGATAACCTGATTAATTTAAACAAAACCACAGATGGTAACAAAGACTTAAGTAGTCCTAGGAAACTATCAGCTGAAGCTGAGGGAAAATGGCTTTGATTGAAGAGAAATTACAGAAGGCACATGTGGATCTTGTGGATCTGAGTCTTACTGTATTCTGGTTATATTACCCTCCAAACATTCCCCTACAGGAATTTAGTGCAGAGGGAAGGTATTGTCTTAGAATGGATCTTATTGCCAAATAAACAGAATAAAAACCTAAAAACTTATGTGAAAAAGGTCTCTGAGTTAATTCTAAAAGGGAAATTGAGACTTTGTTAATTGGCAGAAATATACTCAGCAGAAACTAACATCTTTTAACAATGATGAAATTGAAAAATTATGGGAAGAAAGTGAACTCTGGTAAGGAGATTGTAGTAATTTTTGGGAGTGATTAACAACAACTATATCAAAAGCAAGAGAATTCAACTTATAAAGAGAATTAGCTGGATCCTTCCTTACATTGTACAGGACACACCAATAGCTGGAGCCCCTACATTCTATACTAATGCAAATGAATCAGGAAAGGCATGTTACAAATTAGAAAATTTAAGTAAATTGGATCAAAGCCCTTATGATTCTGTCCAAAAGAATTATATGCTATTCTCATGATACTAAGGGATTTTAAAGAACCTCTCAATATAGTTACTGATTTGCAATATGCAGAAAGACTTGTTTTACATATTGAAACTGCTGAATTTATACCAGATGATACAGAATTGACTTTATTATTTATTCAGTTACAAGATACCATGAGGAATAGAAATCATCCCATATATATATATATAAAACACACATCCGATTCCATAGGGGTCTGCCAAGTCCTATACCACAGAGCAATGCAGAAATTAATCAATTATTGATTGGAAATGTGTTGAAGGTCCCAGAATTTCATAAAGACATCACACCAATAACAAAGGTTTTTAAAAAAAACCTTTCCATCATGTAGTAAAAAGCCAAGAAATAAGGAAGTGTTCTTCTTGTTCTTTATACAATCAATACTACTGCTTGTAGGAAGTAACCCAAAGGGTACTCAAATGAATGAAATCTAGCAGATGGATGTATTTCATCTTGTAGAATTTGGAAAACTAAAATACATACACCACATCATTGATCCCTATTTAGATTTTCAATGGGCAACTGCTTTGAGTTTGGAAAAGACTGATTCGATAATCATACATTTGCTAGAAGTTATGACCATCATGGGTATATCTGTACAAATAAAGGCAGCCAATATTCCAACACATGTCTCTAAGTAAATGAAACAGTTTTTTGCTTATTATAATATAAAACATATTACTGGTTTTCCACACAACCCTACAGGACAGGCAGTTAAAGAAAGATCAAATCAAACTCTAAAAGATATATTAAATAAACAGAAAAGAATGACAAATACCCCCAGAAATAGATTACATAATGCTTTATTAACTTAAATTTCTAAATGCTAATGAGAAAGGAAAAATAGCTGTAGAAAGACATTTGATAGTAGAAAAAAATATGGAATTAAATCAGCTTATATGCTTTTAAGATGTACTGACCTTAGAATGGAAACCAGGACATGTGTTACACTGGGGAAGGGATTTTGCTTCTGTTTCCACAGGAGAAGAAAAACTATGGATAATCATTAAAATTGATAAAAATTCAATTTGTACAAGAGACACCTCTTAATTAGAAGAGATGATAGTTCATTAAGCACCATGGCCATTTAATCTAAATTAACCTATAAAACTAGAAAATGTTCTTCATTTGATCAGATATAACCTGCCAAAAGAGAATCTCCCCAGCCGTGTGGTGGTGGCACACACCTTTAATCCCAGCACTCGGGAGGCAGAGTTAGGTGAATCTCTGTGAGTTCGAGGCCAGCCTGGTCTACAAGAACTAGTTCTAGGACAACCTCTAAAGCTACAGAGAAACCCTGTCTCGAAAAACCAAAAAAAAAAAAAGAAAAAAAAAAACCCAAAAAGAGAGAGAGAGAGAGAGAGAGAGAGAGAGAGAGAATCTCCCCAAAACTAGGTTTGGGGAAGGGTTTTGTTTCTGTCTTTTCAGGAGAATAAAAGTATTCAGTTAAGGAATCTGAAGAACACTGGACAAATAAGACATCTGAAGAAAAAGGACAAATTATCCAGAAAAAAAAATGTCTCAAGAAAAAGAGTAAATCATCCTATTGGTATATCAAATTTCCAATAGGATACAATTTCATAAATCTTCCCAATTTTTTTTTTGCTATTCTCTACAGACATATAATGAAAGTAGTCTTTTTGTAGCCCCAGTCTAACTAAATATTTAGCTGACTTTGGAGTTCGGGTAATGTTCTCTCCTTCTCTAAGCCTAAGCATGAGATCCAAAATCTCTGTCTCATGTCGGAAGAGCCACCTGATATGGGACAGAAGAAAGATAAATATTTAAGGACTATTTTATTGCCACTAATCTCAGAATACTTTGGTTTTATATTGGCTCTTTAACAGCTTGTCTTAAGGTATAAATTTTTAAGATTAATTCATATATATGTATATATTCTAAACTTTTTATCATTATATCAATGCTAATTAGTTAGAGTACTAACTAGTTACAGAAAAAGGTTTCATTGACCTTCCTGTACATGATTTCGGGTTTGAGTTTTTATCAGTTTTCTGCAGTAAGTCATGAGCACGTCTAACATCCAATGGGACCCCACAATGATGATCCCTCCAGGACTCTGATAATATTACTAAAGCTGAAAAACACCACCTGGAAATGGGCTTTGGACTACAAACTGGTCAGAACAGGTCAACATGGCTCACAGACTGCTCTAGCCAGGACTTGACACAAGCCCTGCACTTTTCATTACGCAGAGACTGGGCAGAAAGGGAGCTACCTCTCCCAGGACTTGACAATTAGCCCAACTTTTTTTTTTAACCAGGATCCCCTAAAGATGCTGTTGTCCCCAGACAGCAGGAAGTAAATTTAAGAACACAACACTAACATTTCCAAGAGGTAGCATGGGTGTTTTTAGTCATTCAATGGGTTATAGGTATTTGGTATTGTTTAGGGGGGTTGGTTACAAATTGCTATTGGTTATGGCCAGGATGGAAGTTGAACAAAGGGAATTAGATTCAGGGTCCTTCTTTTTTTTTTTTTTTTTTTTTTTTTTTTTTTTTTTTAAAGGGGGGAGATATAGATGTGATATATTGAATCTACTTTTTTTTTTTTTTTCATTTTTCAAGACAGGGTTTCTCTGTAGCTTTGGAGCCTGTCCTGGAACTAGTTCTTGTATACCAGGTTGGACTTGAACTCATAGAGATCTCCCTGCCTCTGCTTCCCAAGTGCTGCGATTAAAGGCATGCACCACCACCACCCAACTTGAATCTACTTTTAAAAAGCAACTACTAATTTTAGATGTTTTACATTGGATTGGACTCTTGTATATTGTATACAAATTAAAATATTGATACAAATTTGAAATTAATTTTGTTAGAACACACTGCACATATATTTCTACTCTTGTTCAAGGTAAAACTCATTTAACAATGTAATGTGAATTTCTAGTCCTTGAAAATTATTATTAACAACTGTTCAGGATAACAAGGAATTGCAGGTTAGTAGTTAATCATCTATTATAATCGAACTTGTAGTCACATTAGGTATGTTTTCAAGGTCAAACAAGATATGTTTTAGATAGACAGATCATTTTCAAACACTTTAGAGATCTATAGAATATGGCATTAAAGATGTTTTAATAACATAAGCTCTTTTTTTTTTTAAATGACAATGAGACATGTCTGATCCTGGCAGCACCAATCTACTTTAAAGAAGATAATGGGCATCAAAGAAACTCCACTTGGAGATTACTTTCTTTGTGGCAAAAGTAAGCCAATGGGCAAGAAAATGCCCTTGCCTCAACTGCTGACAGTAGGCTGTCCTAATTGAGCAAGCAGGACACAAAAGAAAGTAACTGCCAAACATTGCCAAGACAAAGAGGGATAGTCCTTCAGAATATCCTGCTTCACAGAAAAGTCTGTTGGATATGCTAGACCTATAGGCTGAAGATGGATGCTCCAACTTTGCAGAGGAACTTTGGGTGACTGTCCAGGCAGCCTAATGTCATTTCTCTCAGTTTTTGGAAGTCGCTTGCTTGTACTTCCTGCTTACTCCATTAATACTTTTTCCTTCTTGGGTATCTTTGGAAGTTGAAGACTAGATAGTTATAGTTTTCTTTATTTCACTTATGCAGAAAATAAGTTGTGGCAGAAAGTAAATTAGGTACAAGACTTTAGACTCACCAAGATAGGATAGATATGGACTATTTTCTCTGAATTTGTCAAATGCAAATGAATTAGACATTGTTGATATATTTATTGCCTATATATTATATATAGTTATTGTACTTATTGTATATAGTTTTTCTTACATTGGTTCTAGCTTTTTTTAATTTTAGATCAAAAAAGGGGAAACATAGTGATATTGCACTTGTGCTTTAATAAATAAAGTTTATTTATTAATAAAGAATGCAGAACAGCCACACTAGTCAGCCATACTGGCCAGGAAGTGGTGGCACACACCTTTAATCCCAGCAGCTACACTAGTTAGTCCTAGAGGCTGAGTCGTGGTGGTGTACACCCTTAATCTCAGCACTAGAGAGGAATGTAAAGTGTGATGAGACAGGAATTCACTCTCTTTCAGTCTGAAGGTTTCATAGAGGTAAGAGCCCTGTAGTGGCCTGGTTACTTTGCTTTTCTGATCTTCAGGGTAAACCCCAAAATCTATCTCTGGGTTTTTATTATTCATGTTACAATTAAGGGAGGCCATGGGCTGGGAGGAGGGATGATGGTTCAGTGGGTTAATTATTTGCTTCCTGCACATGATGACCTGAGTTTATTTAAAGAAGCCAGGCACAGTGGTGCTCATCTATAAACTCTGTGCTGAATGAGTAGAAAAAAAGATCTCTGGAGCTCAATGGACATCCAGTCCCACAGAGTTAGTAAGCTCTAGGCTTAGTGAGAGATCCTGCCTCAAAAATAAGATGGAGGGCAACAGAGGAAGCCTGTGGCTTTTAAGTGCACACGTGCACATGTGTATGCACACACACACACACATGCACACATGCACATATACTGAAAATACACTAAAGGGAGTCCATGTGGTGATTCATTCCTGTATCTCTGGCACTCAAGAGGTGTAGGAAGGGAAGTCTCTAGTACTAGATCAGACTGTACTATATAAGGAGAGTATCTGAAAAATATAAAGCAGAATAAAATAAAAGGAACCGTGTTTGTAAATGGTCTGGGCCTAAGATATAATAAACTGATGAGGTGGAAAATTGGTTCTCTGTGAGAGATGACTCTGCCTTTAAGTATATCCAAATGCCATTTGTTCATTTGCTTGCTTTTGACAACATTAAGTCCCAGGAATCAGGAATACAGCAGGGAATGAAGGAGACAGAAGTGTCTGCTCTATGGATCCTTTCTTCTAGCCAATGAGATGTCCGAGGAAACAAAAAGGATGTACACACGTGAAGTGCTGAGTGGTAGGAGGAAACTGGAGTGGAATAAGGGGGCTGAGTGATGTCCTAAGTGGGTGTGATCACAAGAGGCCCCACCAAGGCCATAGCAGAGTAAAGACCTAGTGAAGGGAGGGAAGAGGACCATGTGGGAGGAGTGCAAGGGTCAGGGATAGGATTGATAGGTCCAAGGGAAAGCAAGGGGACTCCTCGAATGCAGCAGCACAAGACAAAAAGATGGTGGAATGAGAGGAAGGAGAAGGGGGCAGAAGCCAGCTCATGAACCACGGGTGTTGCCATTTGAGGTGATGTAGGACTTGCAGAGAAGAGTGACGGTCTCTCCATGAAAATTTATTAGGACCTCTCTGGCTGCTTGCTACAAGGAAAACTTGGGAGGGTAGCCCAGGTGCCCACTAAAGAATACACATACCCTTGCCCTGCTCATGGGGCGACCTGCAACTTCCAAGATGGCTCAGTCTTCCTCTCTTCCTTGATTCCGCCCATCTGCCATCCACTCCCTGTGGTTTGCTGGACTGAATTAGCTGTTCCTTTGACCAAAATATGGTGAAAATCATGCCGTGTGCTTGTGTAAGGTTAAATTACAGAGATTGGGGCTTCTGTCTCGCTCACTTTGACTGGTGTCTCTGTGTTTGGCTCTGTGAGAGCAGCAAGGAAGTGTCCAGTGATGACCACAAACCACCTGAGCTTGAGTGTGGACCCTCTTGCACCTGAACCTTATGGTAACGTCAGCCCTGGCCAGTGGTTTTCTGTCTACTTTGTGTGGGATGCTCTGAACTGAAGGGACCCAGCCAAGCCACGCTCTGATTCCTGACTTACAACCACTGTGCGATCATAAAGCTTCGTCATTGTACATCCACTAAATCGTAGGGAGCCTTTTTCTGCAGCAGCTAATAACTGTAGCACAAGTAATAAAAACTCAGAAACAGAAATTAGGGTTCAACCTGAAAACCAGAAAAGTAAAGCAGCCAAACCACTAGAGAAGTCTTACCTCTACCAAGGATGGGCGACCACCAACTAAGAAGACCAAGCCTCTCTAACCTCTCATTTTCTATTTCATCTAGTGCTGGTACTAAAGGCGTGTGACTCCCTAGGCCTGGGATGAAAGGTGTGAACCACCACCACCTGGATTTATTTCTGCATTGATCTTACGTAGCCCAGGGTGACCTTGAATTCACAGAGATCCATCTGTCTCTATTTCCCAAATCCTGAAATTAACATTACTTGACCTCTAATGGCTTTAGCTTTGCTTCTGGTCTTCAGGCAAGATTTGTTTATCAAAATACAAATAATATACCACTATAGATAACTATATATAATACACTTAATATGGCTTAGTAAGTATTAGCCCAGGGTAGCCTAACAGATACTTATCCTACTGTGTGGATCCCACGGGTCAAACACAGGTCTTCTGGATAGGCTGCAGGTGCCTTTACCCCTGAACCCGCTCCTTCACATCTTTTTGTTGTTGTTGTTTGTTTGTTTGTTTTTGAGACAGGGTTTCTCTGTGTAACAGCCCTGGCTGTCCTGGAACTAGCTCTGTAGACCAAGCTGGCTTTGAACTCACAGAGATCCACCTGCCTCTGCCTCGCAAGTGTTGGGATTAAAGGTGTGCGCCACCACCCAGCTTCTTCACATCTTAATCAGAAGGTTTTCCTGCCAGAGCTTTTTGGCAAATCACCCCTACCTCCACCTCTTAGTCCTTCCTGTTTCTCGTCAACCTCTCTTACCATCTCACCATCCGACATGTCACACATCTGACCCACGTTGCTTACCATCTCTCTAGCTCTCACTCCTCAGAGAATGTAAGTTCCCTATGAGCAGGGATTTCTGGATTTGGTGCTTTGCCTGCATGTATGTCTGTGCATCACATGTGTACCTTCTGGGAGGCCAGAAAGAGGTATCGGATCATCTCGAACCAGATTTACAGATGGTTGTGAGTCTGTCTGTGGGTGTTGGGAATTGAACAGGAGTCCCCCAGAAGGGCAGCCAGTGCTCTCCACTGCGGGGCCATATCTCCAGCTCTGTGGTTTCCATTTGATCACCACTGTATTCTCCATGCCTAGACTCACATCCTATGTGTGAGTCGTAGATGTTCAAAGCTGTCATGTCCCACATTCCCCGCTGAGCCTGAATGGCGAAGGTGGGAACAAAGGCAGTGAGTAGAGTGAGTTGAAGATTGGGTTATCTGCTCAGCACCACTCACACAGAACAGAGAACATCCATCAGAGCAAGGCACCGTCACCCGGAGGTGCTGAGAATTCCAGAGCATACAACCCCAGCAGACAGAGTGAAGCCAATCCTGTGGTAGCCGTGGGTCTGACAAGATGGCTCCTGCCACCGTCACTGTGACTGCCTGTAATAGGATTGAGGAGTGGCTGTGGATACGGATGGAGTCTCAGGTGCCTCTGACTGGCTGTGCGCTCCGTGGTGTTTGTTGCATTAGTTAAGCCTTCTCCCTCCCAAGTGCCACACGGAAAATGCAGCTCTTCAATCTTAGAAACCAAGTGACAGGAAAGAAGAAGAGTGAGGTTC
The DNA here is from genome assembly GCF_950005125.1 of Chionomys nivalis. Classification (NCBI taxonomy): domain Eukaryota; kingdom Metazoa; phylum Chordata; class Mammalia; order Rodentia; family Cricetidae; genus Chionomys; species Chionomys nivalis. The sequence continues at coordinate 17,871,005 of NC_080103.1, forward strand.
AGAAAGTGGAGTATTTCCCAGTGGAGAATCAGCAGGAAGCAGAGGCTTAGATGCTTTGTTTTGGTGTGTGTGTGTGTGTGTGCACGCGCGCGAGAGGGGGGAGGTGGTGGTGAGGATGTAGGTATGCATGTATATGTGTGTTCATGCATGTATGTGTGTGTGCGCAAGTGTGTGTGATATGTGATGGGGTGTTGGGAGAGAGGGTGGGGTGCATGTGTGTGAAATGTGTGGTGTGAAGGTGTGTGGGAGAGAAAGCGTAATGTGCGTGTGCAAATGTGTGGGGGGGTATGTGCATGGTATGCATGTATGCGTGTGTGTGTATGTGAGCTTGTGGTGTGTGCATGTGTGGGAGAGAGAGGATAGTGTGTGTGTGAGCTGTGTGGTGTGTTGTGTCTGGGAGAGAGAGGGTGATGTGCATGTGAAGATGTGTGTAGGGGTATGTACATGGTTCTGTGTATGCATGCATGCATGTGTGTGAGCTGTGTGTTGTGTTGTATGTGGGAGAAAGAGGGTGGGGTGTGTATGTGCATGTGGGGTGTGTGGGGGTGTGCATAGTTATGTGTATATATGCATGCATGTGTGTGTGTGAGCTGTGTGGTGTGTTGTGTCTGGGAGAGAGGGTGGTGTGCATGTGAAGATGTGTGTAGGGGTATGTGCATGGTTATGTGTATATAAGCATGTGTGTGTGTAAGAGCTGTGTGGTGTGTGGGAGAAAGAGGGTGGTGTACATGTATGTGTGTGTGTGTGCAGGTACGTGCGTACACGTGTGTGCTTAGGTATGTTTGCCTGTGCATGTGTAATAGAGATCAGACCCCGCCCTCCAGTGTTGAGATTGAAAACCTGTGCAGCTGCTCCCAGCTGTCCACGTGGACATTGGAAACCCAGATTCAATATTTGGGTAGGGGCAGCAAGTGCTTTACACAGTGAGCGTTGCCTTAGCTCTTCTCTGCTTGTTTGTTTTTTTCCAATGTTGCGAATATGCACATGTGTAATATGTGTCAGGGGAGGGGGAGCACCATGGCATACAAGGTAGGGGTCAGAGGACAACTCTGTGGAGCTGGTTCTCTCCTTTCATCACGTGGGTTTCAGGTCACCGGGCTTGGGAGCAAGCATCCTCGTCCACTGAGCCACCCGACTGGCCCTTGTCACACCGCCGCCGTTATCGCTCCATAAATAGTCCTGTGAACTGTTCCTTGGGCTCTTCTGAAGCCCGGTTTTCCTCAGCCCACAGCATCTGTTTCCGGAATGTGCCTGGCAGCCTGCAGAGTGTGTAAACGCGTAAGAGACCCTTTCTGGCTGGCTCAGCTTTTCCAGCACGTGGTGTGGCTGTGTTGCCTGTGGGCCAGGATGAAGCCTCTAATCCCTTAGACTGGAGCTCAACCCCACCTGCCTCCTTAGTGGGCACTTCTGAGTGGTGAAACTCACCCTTCCAAGATGGCACAGTCCTCTCTGTCTTTCTTGCCCTCATCCATGCGCGTGAAGCGCCTTGGGAGGAAGTGCGAAGACTGACCAAAGCCAGAGGGGGATGTTAAGTGGGACTGGTCAGGAAATGAGCTCCAACCCAAATTTCCTTCCAAAGAAGTTGTTTTTTAGTGTGGAAGTAAATTCTTGCCACAGAAAGGAGCCAGCTTCTACCCCAGCCCACTGAGGAGCTGACCTAGCGGAGGGGAGCCGATCTTAAGATGGAACAAACTCGGTGTTACAAATAGAGAAAGGAGCCATTTGGGGGTATAAATAACCAGCACTAGAAATTCTGCAGAGCACATCGGAGGGGCTGGCCTCCCTAGATAGCAGTTGGTGTGGCCTTTCTTATTTAAAATCTGAACTTTGAGAAATTACAGATGTAGAGACAGAGCATTCTGCGCAATTAATGACAAGAGCTAGGATAAAAGGAGAAATTATCTGAACCCACATCGGGATGAGCAGAGAATTAGGTGGGAGACACAGCTCAGCCAGTCACGGGTGAGATACAATCAACACATCCGTCAGTTCCTTAGTCTGAAGGGCTCGGGACTCAACAAGAGAATCCAGCTGCAGCTGCCCAGAGCCCCACAATAAATCTTAGGCAGTTCTCATTACATAATATAATACCCAGCCATTCTCAATTAACCTTTGTCTTATCTTCTGAAATGTAAATTAAAGAACACTTCCCAGTACTTTCATTGTGGAATCAGGAGTAGGGAAGAGCCAGGGAGTGACTCAGCCTGGACGACACTAACCTCTCCCAGTGCTACCGGGCTATGGTTTCCACCAGTGGCCTTGTGTATGACAGCTGGTGGTATGGTCAGCTATGTACACAGTCCTGTGTATGTTCTGCAGATAGCTTGTCCCTGGGCCAGCACGCCATGTGCATTCATCTTAATCCCCTCACACACTCTGTATGCAGCAATTGGGGTGGGAAGAGGCGAGGCCTCACAAAATTTAAGTAAAGCTATTTTGATTTTGACCAAGGAGAAACAGAACAGATTTTCAGCTATTTCTTCTGGTAAGATTTGCCCTGGCCTCTAAGATGGTTTTCCTTTAAAAAAAAAAAAATTATGTATTTGTTTATTTCCGGTGTTTTGTTGGGGTTTGGGTTGGTTTGTTGAAGCAGGGTTCCATGTAGCCACGGATGACCTTGAACCCCTGATCTTCCTGCTTCTACCTCCCATGTGCTGAGAATCTGGGGGTGTGCCACCGTGCCCAGCTATCTCTCATCTCAACATCCCTGAGAGCTTTGGTCTGTCTCTCTTCAGAGGAGTCCAAGTCTTGAATTCATTCCTCGTCTCTCTCTTTCATATGGATATATGCAGAAAGAAACCCTATTAAGTTCCCAACCCTTCCCCTTGCAATTGCTGAGATGTAGCTTCTCTAGAGCATGAGCTGGCCCTCCCTCCCAGCAGCAGGAAGGGCCTTCGTGCTGACCAATCCTAATGTTTACAACATTCCCTATGACGCCACTGAATTATTTGTACAATCATTGAAAACTGTGTTTTTATTTAGACAGAAAAGGGGAGGTGATATGGGATTCCCCTCTGTATGTTATGAATATGTTTTAATACCATTGGTTAATAAAGAAGCTGCTTTGGGCCTATTGCAGCACAGAATAGGGCAAGGCGGGAATTCCAAGCAGATAGAGGAGAAGAGAGTAGGTGGAGTCAAAGAGAGGCCATGTAACCCTCTGAGGAGGCAGACATCTAGAGCCTTACCGGTAAACCACGAGCCTTGTGGTAAAATATAAAATAATAGACATGGGTTAGTTTAAGATATAAGAGCTAACTAGCGGTATACTTGAGCGATTGGCCAAGCAGTGTTTTAACTAATACAGTTTATATGTGATTATTTCGGGTCTGGTCAGCCAGGAATGAACAAGTGGCCTCTGAACACAGAGGGTGTTATGATCAACTTCTTATGCTGCTGTTCTCCTGTAACCCTGCCTGTTGGCCTGCCAAATCCCCAACTGTAAACCCTTTATTTCTGAAATATAAAAACACTTATCCTTCCCACGTCCAAGGCTGCTCTCTTGAGTCATGCCTTAGGAAATGACGACCTGTGTAGTTGAATAAAAATGTTTACTTAAATTTAAAAAAAAAGAAAATTGTGTTTTTAACTGTAACTTCTGAGTGTTTAATTTTGTAACGCCTTAATAATAAAAATAAACCCCATGTAGACTTGTCTTTATTCTTTATTACACGAGAAGGGGGTTCCCTGTCACTTTTGACTCCTAGATATTTCTAGAATTTGATTCTGAGACTAAGTACTGCCCTCCCTTTCCACAAGCAATCTGATGGAGGTATTGTCTCAACCGAGGCTACTCTTCCCAGATGACCTTGGCAGTGTCAAGTGGACCAACAAACAAACAAACAAGTAGATCTAGCCAGGACGTGTACAGTATTGTCTCTGTGTGGCTGGATTATATCACCTAGTGCTCCCACGTCTGAACATCTTTTTAAGGTGGATTAATGTTCCATTATACACAGCACACACTGTCATAGCCAGTGACCAATAAACAATGAACATGCATCGAATGCATTGTGATTGCTCCTTTTCCACAGTGGACATTTGGGTCTTCTGCCCTTGGCTATGGGGAATAATGAACGCTGGCTCTCACTCTCTCATAGTCTTCTACATTAAACAAACCCAGGAGGCAGAAAGTGCTGAGAGAATAGAGCTCCACTTTGCCACAGTGGGAAAAAAAAAATCCAGCTGCCTACATTGTCACTCATTTTGGAAGCAGCTTGCTAGTGTGGAAGTTATTTTGCATACAATTAGCTATTAGCTCGAAGCTCTCAACTCTATTTAAAGCTTCACATTAAAGTTTGATTTTTTTCTTTTTTTAGGGCTTCAGAAGTTTTTATTGTCAGAATTCAGAAATGTCCCCATTCATCTGAGCTCTCCAGAATGTTCTATTCTTGAACAAGGATATCCTTAAAAGATGCACTAGTGTGTGAGTGACTACTGAATACTCTTCTTAAGTTAGAGTGACTACTGAATACTCTCCTTAAGTAGCTTCAGTTTCGAGAACTCTTCTATCTTCACCTTGTGGAATGGAACTAGGTATGAGGATTATGAAACATCCTTTCTCATCCCTACCCCCCTTCCACCCTCTCAAAAATTGCATAAAACCAGCAAGCAGACACAATGGGCATTGTTGAGGTAACCTTGGATTTTCTCTGCTTTATCATTTGAAAAAGAAAACATTTGTGAATATCCATATTTTAGCTATTAATAAAACAAACCACTTGTAGCAAAGCTCACAAATGGTGGCTTTTTTTGAGTGGTGAGCCTCAGCTATCCTAGAGGCTGTGAGCCCTCCTGGGCGGGGTAAGTGGTGATGCTTGAGGCTCCCCAACACCTCCCACCCAGGAGAAGACAGAGAAAGAGCAGCAGAGTTGAGCAGCAAGCCCCTTGGGGACCAGAGGTCTCCAGTGTCTTGTTAAGTTCCCAGCAACTCCAGTTTGTAAACCCTGAATGACAAGCTTACCCTAACCTAATTCAGAGGCAGAATAAAGCAGCCCCTGGGGATGCTGGGACAGTGTGGGTGTAGTGGTTAAAATGTTCAGGCTAGTCTGGAACTCCTGATCCTCTGCCTTTACTTCTTCAGTGTAACCCACCCATTTGCACCACCACACCCAGCTGAAAAGTGCATTTAGGGACAGGTGAATGTGGCTTCAAGTCCAGGCTCCATGGCATCCTAGTCTTCTGAATGTCAGTGATTGGCTCACACAGCCTGAGTCTGTTTTCCACCCATACCACGAGTGTAAGCCATTCTGTTTGTGGGATCTACCCCAACCGCCCAGAATCCTTTCTCTACCTTCTTCATTTCTACAGGTCAGCCATCCCGTGGAAGGAGTGTAGCACTGGTCTAGTCCATCAGATCTGTTAAGTGAGACTGTTGAACGGGATGCCTTTTAGTGACAGCTTCTAAAGGGGGCAGACAGGAGGCAGGGGACACACAGGAAATGGGTGTGTGAGAGAATAGTCATGGGCTGGGGGCATGATTGAATGGGCCCTATGAGGACCCAAGTTTCACTCCCCAGAGCCTCTGTAAAGCCAGATGCAACAGTGTCTGTCTTTAACCAGCACTCCTGCAGGGATACAGGAGGAAGGGCGCGGAAATCCCTGGAAGCTTGCAGGCCAGTTAGCCTAGATGCTCAGCAGCAAACGACAAAGAGAGTCTATCTCCAAACAAGGAGGAAAGCGAGGACCACACCCAGGGCTGTCAATGGCACACACATACCTGTATACACACACACACACACATACACACACACACACACAAAAGTAAGTGAAAAATGATCATAAAAAATGATGGAGCCACATAAAAGTAACAAAGGGTTAAAATAAAAAAAAACCCATAGAGTGGAGAAAGAGGGAGGGAGGGAGGGAGGGAGGGAGGGAGGGAGGGAGGGAGGGAGGGAGGGAGGGAGGGAGGGAGAGAACCTGAGTACCTGGTTTTCCCAGCTTTGAAAGCAGAGGTATCTGTATATTTCCTGTTTCTAGCTTTAAGTGACATTTGTCACCGGAAGTCCTGGCTTGACGCTCCTTCTTCACAGCTGTGGAAATAATGGCTGTAAAGAAGGTCAAGTTGAACTGTGGTTTACATCTTCCAAAAGGGGCACTTTTTGGATTATCTGAGGCGGGAAGACCCTTTCCTTTAGCAAGTAGCCCCTTCCCATGGTGGCCCAGATACAAAGAGGTCTGAAGGGAAGGCAGTGCTACCTTTGCCTGCTTGTCTTCACTCCTTGATGGTAAGTTCACGCACTTCAGAAGCCAGTTTCTTCAGCCCTCCAACACGCAATGAAAATGTCCTTGTTTGTGTCAACTTGACACAAGCTAGAATTAGCTGGGAAGAGAAACAGCAACTGAGAAAATGCCTCCGTCAGATGACCTGCAGGCAAATCTGTGGAACATTTTCTTGATTAATGGTTGATGTGGGTGGGCTTGGCATGCTGTGGGTGCTGCTACCCCTGAGCGGGTGGTCCTGGGTGCAGAAGAAAGCAAAACAAGAAAGCCATGAGGAGTAAGTCAGTAAGGAGCACTCTTCCACGGCCTCTGCTTCAGTTCCTGCCTTTAGGTTCCTGTCTTGAGCCCCTGCCCTGACTTCCATCAGAGACGGACTATGATGTGGGAGTTGTAGGCAAAAAGTAAACCTTTCCTCCTGGAGTTACATTTGGTCAATGTTTTATCCCAGCAACAGAAGCCCTGACTACGACTGAAGACAAATGGATCTCCAGGTCTCCTCCAGGCCTTCAGTACCTCGGTACCCAGCTGGGACTTCTGAGGCATCTCACTTCATGAACTGAGCAGCTACTGGGTTCTCAGCCTCTCAAGGGTCCTGATAGCCGTTCTTGGACTACCCAACCCATATCACATAAGCCAATCTAGGAAAACCCCCTTTGGATACATATTTATTCCAATGACCTAGGTGTATTCCTTGCTAGCTCTTACACCTTAAATTAACCCATTTTTATCAATCTATCACCACGAGGTTGTGGCTTACTGGTAAGATTCTAGTGTCCTGCTACATGGTGTTTCCCTGATTCCACCTTCTTTCTTCCTGCATTCAGTTTAGTTTTCCTGTCTAGCTCTGTTCTGTGCTGCCATAGGCCAAAGAAGCTTCTTCATTAACCAATGGCAATGAAACACTCACAGCATACAGAGGGGAACCCACATCACTACTGCTCCCCACTCCTTCTTTCTACCCATGTAGTCCTTCTGAACAGGTCTGTTTGGTTCTATCTTTCTTGGGAGATTAAGTCACAGATGGGAAAGCCCTGACTAAAGTCAAAATTGCCTAAACTGTGATTTAAGGCCAGCAGTCCCAACAGTTGCTAATGTAACTTTGATGCATTTGGACAGAGTTCCGTGGGCAAACCATCAGTTATCAAGTTCCACAAAGACTTCACAATCACAGTTGGATTTGCAACAGCTGTCATGTCATCTTCTTGTCCTGAGGTCCAATTGACTCTGAACATGAGCCTCTCTACGCCACTTACCGAATGGTAAGTCTATCCTTCTGTCTTCCTCCTGATTCTGCCCTCACCTCTAGAGCTGTTGGTAGGATTCTGAGATATGCCCCAGAGTGGAACCCTCAGGGCCCAGGATGGAGTGACTTCATTAATGAACCCAGGCCTGCCTGGCCACGTGAAGGTGAATGACTCTGTCCACCTTGTCAAGCTCAACTAACCGACTGTAGGGAGCTTGACTGGGCCTAGAACCTGAGTTCCAAGAGACCTGCTAACCAACTGTAGGGCACTTGGCTGGGCCTAGAATCTGAGTTCTGAGAGACCTGCTTCCTAATTTGCCTTGTTGAATCCTGATATTTCCCCAGGGCCCTGTCTGGTACCAGATGCTCCCAGTCTCTGTCCCTTTTTATCTTGGAGGATTTTTAGCTTCTCTCTGCTTGTCCCCAGCCCATTCTACCAGGCAAAAGCACTTACCTTTTTCCTTCCTTTATGTTAGGATTTGACAAAACTTCTCTTAGCCAAAGGCAGAAGGTGATAATTTGATCTTACAAAATAAATCTCCTCTCTATCAAGAGGTTACTAAAAGCTAAGTACTTTCTCCAGAAAAGGGGTGGGGATGGCTACAGTGAGAAAAAGTCAGAAAATAATGCTCAGTAAAGTGCATTCAAGGGGAGATTAGACACCTCTTAGAGGACTCCTGTACTGTGGACTCCCAGAAGACAAATGGAAACTAGAATCTCTGTGTGCTTCTGATAGAACTGTTCCCCACCCAGCATCTAAAGGACCTGAGAAATCCTATGCCAAAGCATGACTGCTAATGGTCCTGGTTGTGGTATGTGCCTCTGGTCACGGAACAGCCTGTGAAACCACCTAATCGGTATATGAAAGGACGGAGAGACCTGTAATGTGACGGCAAGGACACATGAAACAGGACAGGGGCACTTAGCACAACACAGATGCCATTGTCCCCACCACTCTCCGAGCTGGCTAAGGAACCTGGAAAGTTGGGTACAGTGTCTCTGCACCCTTGGTTTCTTTGTGGCTTAGATTAACGGCAGCAAGAAGAGAATTGTTTTTCAACACAAAGGCCTTTTCTGGAGCACAGGCAGTGCTGTGCCCCACCCCCTGTGTTGTTTCAGGAGCAGAGTGATTTTGGCTGTGGTATTAGAAACAGGCCATCAAAAAGTAACCGGCATGTTAACTTTAAGCATGAGCAGAGGTACAAGTGGCAATTTGAACTGAGACATTTTGTACAGAATTGAGGCTACAGTGGCTTTTCCCCCTTGGTCTTTATTGACTGTTGCTGGGTGGCACCATGAGAGGCTGCTTTCAACAGTCTGGTGACAGAGACAGGCTCTGGTGGACATAAGGTACTGAAGAACAAGAGAGGGGCCGGGCCTCGGAATCATCAAATCATAGTCCCAGGGGTCTAATCCCAGAGCCTGTTTAAGAAGTGGCCCTGAGGTTCCAAGAGGGAGATGAACTCAGGAAAAGACTCTTTAGTCTTGGAACCTGGAGGACCCAGGCTTCAGATTCCCACCTGAATGCTTTCCCTATATTAGACTCCCTCTCAGTACCAGCTATGTCCTAGTCTGGATCTCTGTATTCAGACTTTTCTTTGGGCTACCAGCTCACGAATAATGACACAGAGACTTATTAATATGTATGAAAGCTTGGTCCAAACTTAGACTTTTTCCAGCTAGCTCTTATAACTTAAATCAACCTGTTTCTACTGATCCATTCTGTCACATGGCTTGGTTATCTCTCCTCTGTACCGTATGTCCAACTTTTTCAGTATTTTGCTGGCAATTCTCATGGATCTAGATTCATCCCAAGTTCCCCTCTCTGCCCAGAAGTCCCGCCTAGTCTCTTCTGCCTAGCTATTGGCCACCCAGCTTTTTAGTAAACCAATCACAGTGACACATCTTCACACAGTGTAAATGAATATTCCTCAACATTTCCCCCTTTTTGTCTAAACAAAAAGGAGTTTAACTCTAGCACAGTAAAACTATATGTAATAAGAACAATTATCAGGTAATAATTACATCTACAATGTCCAGTCCATTTGTATTTGGCAATATCAGAGAAAATATTATCTATCCTGTCTTGGTGGATCCAGACTTTTATACCTAAACCATTTTCTATTATAACTTGAATTACCATGCTAAAAAATTATTTTTAGATCTTAAAACATATTCATATATAAACAACTTAAGCTTTATGACTCTCAGTCTCATAAACTTTACATCTCCTTTGTAGTTTCTTTCCTGAATTTGATAACAAAGAAAATGGTTTAAGTATTTAGTCTTCAACCTCATCAGAAACCTGAGGAGGACAAAATATTACAAAAATAAACAGGAAGTGCAGAGCAAACAACTTCCCAACCTATAGAAATGACAGAGACATCTGGTGGTCTGAACAATCACCCAGGGTTTCTATGCAACATTAGGGTAACCCATCTTCAGCCTATAGACCTAGAATATCTGACAGACTTTACCGTGAAGCAGAAATTTTGAAGGACTGCCCTATCTTGTCTTGGCAAATTTGACAGTTGCCTTCTTTTGTGTCCTGATTGTCTAATTTGAACAGTATACTGTCAATGATCGAGGCTAAGGCAGTTTCTTGCCAAGTGTCTAACTTTGCCACATTGAAAACAAAATCCACATGGGGGTTCTTCAATCCCCATCAACCATTTTTTTAAAAAATGCTTCCAGGAGCAGAACTATCTTACTGTCATGAAAAGCCTCATGTTACTGGAACATCTTAAATGACACATTCTGTAGGTCTCTGAAGTATTTGAAGACCATTTATCTACCTAAAATATCTCTGTTTAATCTTGAAAGCATACCTAGCATGACTACAAGTTGATAGTTATAGATGACTAGCTACCAACCTGCTTTTCTTAATTATCATAAATAGTTTTTAATAATAGCTTTCAAGGACTAGAACTTTACATTACATTTTAAAATGAGCTGCATAGGTACAATACCCAAAACAAGAGTAGAAACATGTATACAGTGTGTTATAACAAAAATAACCTTAAATTTGTGTCAATATACAAAAATAAATACCAATGTAAGCTATTTAAGACTAGTAGTTTCTTTTAGTCTAAAAGAAGAGTCAATAATCTACACTTTTATTCTATCATTCCCATATCCCCCTATTTTCTTTTCAGAAAGAGATTCCTGGATTTAGCCTTTGCTTAGTTTCCTTTCTTACTATGACCAATAACAACTTGAAATTAATCACCCTAAACAATGACAAACATCTATAACCCACCAAACAACCAAGACTACCTCTTGCAAATGTGGGCATCATGTTCTTAAATTACTTCTTGTTGTCTGGGGGTGATGTCATCTTTAGGGAACTCTGAGAAAATTGGGATAATGATCAAGTCCTGGGAGAACTGGTTGTATCCTTTGTTGTTCAGAGTCTGAATAATAGAAAGTGTAGATCTTATCTGAGGTCCTGACTGGAACAGTGCATGGTGCTCAGCCCTCTCAGCTAGCAGCTTTGAAGCTATCCTGGATGTAGATTTTTGAGGAAACTGCCACAGAGGCATTCTGAGAGGCTGGATCATTTCGGCTACTTGTTTTCATTAGTGTCTGGTTCTTTTTTTTTCTAAAAACATATAAACTTTTAAAGGTAGCATACATATTTGCAATAACACAAATATGAAATGTACAGTATGCAAAAAATTAGCTGAAGATGGTTTCCTGTTCTGTGTCTGAGCAGGTAAAAGGCACCTGCCAACTTTGTAAATCCATTTGGACTGCAAAACCCTTCACACAGTATAAACAAATATTTCACAACAGATCTCTTAAATCTGTGCAGAAGGAGTTGCTAGAACCAGGACACTTTTCCTGGGTTGGGCTACATGGAGTCTGTAAGAAGCTAGGTTGGAGATAAGGGTCACAGTGAAGCACCTTGCTGCCTTCACAGGACAGTGGATTCCCACAGACCATTGTTTAATTTGTCTTTTATTTAAACTTCATGATCAAAAGTAACTTGATGTCCTGATTATGGTCCATCATGAGGAAAAGTCAGAACAGGAACTCAAGGCAAGAACTTAGAGGCAGGAACTGAAGCAGAAGTCATGGAGGAACTCTGCTCACTGGCTTGCTCCCTATGGCTTCCTCAGCCATAGTTTCCTCTTCTCCCACAGTTATAGCTTGTCTCATATTGATAAAAACAAACAAAGAACAACAACAACAAAAAAAACCTAGCCAGTGCACCCATGGGGTTTCCTCCCTCTTCAGCTTCTCTGTCAGTCCCCTCTCCCTGTGCCTTTTAGAGACCCTGCCTCCAGCCATCCACTATTAGAGGTGGAGGGTGTGCCTGTGATCATTTAATCCAGGGCCCTACAGACACTGAAGCCCAGAGAGACCAGCCTAAGGCCACATGGCTGGGGAGCTGCTGGCCTGAGATTAGAACCTAGGACCCTTCTCCTTTCCTCCTTAGCTCACCGCCTGATGAAGAGTCAGCATACCCTATGCAGAGTGCCTCCTGGAACCCTGGTTCTCAACCTCCCCAATGCTACGAGCCTTTACTGCAGTTCCTCATGTTGTGGTGACCCCCAACCACAAAATTATTTGGTTGTTACTTCATAGCTGTAATTTTGCCACTGTTATAAGTCAATGTAAATAACTGATACGCGGGATATCTGACGTTCAACCCCGATGAGAAGGTCATTTGACCTCAAAGGGGTTGTGACCCACAGGAAGAGAACCACTCTCCTAGCGGGACCACGAACTTCAGTATCCCCTGAAGAACAGCTTAGAATTTCAGGTGTGGAGTCCCAGATGGTCTGTGTCAGTAGGAAGGACTCTCATAAAACCGCCTCTCACACACCGCTGTCTTTGGTGACCCTCTGGGGCCCATGTCACCATCAGTTGTATGTGAGTGTTGCACATAATTTGTTACTAATAATACGGTGCCCGATTGAAAGAATTATTTACTTCTTGAATAGAACATCTACAATAGCCTGGCTCGCACATTTGCATAACAATCATCTCCCTTGATCAGCCCAGAACGTCATGGAGATCCCAGTAGCACTTGGAAACAGCCTGAGCATGAGAACCTTGCATTTTTTGCTTTTAGTGCTGCGTTTGAGACAAGAGCTCATGTAGCTGAGGTAGCCGCAAACTCTCTTGCTTTGTTTCCTGAGTGCTGGGATTTGTTTACATTTAAAGCTTTATTTTTATGATTATCTATGTGTATATGTGTTTGCCACTGTTTGTGTATGCCACTTGTGTGTGGGTGCTTGCAGGGGCCAGATCCCGTCGGAGCTGGAGTTGCTGGTGGTGGTGAGCAGCTTGAAACGGGTGTTGGGAACCAAACTCAGTTGCTCCGGAAGAGCAACAAGCACTCCTAGCTGCTGAGCCACCTCCCCTGCCTCCTGACATTTTTGCTATGCTTTGTTTTTAATGCGTTAACAGAAGGGCTTTAACAGTGACTTGACCCTTGTGAATTAGCGCTCCCCTCAGTGGGTACCTGGGACGAGCCTTTAAGCGTGCCAGCTTGGGAGACAGGTAAAGCTGGTTTCCGTCCATGCTGTACACAAGAGTCACTCCGAACTCTTGATTCCTCTCAGTTTTATTTTCCTCAGGTGTGAATTGGGAATGCAAAGTCCTCCCCATTAGGGTTGCTATAGAGACTAAATCACTCAAAAGTGTGTATAGGAGCCTTGATGGGAACGGGCAGGGCTTCCCACAGACTAAGGAGCACTTGGGCCTTGCCGCCTGTCTCACTCTTGCGTCTGGCAAGGAAGGACTGCCTCCCCATGGGTAAGACTCAGAAAAGGAAAGGAGAGCAGGGACACTTTATTACCAACCACAGTGGCCTTTTGCCGCCTTTGACTTCCCTCAGTGATGACTTAGGGCTGACACGGCGCTCATCTTTTCCTTGTCCCTCTTCCATTATCAAAGGTTCTCCCTAGCTCTGAGTTGAGTTCAGCGAGAAGCCAGGCAGGAAAGGCCTGGGATGAATGAACAGCAGCCTCATGAGCCCCTTCTGTGGTGAGAGGAGCAGGGATGCTGAGCTCAACCATCGCTGAGTGAGTCACTCCTTCGCTGAGTCCTACCTCCCCCCTCTGCCGCATTGATTTCCTTTCTGGGGTAGAGAGCAAGAAGCTAGCAACTCTAGCGACATGTGGGGAACCCAGTGGGCTGGCAAATTTGATTCTTGCACAAATCTTCCCCATCTCCGCTCTCCTCCCATCCTCCTCCATCTGCCCATCTAAGCCATCAATAGGCCGTTCTGCCATCTCAGTGTACCGGTAGGCAAATGTTCACACTCGCAAGAAACCAATTTTCTTATTCACTGCACACTGGCCTCATTAAGTCCTGCTTTATAAGTGACATCTCAGGAGGTGACACGCCCCAGGCTCAGGGACTGTCCTAGTGTGTCAATTCCTCATAAATAATGGTGGAGGCCCAGTGGGAGTAACTGTTCTTGTTAATCCAATGCCTTATACCACTGCATAGTCAAAACCCAGATTCCAAACAAAACAAGGCACAGGAATAATGAGAGTTCTCAATATCAGATCGATATTTCTCAGGACACTGGGGCACAGAGTTGACGATGGCCCTGCGGCGGACCAAGAGACTGAAGAATGGCTGGGTCTGTGTGAGGCCCCAGCTTTGGTTTCTGATTGCAAATTAGAGAGAAGTCTTTTAAATAGCATTTGTTCCCCAGCTCCCTCTCTTGAGAGGTGATGCTGGGCTCTCACCCATCAGCAAAGGAGCTCATTAGCGCTTCGGAGGCTCACATCAAGGGCAGCTCTTGGTGCCATTTGTAGGAACCAGATTGTTGTTAATGGCCCATTCCTCCTGTCCTTTGGACACAGACGATTTTTACAGTGACAGTTTATCTGGAAATGAGTGGATGGGTATAGAAAACCTGTGGGATGATTAAAAGTACCTTGGTAGTAGGAGTCGCATGGGGTAGATTTATAGTGTTGGGTTGTTCAACAGTCTTTAGCAAATCCATTGTTTAATCTCTTGCCTAGTCACAGACACATAAGGAGGGGAACCTCAAATACTCTTGGTAATGGACTCCAGCCTTGCAGTTGGCTTGGGCCAAGACACAGAGGCTAACCTTCGTTTAGTAGCGAAAAGATTCCACCTGAGGTCTGGCAACAATGCACTCCTTCCTCCCTCCCTCCCTCCCTCCCTTCCTTCTTTTCCAACTGTGCATTCATGCGTGTGTGCGTGCGTGCATGTGTGTGACTGTGTGTGTGTGTGTTTGTGTGTGTACATGTGTGTGTGTCAGGGTAGGGGTGGTATTCACGTGCAGGCAGGAGGACAGCCTGGAGCATCCTTCCTCAGGTGTCAATCATTCAACTTTTTCTTGGAAAAGGGCCTCTCATTGACCTGGAACTCATCAAGTAAACTAGGTTGGCTGGCCAGGAAACCCCAGGGATCTGCCTATCTCTGCCTCCCCGGTAATGGAATTACAAGCTCATGCCACTATACATGGATTTATATATATATATATATATAATATAATATAGATATATTATAAATAATATTTTATTAATTGTTTGAGGATGTCATGCAATGGACTTTGATCACGCACCCCTCACACTCCTCCCCTAATTCCTCCCTGATCCATTCCCTATCTCCTCCTTTTCCAAAGAACCGGCTCTGGTGTTTGAACCCAGGGTGACGATGCAGAGGCTGGTGTTCTGTAGGGCAGCATGTCATCCTGGCAGGCTCTGCTGCCTGGGACTGAGACGATCAACAGTGCTAAAGCAACACCAGTGCCCCTGATGAGGTCACCTTGGGATGCCCTGTGCTCCTTCTGGTCAGGACCGGGTGGAGCGGAGCCTACTGATGGGGCCTGAGAAGAGGCACTGGTCTCCATCTATGCAAGCATGGGACTGGTTCTCTGACCAGAATGTCTATTTCTGATTTGAAAGATTTACATAATGGTCTAAACACATTTTGATTTCCTTTTGGGGAATTGCTTTAATTTTGATAAGACTATACATTTAGCCTGTTCCCCAGGGCATGGATCCGAGCTCAGATCAATCAGACACTATTGGACCTCAGCTGGAACCTTTTTACTCCGGAAGGAAAGTTGGCCTCTGTGACTCGGCCAAGTCAGCTACAAGACTGGGGTCCATTACCAAGTGTATCTGCTACCTAGTGAAGTTCAGTGGCATACGGGTGGAAGGCATGCAGCTGGGCCGGCTCCCTTCTGCCTTGTCTGAGCTCAGTCTGCGTACACAGGCCCATTCGCCCAGTCTGACCCTTGACCTCAGCTTGGTTGGCACAGGGCATGGGGCTATTTGTCAGGTGGAAGGAGAAAAGAGACTATCACAAGTTGTTCTTTGGCCTCCACACACATGCTGTGCAGTGTACAACACACCCCCCCAAAAAAATAAGTGTAATAAAACATACATTTAAAAAGTTTTTAAGCAAACGAAGCCTCCATGCCCTTTCATGATGAAATCCAAATCTCTCCTTCAGGGACCTTGGCATCTGTACCTTGTATCTTTTCTTGGTCAGGATTAAGCATTACTGATCTGCAAAGACAAGTTAGGCCTGTTTTCTAGGGATGGAGTAACAAATTATCACTTAGTTACTAAAACACCTCAGATTCATTCTCTTACAGTTCTGGGTGTCAGAAGTTCAAAGCAACCTCCCTAGTTCAGCTTCACTAAAATCAAGGTGTGAGCAGGGCTGGCGGCTTCTTCTGCTCTTTTTCTGCTTCTCTCCAGCTGCATGGGTTATTGATTCCTGGTCCTCTATCCACCCTGATGGCGTCTTTCTCGCTCTGCATCCCTGGAACGGCCCTGTCTTTCTTTCTGATATGCCAGGGCCCTGGCAATTACAACTCTCTCTCTCTCAGATAATACGGGATAATCTCTCCAGCTGAAGATCAGCTGATGGGCAACAGGGTCCAGGCATTCCAGGATTAGGCCTGAGATGGTTTGGGGTGAGGCCATCATTTTGGCTTCGATTCAGACACTGAATTAGGCAAAGTAGTATAATTTGGTTCTGCCTTGCTGGAGAGTTGCTCAGGTGAGGTGCTGAGGAACTCTAGGCCAGCCAAGGCTACACAGTGAGACACTGTCAAAAAACAAAACCAAAGAGACTTGACCTTTAAAAGACATGGGGAGAATCAGGAGTGCCATGCCCTGTAAGTAACTCTCATTGGCTCTAGAAGGTCTCTTGATAGCATTGGTGAATTTAAATCAGTCACTGGAGAAAGACATATGAATATATATATATATATATATATATATATATACACATATATGCATATACATATATATGTGTGTAATATATGATATATAGATATGTTTATATTAATACATAATTGGGAAATGTGATAAACTGGCTTGGTGGGTTTTTTCTATTTTGCTTTCAGCTCTTCCACAGTCAAAGCTATCCACTCCTCAGCACACCACTGCCTAGATGCCCGTGGAGCTGAGTCTTGAAGAAGCAGGTACCGGTGAGGTGCTGCATTCACCTTTGAATGCTGTCTGTTTCCACTAAGTACAGTGGAAGCCCCTTCTGGGGGAGCCTGGAATTCCAATGACTGCAAAGCAGGCTTCTCAAATGCTCCTGTTCACATAGTGTGGTGGTTTGAATATAATTGGCCCCCAGAATCTCATAGGAGGTATGGCTTTGTTGGAGTGGGTGTGGCCTTGTTGGAGGAAGTGTGTCACCGTGGGGCAGGCTTTGAGGTTTCCTATGCTCAAGATACCACCCAGTGTCTCAGTCAACTTCCTGTTGCCTGAAAGACATAGGACGCTCAGTTCCTCCAGCACCACATCTGCCTGCATGCTGCCATGCTCTCTGCCATGATGATAATGGAGAATTGTGTCTCCTCGCAGCAACAGAAACTGAATTGAGGCACGTAGTTACTGGGTGAGGAGAGTTGATCAGGGGGTCGGGACTGAGAGTCCTCTCAGAGACATGCTTGGTGCTCTTCCAAAGCCGCACTCTGAGAAGCAAGACTCTAGAACACCAGTGTCGAACAGTGATCCTGAAATGACACAGGTGGTTAACACATGAAGCGATTAGTTCCGGTCTGAGTTTGCCAAATCTTGGTTAACCAAAGATTCCCTCGATTGCTGCTATTTTGTGTACATAAGGAAGAATTTTTCATTGAAAAAGTAGGTGATATGCATCTTAATTTTAGAGCTATTAGACTATAAAAATGCATGTGTTTGATGCAGCAAGTATTGGATTTGCATTTGTAATTAAAATTTACCAATATTTATGATATGAGTTGACAAGAGCCCTCAGAGTCCTTACTTGGTATGGTGGTTTGAAAGAAAATGTCTCCCAAGGGAATGGCACTATTAGGAGGTGTGGCCTTGTTGGAGCAGGTGTGACCTTGTTGAAGGAAGTATGTCACTTTGGAGGTGGGCTTTGAGGTCTCATATATACTCAAGCTACCCCCAGTGAGAGAAACCAATTCTTGTTTCCCGTCTATCAAGATGTAGGGCTCTCGACTCCAGCACTGTGTCTGCACACCACCATGCTGCGCCAGATGATGCCGGACTAAATGTCTGAAAACGTAAGCCACCCCAGCTATATGTTTTCCTTTGTAAGAGCTGCTAAGATCAGCTGGGCAGTGGTGGCGCACGCCTTTAATCCCAGCACTCAGGAGGGAGAGGCAGGCGGATCTCTGTGAGTTCGAGACCAGCCTGGTCTACAAGAGCTAGTTCCAGGACAGGCTCCGAAGCTACAGAGAAACCCTGTCTCAAAAAAACAAAAAACAAACAAAAAACCAAAACAAAAAAGAAAAGAAAAGAAAAAGAAAAAAGAGTTGCTAAGGTCATGGGTCTCTTCACAACATGGAAATCTTAAGTAAGACACGTGATCACTTACTGACTGGTTGTGAGGTCTGCATGACCCAGGGAGAGACAACAGGAAGCGTCCAATGCACACAAGAGTTGATTTGCTATCCTTTCTTATCAGTGCACTATTTTTCATAGTCCCATAATTTTTACATTTTACTGCTAGAGATTAGGTAATCTAGCTCTAAATCAATGTGCTCCTCATTAAATAGACAAATGGTTTTAAGAGATTGCTGTCGTTTGAAGTTAATGCTAATACAAGCCTGAATGAGCAATCATAAAGAGAGGGAACTGATATTCCTACTTCTGCTATAAGCGCCTTCTCTGCTGGACTAGACAGAGACACACTGATACTCTAATCAGTGCTGACAAGACACTCCTGTGAAAAGAAAAAAAAAAGATCAGAAACACTTTCTGAAATGTGAGTTTATATTTACTTTTATTAAGGATAAAAGTCACCTTAAAGACCTTGTGGTAGAGAAATTAATTGTGCAGTACATACTTTCAATAAATACATGCCTATTCCTTAGGAGAGGAGGTCTGCCCATCACAGTCGCCCAGAGGTCCGTGTCGAGGAAACTACAACTGCAATTAGAGGGACCAGAGTTCGGATCTCAGCCCAGGTAATAAGGGGGGTCTCAGAGACAGGAGGATCGCTGGGGCTTGCTGACTCCCAAGCTAGCCAAGGCAACACGACAATATTCCCAGGATTAGGGACACTGTGTCCCAAAGAAACAGGTAGGGGATAATAGAGGAGGGTGGCCAGGGCCTTCTTTCAGCCTCCAAGAATACCCACGGGTGCATGCTCCCCTATTCCACCGCACACACACACACACACACACACACGCGCACGCACGCACGCACGCACACTCACGCACGCACGCACGCACGCGGTACATAAATAAATAAATCTTTAAAAAATCCCAGAGAAGATCATCAGCCTGAAGAGAATCCAGAGCTACAGAGAATATTTTCCATTTAAGTATTTAAGAGGATTGATTTTATTTTAATTACATGTGCGTGTGTGGGTATGTGCACACGAGTGCAGGGGCCCACAGGGGCCAGAACAGGGTATCAGATCCCCTGGAGCTGGAGTCACAGTTAGTTGACTGAGCTCAGGTCCTCAGGAAGAGCAGCGAGTGCTCGGACCGGCTGAGCCATTTCTCCAGGTCTTGATAGTCTCATTTTTAAAGAAGACTGTCAGTGCTATGCTAAGCGCTGTGGGAGAAAAGCCTTCCTGGTGACTCCACAGGAATGTGTGTCCAAGCTGAGTCTCGCATGAAGCAAGTTTCATTCACATTTAACAGTGAATACATAAATGGGGAGGGGGGCAGTGTTTAATTAGGATGTAATTATTCGTCCACGGTGGGCTCCCAGCACCGTGTCCTGTTTTCATTAGAGGAACATCATCTCCTCATTAGTGGCCCAAGTTGTGTCCCAGTTTTGCCTGCCTGGGGGCTGTTGATTTCTTCAAGGAGCAGCAGCTGCATGAAAGAGGCTGCAGAACGAAGAGAAGTGGGTTCTAGAGTGTGTGATGGGAGGTGATGGCATGGTGGCCCTGAGCATTGCACTGGGAATGCGGCCAGCTTGCCTATTAAGTTAGGGTCAAAGCTGGGATTAGAAAACAACAATTAGTTTTTTTTCTAAACTAATGCAAAACTTTTCCACTACTCAGCAGCTTCCTCTGAGGAGTCCTTCAGAAGCCCCCAAGGCTGCGTACCTCAGCCCCGTGTGGGCCATGTCCTCCTTCCTGCTGCAGTGCTGTTGGCTGACAACATCATCGTGCAAGTACAGTTGCTTACCTGCTCTCTTCCCGCTAGACCACGACGTCCCTGAGAATGAGCCTGTGGCCTGTTCAGAGCAGCGGCGCTGGCCTGTGAGACACACGGGCACACATGCAGCTAGATTCAAAAGATGGGTGGAAAGTCTGACTGGCTTCAGGTCTGCGGAAAGCTGTGAAATGTCCAGCCCGCCCGGCTCAGTGCCGGGCTAGAAAGCTTTTACTTGGAGCAGAGGTTTTAAATGAAGCTGGCTCACCCTTGTTGGGGAGGGTGCAGGCTTTACCAGCCCTGCATCTCTGGGATGAAGCCTACTTGATCATAATGGATAATTTTTCTAATGTGTTTTTGGATTCGGTTTGCCAGTATTTTATTGAGAATTTTTGCGTCGATGTTCATGAGTGAGATTGGCCTGTAATTCTCTTTCTTGGTTAAGTCTTTGTGAGGTTTTGGTATCAGGGTGACTGTAGCTTCATAAAAGGAATTTGGCAATGACTCTTCTGTTTCTATATTGTGAAATACCTTAAGGAATATAGGTATTAGCTCTTCTTGGAAGTTCTGGTAGAATTCCTCATTGAAACCATCTGGTCCTGGGCTTTTTTTGGAAGGGAGGTTTTTGATAACAGCTTCTAATTCTTCGCGACTAACAGGTCTATTGAGATTGTTCACCTGGTCTTGGTTTAACTTTGGTATATGGTACTTATCTAAAAAAATGTCCATTTCTTTTGTATTTTCCAGTTTTGTGGCATACAGGCTTTTGTAGTAAGATCTAATGATTCTCTGAATTTCCTCTGTGTCTGTGGTTATGTCCCCTTTTTCATTTCTGATCTTATTTATTTGCATGTTCCCTCTCTGTCGTTTAATTAGTTTGGATAGGGGTTTGTTGATCTTGTTAATTTTCTCCAAGAACCAACTTTTTGCTTCATTGATTCTTTGGATTGTTTTCTGTGTTTCTATTTTGTTGATTTCAGCCCTGAGTTTGATTATTTCCAGTCTTCTACTCCTCCTAGGCTCGTCTGCTTCTTTTTTTTCTAGAGCTTTCAGATGTGCTGTTAAATCTCCAATGTATGCTTTCTCCGTTTTCTTTAAGTGGGCACTTAGTGCTATGAACTTTCCTCTTAGCACTGCTTTCAATGTGTCCCATAGGTTTGAGTATGTTGTCTCTTTATTTTCATTAATTTCAAGGAAGACTTTAATTTCTTTCTTAATTTCTTCCTTGACCCAGGTGTGGTTCAGTAGTTGACTGTTCAGTTTCCATGAGTTTGTCGGGTTTCTGGGGGTAGCATTGTTGTTGCCTTCTAACTTTAATCCATGGTGATCTGATAAGACCCAGGTGGACACTGATATTTTTTTGTATCTGTGGAGGTTTCCTTTGTTACCAAGTATGTGGTCAATTTTCGAGAAGGTTCCATGAGCTGCAGAGAAGAAGGTATAGTCTTTCCTATTTGGGTGGAGTGTTCTATAGATGTCTGTTAAGTCCATTTGCTTCATTACCTCCAATAATTCTCTTAGTTCTCTATTAGGTTTCTGTCTGATTGACCTGTCCATTGGTGAGAGAGGTGTGTTGAAGTCTCCTACTACTAGTGTGTGTGGTTTGATATCTGCCTTGAGTTTTAGTAATATTTCTTTTACATAAGTGGGTGCTTTTATATTAGGGACATAGATATTCAGGATTGAGACTGCATCCTGATGAATTGTTCCTGTTATGAGTATAAAATGTCCATCTCGATCTCTTCTGATTGATTTTAGTTTGAAGTCAGTTTTGTTAGAAATTAGTATGGCCACTCCTGCTTGTTTCTTAGGCCCGTTTGCTTGAAAAACTTTTCCCCAACCCTTTACTCTGAGTAGATGCCTGTCTTTGTGGTTGAGATGTGTTTCTTGTAAGCAGCAGAATGTTGGATCCTGTTTTCATATCCAATCTCTTAGCCTGTGCCTTTTTACAGGTGAATTGAGTCCATTAATATTAAGTGATATTAATGACCAATAGTTGTTTACTCCGGTTATACTTATTGTTTTTGTTAGTAGAGTTTGTGTGTCTCCCTTCTTTGAATTGTGCTGGTGAAGGGTCGCTAGATGCCTGAGTTATTGTAGGCAGTGTTGGCAATGTTGGATTCCTTGGGTGGTGATTTTCCTTCTATTGCTTTCTGTAAGGCTGGATTTGTGGCTACATATTATTTGAATTTGTTCTTATCCTGGAATGTTTTGTTTTCTCCATTGATAGTGAACGATAGCTTGGCTGGGTATAGTAGCTTGGGCTTGCATCCATGGTCTCTTAGTTTCTGTAGTACCTCTATCCAGGACCTTCTGGCTTTCATGGTTCCATAGAGAAGTCAGGTGTAAGTCTGATCGGTTTACCTTTATAAGTTACTCGCCCTTTTTCCTTTGCAGCTCTTAATATTCTTTCTTTAATTTGTATGTTTTGTGTTTTGATTATTATGTGGTGAGGGGATTTTTTTTTGATCCAGTCTATTTGGTGTTCTGTATGCTTCTTGAATATTCAAAGGAATATATTTCTTTATGTTGGGAAAGTTTTCTTCCGTAATTTTGTTAAAAATATTTTCTGGGCCTTTGAGCTGTGACTCTTCTCCTTCTTCTATCCCTATTATTCTTAGGTTTGGTCTTTTTATTGTGTCCCATATTTCCTGAATGTTTTGTGATGAGAATTTGTTGGCTTTGCTGTTTTCTTTGATCAGTGTGCTTATTTTCCTATATGGTGTCCTCAGAATCTGAGATTCTTTCTTCTACCTCTTGTATTCTATTGATTATGCTTGTTTCTGTAGTCTCCACTCGTTGACTTAGATTTTCCATATCCAACCAGTTCTCAGTTTGTGTTTTCTTCCTTGCTTCCATTTCAGTTTTCAATTCTTGAACTGTTTCCATTACCTGTTTGATTGATTTTTCTTGGTTTCCCAGGGTATCATTTACGTATTTACTCATTTCTTCAAACTTTTTGTTATACTTCTCATCCATTTCTATAAGGGCATTTTTTACATGTTGTTTGAGGGACTCTATTGCTTTCATAAAGTCAATTTTTTCCACTTCTTCTGTGCTAGGGTGTTCAAGTCCTTTTGTTGTAATATCATTGGGTTCTGGTGTTTTCATGTTGTTTTTCAGATTGTTGGGTGAATTCTTGCCTTGGCGCCTGCCCATCTCCTCCTATCAATGCTATCTAGTGGGTCTTCTAAAACAGGATCAGGTTTCCCTGCTGGCCAGGGGCCCCGCCTACAAAATGCCCCCGCTCCGTTTCCTGGGTCCGGCTGCAGGCCAAGATCCCTCACACCACGCAGGAGGGTCTACAGGAACAGGAGCAGGCTCCCCGTTTGCCAGGGACCTCGTCAACAAAAGGTCTACCACTCTGTAGGCCAGCCACCAAAACAAAGACACTCCCGCTACCCTCTGCCCCGAGCACCCAACCCAGCGCCCAAACAGGCTAAACTGGGTGATCCGTGGCCCGGCGGAAGGGAGGGAGAAGGAAGGAGGCCTCTGGGGGCAAGCTGGGACGGACCAGGGAGAGAGAGGAGGAACTGCCCTAGCAGGCTGGCCAGGGAGTCAGGGGGGTCAGGGAATGCCCCCACTCTGTTTCCTGGGTCCCACCATGGGTCAAGAATACTCCCACCACTTAGGAGGGTTTTCAGGGGCAGGTCCAGGCTTCCCATTCACCAGGGACCTTGCCAACAAAGGACCTCCCACTTTACAGGCCAGCCACCAACACACCTACTTGAGTTAGTTGTAGTGGGACCATCGGCTCTCAGTGTGGGCTTCACTGTTTCAAGCTTGGACCATCAGAAAATATAAGTTCGTGTCTGCCGAGCGTCTGCGCCGGTCTGCCTGTGCCGCCACCCGTGTCTGCCAAGGGTGCAGGCTTTAATGTGGAATTCTTAATTACACATATAAATCTGATGAGATACATAACTTTGGTCATCTTTCTAGATACATAACTTTGGTCATCTTTCACAGGACTGGCAAGAAGGCTCAGTGAATTAAAGGTTCTTGCTGCCAAGCCTGATGAACTGGGTCCCCAGGACATATGGGTGGAAAGAGAGAACCAGCTCCCTCAGGTGGTCCTCTGACAAAGCATGCACAAACACATCCACACACACACCCACAGACAATTAAATAAGTAAACAAATAAATATAATTGAAATGTATATGTTTTAAATGAGTCACAAAAGAAAACACACACACATCTCCTGCCTTTGTGTGATGTCTGGCCTTTGTTCTTGAGGAGAAGGGGTGGGAGCCAGTTCTGGCTCTGCAAGGTATCCACAGTGTCTACCAGAGCTGCGTGGTAGAAGGACAGGTACCCACCCTGCTCAGTTTCCCGAGAACAATGCGATCAAAAGTATATCTGGATGTGATTTTCAATGTGGGAGCCTCACTAACCATTGTGGATCCGGAAGGAAGTGGTCTGGAAAGAGACCCCCTCAGGCAGCAGTCCCACGGAGAAGCAAACTGAGATGCTGGACCCAAGGCAGACAGGAGCCTGGCTTTGTTCTGAGTAGGAGGCCGTGGAGAGGAGACCTGGGATCAACAGGTGAAGGTAACCAGGAACCAGTTTCCGCTCTTGCCAAGGAAGAACCTTTTTCCATTGTGTCATAGACGATGGAATGATTTGTTAGAGGGGACCAAGTACCCTGTCACAGACAGATCTAGTGTAGGTTGAATGGGCAAACCCCTGGGAAGCAGCCAGGGTGATGATTCTAAGAACCCGAGTTTTCTTTTCAGCGTCTGATTCTCAAGGAGTTCGGTTCATTTTGAAAAGCATTTCATTTCCCTTGATTTGGCTCCTCCAAGGCCCTGCTTTCCCCAGCCTCGCCCATACTCTCTGAGCTTTTGCCCTCGAGTTGAAGTCAAGAGCTTGTGCAAGTGAGCTCTAAACAAACTGATGAGATTCTGAGCAAAATCTTCCCGGATAATGCAGTGGAATATATTCCTCCAAAATATGAAACAGATAAGCAAAATAGCTTTTATTCCCTTTCTTGAACATCCCAGAAGCACCACTCTTGAAGATTGAGCTGTCAGAGTCAAAGGCTCTGAAATTAATGCAGTGCAATTTTCTGCCATTTGTGATGGATTTCTGGCCCTTTTATGCATATGAACGTCTCAGGCTCGAGCAGAGGCAAAACTCAAAGGGGAGGGAGGTTATTTCCCCAGGCTTCCTCCAGCCATTCCCTATTGTCTTCATCTGATCACAGCTTTTTGTTTTGCACCGAATAACAATAAAATAAAAAAAATGAGGACAAGTGGGAAAGAAAACCAATGATGTAATTTTAATGTTCCGCCAACAACGCAAACAGAATTAAAATGTTCTTCGATTCTAGACAAAGGAAGAGGGATTTGGTTAAGGGTAAAAGAAAAAAGATGTATCTTTTTCTAGAAAGCGCGTGTTGGGCGTGCTGTAAGTTTTCTGGGCGCACAAAAAGATCCAGTAGTACATTCTTTCCAGTGCCGATATGTCCTTAGGAGAGATGCATATTGTGGTTCAGATTCTTATTTCCTGGGGGTTTGCAGAGTTTGTCTTTCTGACTTGGATACCAGTCCTGTAAGTCTTTCTTGACACTGTTTGGTTTGGTTTCATTTTAAGTGTCTGTCTTTCCTTCCTTCTTTCCTTCCTTCCCTCCTTCCTTCCTTCCTTCCCTCCATCCTTTCTTTATTTTTTGTGTCTATGTATGTACGCGTGTGTGTTCAAGCATGCAGACACATGCTATGGCATGCAGACATGTGTCAGTGCTCTCCTTCCATGGTGTGGTGCCCGGGAGTGAACTCAGGTTGTTGAACTCAGCACCAAGCACCTTTACCTGCTGCTGAGCCATTTCCCCAGCTCTGGCCCCTGATTTTGAACTCGCTGCTGTGATTCCTTCCCCTCTGCCTGACACCAAGGCTGTGTCATTCAGACCGCCCAACTGAAAACAGCCCATGGCCGGACTCCAAGGCTAACATCCATCTTCTGTGTTCTTCCTCCACGTGTCTCACTATCCAATAGTGTCTTGTCATTCTGCTGCTTCCTCAGTTGGAATAACATTCATAAAACTGGATTCTTGTCTGCCTGACTTCTAGATAATTCCCAGCACCAGGAAAAACAGCTCACACACCTGTCCTGTCGGTGCCTTTTCTGCCCTTGACCACTTCCAGTTTTCTCTCGCTCTGCTGTAATTCCTGGACTCCTTTGAGGCACAGGGATCATATTATACTAAAAAGTTCTTTTACTTTGTGACATTACCTCCTGTTCTCCTCATATCCACCCCCATTCATGTTACCCCATCACCTTCTTGTTAGGATACTTAATGATTTTTGTTGTCATAGAAACACTGTGCCCTTTCAGCTTGTTGACCTCACTGCTCCAGTCCCCTGTTCCGCCTCTTCCTCCTCCTTCTCCTTTGTCTTTTCCTCTTCCTCTGACCCCACCCCTCATTACCTGTGATGTCACTGAATATTTAATCAGGACTGCCACGTTCTCTGGCTACCACCCCTGCACCCTCCCTACTCTGCTCCCCTTCCCTCCACACGCGGATTTGACTCCCACGTCCAGCTCTATAATCGTTCTTTGCGTCATTATAATCAACTCTCTTGCCCCTGCCTCATTCTTGATGTTTGCCTGGCAAAATTCTAGTCCTGATTGAACCCAACTCACTGTCTGTCTGCTCCTCACCTGCAATCACGACTGGGAAAAATACACACCCATATTGATTTGTTTCATTTAAATTCATGGTCATGAGACTCGGGGGAGCCCTCCGTGCTGTGGGGAGCGCTCCTTTGTTCGCCTAGTTAATTGGCTGTTCCTCTCTCCAGAGCTGCTACAGACCTTTCCCTTTCTCCACAGCCTCCTTTTCTGTCACCCTCTTCCCACCCTCAACTGATGACCTTGTGCATTCTTTCACCCAGGCAAGGAAACTTTCCACCACGTCCATCAGTCCGCCTGCACACTGAGTCTGCACAGTGCTCTGCCCTCCTATTACAAGAAGTGAAGAGTCCCTGCCTTCATCAAAGACCAAACTCTCTGCTTGAAGTACGTCTCTCCCTCCTCTCCTCAAAGTCATTGCTCCTGCACTGGCCCCTCTTTCTTCTGCTTTGTCACTCTCTGCTCTTTACTGGATCATGCTTATCAGCATGGAAAGCATGATATAATATCTTAAAATAAGGTCATCCCTTGACCCCCACAATCCACTCCATCAGCTGATTTCCCTGGGCCTCTACAGCAGAGCTCCTTTAAGGTGTAATTGCAGTTGCTATCTTCACAGCCTCACCTACCACTGTCTTGCTACTCTCCAGTTATGTGATGCTCCTTCCTCCGTGGGTAGAACCATTGCCAAGGTCCCCTCTGGCAAATCCAGCGCCCAGATCTCAGGACCCCTGTTCTGGAGCTCTCATCGACCTTTGGCGTGACTCATCCTTCTTTAATGATGGCTCCGCTCCACTCCCAACATGCCTCTCTCTTCTATTCTTCCGTTCGTGGGCCACTTCTTTCCATCTATCCTTGTGGCTCCTCCTATTCCGTGGAACTGCAGACTCAGGGCTCAGTCTTGGCCCATCTCTCAGGACTCCCACACTCTTTGTCTGTAAAAAATACCACTGACTGGTAGCCTGTAAACAACAGACCCTCACTCGTGGTTCTGAAACCTGGGGAGATGCCAAGATGCCAAGATGGAGGCACCACAGACTTAGTCTCCACTAAGGATCAGGTTCTCACAGGAAGTGCTTCCCAACTGTGTTATTGTGAGGTAAAGGGACTGGCTACTCTCTGGTGCCTTTTTCATAAAAGCTTTGATTCCATTCTTGAGAGTGCAGTCCTCATAAATTCATCATTCCCCCCACACACACACACTCTACACACACATCCCACTCCCTCAAGTTATCACCTTGGAGTTTAGAATTCCAGGATATAAATTTTTGGAGAATTATATAGATGATGACACCTTCAATGGACTTATTCAGTCTTGTAGCTTTAAAGATCATTTCCCAGTGCTGTGGGACAATGGTCTTCTACCCTGTAAAGATTTGTTGCTTGTATTGTTTTAATAAAAACGCTGATTGGCCAGTTTCCAGGGGAAGAATAGGCAGGGTGACCAGAACAGGAGAACTCTGGGACAAGGAAAGGCTCAGTCTGTAGTCGCCACCCAGATGCAGGGGAAGCAAAATGAGAATGCCTCACTGATATAAGCTACCAAGCCACCTGGCTAACACAGACAAGAATTATGGGTTAATGTAGAATGTAAGAGTTAGTAAGAAGCCTGATCTAATAGGTCAACCAGTTTATAACTAATGTAGGCCTCTGTATGTTTCTTTGGGACTGAACGACTGCAGGACTGGGCAGGACAGAAATCTCAGGCAACAAATGACACCCACATGGACAACTGTATCCACATAAAACCTGAGAGAGCTTGGGAAGTAATTCTAGACACAAAAGAACAGAGTTAAGCATAGATTCTTGGTAGCAGCATTTTCTCAGGAGGGCTCTGTTTGAGACAAGTGTGTCTCATTTAAGAGAGACTTCCTGACTCAGCTTTAGCTGCAAAAACCTTGCAACTCTTTTAAGAGGCCCCACCACCAAACACAAATGGTGTCTATGAATAGCTGACAGCATGCTTTTTGGTGGTGGCAGGGACCTTGAAACTCCGTAAAATTGTGGCAATAAACATAGCTCTGGCCAGTACCTCTGCCATGAGGCTAGACTCTCAGAAAGCTAAGGAATCGGGTCGATCCAGCAGTCAAAGTCATGGCTTTAATCCTACCCATATGGCTTAACAAATTAAAGACTCATGTGGTCAGGAAAAGAGAGATATACAGAAAAAAACCCTCTAAACAGTTTATAGTGTGTTTAAAAATATGTGTAGGCTTGAGAGAGAAAAGAAAGAGGATAAAGTCCTTAAAATAAAAAAGAAAGAGAGTAGTTGGGTGTGGTGGCACATACCTTTAATCCCAGCACTTGGGAGGCAGAGGCAGGCAGATCTCTGTGAGTTCAAGGATATCCTGGTCTACAGAGAGAGTTCCAGGGCAGCCAAAGATACACAGAGAAATCCTATCTCAAAAAACCAAAAAAAAAAAAAAATTTTAAAAAGAAAAAATAAAGTTTAAAATAAAGCCAAGTAAAGATGAAAAATACACAGAGTCTGGATATTGTATGTTATTGTGTTGTCTTTGAATTGTTTGCTGGCTGAGGAAGGAACAACAGCTGCTAAAAGACATTTGATTATAAATGCTGCTGAATTAATCCAACATATATATTTTGAAAATGCCTTGACTTCAAAATTTAAGTCAAAAGATATATGTTACTTTGGAGAAGAGGTTTTGCTTTTGTTTCTACAGAAAATGAAAGGCTGTGAATTCATTCTGGGTTAAGAAAAATCAGGTTTGATCAAGAAAGACCTCCTGAGAAATCTCTGATAGAAGTGGATGGTCCAGATGTCTGAGTTCTACATCCAGAACAGTTTGAAGACTGCTGACTGAGATGATCAAGCCTCACAGGATACTCTAGTCAGGACTTGATCATAATTCTAAATTTTCTTTAGGTTCCCATGAGATTATCAGCAGGAAGTAGCCTGGAAAACTATGCCCACATTCCCAAAAAATGGATTATGGATGTTTGCCTTTGTTTAGAATGTTGGTTACAAGTTGTTATGGATAATGGTCAGGAAAAAAAGCTAATCAAAGGAGATTAGATTCAGAGCTTTTGTTTTGAAAACGGGAGGTGCTTTTGAAATGGTTGTAATAAACTGACTCCATTTTAGCAATTGGCTTTGAGACATGGTCTTCCTATGAAGTCCAGGCTGGCCTTGAACTTATAACCTCCCTGTTTCAGTCTTGCAAGTACCCATCATGACTTTGTTTTGGTTCTGACCTCATTGTTTTAAACAGAGGACTATATTTTAGTCTAATACCCATCCATTGAATTCTGGCTGGATATTTTAATGACCTTTAATTAGCATACATATACCATATTTAGTTGCCTCCCTCTCAAGCCTTGTGTGATTTGCTGAGATGCTTTCCAACATGCTTAAGCCTTCTGGGTTTGTCCACATCTTTCCTTTTGTATTTTGGAAAATTATAGTCATTTTATCTAAGGAGAAAACTTTATTTTACCATATAAAATCTTTCTCCTTATTAGAAAATTCTCTTTTCTATTCAGTTTTCCTTACTCAAAGTCATATCTTCAGATTAGCCTTCTCTATATATCCTTTCATTCCTACTTGCTATTTTCTCTGTACTGTATTTCTTTCCATAATATCATGAGAGCAACATAACAAACAAGTTCACCTGCTTTTATTAAAGGAGAGTTGAATCCAAATTACATTTTTGAGATAGTATATCAAACTAACATAATCTGACCACATATCATTAAAACATACTTTTCTTGTTTGTTATAAACCCTAAGCAGACTTTACTTGAATTTTTTTTTAGATTCTTACATTTTTGTCTCAAAACTTTCACAAAAGTCTGAGAGTGAAAGAATATTATATTCCAGCAAAAGCTGGTCAAGATGACAGACTGAACAGTAAGCTACCTTGTATAAGAAAACAGGCCAAACTGAGAGAAAATGCGTAGAAAATCTTCCTATGTTAACTCTGTAATTAAGTTTGGGGTACAAAAGACATTTGCTCCCCTGATGACTTGGGGAATATATGAACAGCTACCTTTTAAAAATAGAGGCACAGCCATGTGGTGGTGGCACACACTTTAATTCCAACACTTGGAAGGCAGAGGCAGGGGGATCTATGTGAGTTCTACAGAGCGAATTTCAGGACAGCCCCCAAAGCTATGAGAAACCCTGTCTCACCAAAGCAAACAATGATGATGATAATGATAACAATAAACAAAACTAAAGTCATAAGCACAGTCAGACCAACTTATAAGAACATGCCCCAAGAGGCTGTTTCCAGAAATGAAGCTGTGTCAGCCATTCTAAAAGTCAGAACTCTGAAACAACCTGGACAACAGAACACAATGGAGCAGAAGGGAACACAGCCCACATGGCCCATAAACTGGGAGTGAAAATGGTACAGACTGTGCTTTGAAATCAAAGGCCAAGCAAGCCTTAACCCAGGCACAGAACCAGAAAACTCAGTGATTCAGTTTGTGAACTCAAAGCGACATAGGTTATGTGCCAGGGATCTGGGAAAGAAGAAGCACCCCAGTAGTTGCCAAGAGTGTTCCTGCCCAGAACTTAGGCTCCCCAAGTCTAGGCATCAATGAGGATGCTTCATTGACTTGGTGGCTTTTGGGGTGGTCTTGAAGCTGTCCCTGTGGAGTTGCCAGATTTACCAGAGTTTGTGCTGCCTGGGACCAGATTGGTCAGTGAGCAGTGCCAGGGACTGGGTCTTAGTTGCATTTTACTCAGCAAGCTGGCAACCTAAGGCACTGGGTTGGTATCTTAGACATACTGCCTACATCTCGGCTCCAGCCAGCAGATTATTTGGCAGTCGGGGGTGGGGACCAGAAGCAGCTGATCCTTCCAGAGTTTGAGTTTGCCCCTCTGCTCAGGTGGTCAGCTGCATTTCTGAAGCTTGGGATGTCAGTGCTTCTCCTGTCATCCTTGCCCTCTGACTCATCCTGTGGACATCTGGGCTCAGGGACTTCTCCCAGTGCTGGACCTAAATTGTGGCTGCTAGTATCCACCTCGTTTGGCCGGCTGGTGTACGTAGTAACAACACGCACGTGCATATACCGCACAGGATAGGAGTGTCCTTATGATACAGACTGTAAAAATTCCCCAGCCATCTTTTCTGTCCTGTGGCAGTAAGGCAGAACATGCTGGCATCAGAAGTTTGTGTAGAGGAGAGTACGGACATCATGGCAGACAGGATGATGAGAGAGGGTGGCCAGGAGGGAGAGATCGCTCTGTCACAAGATATCACCCCCAAGGACATGGCCCCCAGTGACCTACTTCCTCTGTCTGCTAGGGCTTGGTGCTTTCTGCAGGGATGAGAGCGTCTCCCTCTTTTCTGGCCGGTGTGGCACCACAGGCCGCTGCTGATAAGAAGGCTACAGCAGCCAAAAAACTGAATTCAAATGAAAAGATACTTTTACATTTACTTATTGTGTGTGTGAGCACACGCACATGGCATGGTACATGAAGGTCAGAGGGCAACTTACAAGAGTTAGTTCTCTCTTCTCCTACCTCCTAGGCGCTAGTGGTGAAACTCAGGTCGCCAGGTTTGGCAGGAGCCAACATTACCCCCTGAGTCATTTTCCCACGCTTCTTTTCTTAAAGACTTAAATTTTATCTTATGTGTGTATTTGTGCCTGATTGTATGTATGTTTACCACATACGCTCAGGCCCCTGGGGAGACCCGAAGAGGGCATCAGATCACCCGGAACTGGAGTTACAGGTGGTAAGTCACACAGTGTGTATGGTGAGTACTGAACTCAGGTCCTCTGCAAGAACAGCAAGTGCTCTTAACTGCTGAGCCATCTTTCCAGTCTCTTGATTAAAAAAAAAAAAGTTTAATTTCATTCCCTTCTAATTATTTTAAATTTAAATAGCAAAACGTGCTTATTTATATTGGATGGTTTAACCTACGTGCCTGACTTTTGCCTCCTAATTGTTCATTCCTGCACACACTTCTGTAATAGCTGCTGGGATAGATGCTGAGTGCACACCTCACTCAATGTTCCACTATGAGATGCATTCCCACCCCTTCTTATTTATTTATTTATTTATTTATTTATTTATTTATTTATTTATGTGTGTGAGAGAGAGAGACAGAGAGAGAGAGAGAGAGAGAGAGAGAGAGAGAGAGAGAGCGCACATGTACCACAATAGTACATACAGGGAAATCCAAGGACAACTTTTGGGAGTTGGTTCTCTCCTTCCAATATGTAGGTTCCAGGGCTTTAAGTCAGGTCTTAGGTTTGGCAGCAGGCACCCCCACCCCCACCCCCAGGCCCCATTTTTCTTTCTTTCCTTTGGCTCCAGGCACACCGACCTTCTTGATGCTCCTTGAACATCTAAGCACACCGTGCCCATTGTACTTGTTTCTCTCCCTGTCTGGAATTTCTTGTTCTGGTTCTCAAACGTCTCACTCCCTCATTTCGTCCTGGTCAAATGTCATCTCTTTATAAATTATTTCCTGAGCACTGTCCCCCCAAGGTATCACCTGTGGCTCTTCATCTCCGTTCTCAGGCCTAGTTGTTCACCCTGACATTTGTGACGGCCTGATCCTGGCTCATCCTCCCTCTCATCTATGATCATATGAGCTTCTGAGGGCTGGGAGTCTGGGTTCAACCATTGCAGCGACTCCTAGGCTTAGATGTGGATTCGGTAACTGGCTGAAGGTGTTCAACGGAGGACAGGCCTTTGCCCAGAGTAAGCACCTGAGCAGTGTTGGAGTGAAAAGAGGCAGAGAGCCGTCAGAAGTTCACGAGCATTGACTTTAATACAGCGTGGGGGACGTCTGTGATCTGAAGGAACCTGCACATGGGCCTAAGGACCAGCGGCAGGTGTTTGAGCAGAGTGTGGGGGAGCTGAGCAGCGAGAGTCAGGCTGAGTGTGGCCTAAGGAGTCAATACGGAGAGCAGGAAGTGAAGCATGAGACTTCCAGAGAACAACCCATGTGGGGAATGATTCGCCTGAGAAGATTTGGGCACAGTGCCCAGGCCAGGGCCTTGAGAAAGGACATGGAGGCCACAGGCAGACAGGAGCCTCCTCTCCTATCAGATGTAAGGTCTCCCGGAGCTGAACCACAGCTGCTCTCCACAGACCATCTGGTCTAAGACAAGCTTCTCAGGATCCCTCTCCAGGGCCCATTCTAGTAGTGCCGGCCTGTCGACAATGATGCGGTGTTTGTTTAATGTTTCCTTCTCTTGTCCATATCCGCTCCGCGCAGTCTCAATTAATTATCGGATTTCACGATGAGGAGCAGGGAGGCCCTCTGGGCTTTGGGTCTAAGTTGTGTTCGCCTTTTCAGCTTCACCTGGAAGAAAGCAGATGTTTGATCTCACTGTGGTCTCTGCGTCTGTTTCTGCCTTAGAACCTGGAGATGTGAGTCTCTTGGGGACACCTGTAGCCCCAGTTCTCTCTCTCTCTCTTTCTCTCTCTCTCTCTCTCTCTCTCTCTCGCCCTCTCTCGCATGTGTGATTTATGCATGCGCAGGTTCCCATGGGTATGCTTGCAGAGACTAGAACAAGATGTTCCATGTCATCTCCCTCTTATTATTAGACGAGGCTCTCAGTGAACCAGAAACTATTTTAGTCTGGCTGGCCAATGAACTCCTGGCTCCAGTCCCCACCCCCACTCCTACCCAATGCGGAGGCTCCAGGCACACAACCACAATTGGGTTTTATGCTGGTGCTGTGAATTCAAACTCGGGTCCTTATGCTTACAAAGTGACCACTGTTACTAATGAAGCCATCTCCCCGCCCTCACAAGGCCATCATTTCTAAAGCCTCCCTGGCTCCTGCAGACCTGAGAACCCTTCTCTAGCCTAACGTTCTTTGTACATGCTTGACCCTAGGCTCGAGACACCAGACTGTCACAGTGGCGGAGAGCGAGTTCCTGTAGCTGCCAGCCTCTTCCTTATCTGCTCCGTCAACTTTCAGCTCAGAATAAGGATCCAAGGGGCCCATGAAGGAACAGATGGCTGTCACTTGTGAGACAGGGCAGAGCCCTAAGTCAAGTGTTGTAATGACCATGGGAGACATAGCCTAAAGGCTGGCTATTCTTCATGTCCTCGTCTTTACCCCTCTACTAATGAGCTGACTGGCCATATTCAGCTATCTAGGTAATACTACTGGGGACCATGACCTTGAGGTGAAGAAAGTCAAGTGTTACAACTTAAAACCCTTGTCCTTGAGTGGAGATAATAGTTTGGTGGGTAAAAACACCTGCTCCATAAGTATGATGGCCAGAGTTCAAATCCTCAGCACCCACATATATAGCTGAACATGGCCATAGATGCCTGTTACCCCAGCGAAGCAGGAAAGAGACAGGATTCCTCAGAAGCTTGCTGGATAGCCAGCCGAGGCAAAATAGCCTAGCCATTTCAGTGAGAGACCTTCTGTCAGGGTAATAGGGCAGAGAACAACAGAGAACAACAGAAGAAGATACTAATGTCCTCCTACTCTAGCCTTCACATACACGTGTGTGGGCACACCCGTGCAAACAGCACACACACAGACACACCGTGTACTTTGGGTCAAAATATGCCAACTATTATAAGACATTGTAGACAACAGAATGACAATTATATATTGAATATAAGAGAATTATTTTGTTAGTTTTTTTGGGGAGGGGGTGATGACTACAAATGTATGCAAAGCCATATATATATATATACATATATGTATATATCAGAAGTGTATGCAGATGAATTGATGGATATGCTAATATAATGTCTGGAATCCTTAAAACTTTGGAAAATAAAGAGATGAATTATGAGATGAACAAGCCTGGAGTATCATTATATTTTGAAGGTAGGTGATGGATATGTGGGATTTCATTTCATTATTCTTTCCTTTTATTTCTGTGTGTCTGAAAACACTTGTCAAGCAAAACTCCATGACCCTTTCTTTCCCCTCATGAAGCCGTGAGGGTCACCCTCCGTCCAGCGCCCTGTGCTCTTTCTCTGTACCAGTGCAGTAAGAACCCGTAGATCTGTTAGTGCGACAGCTTCATTAAGAGCCCACAGGTTCTACCTTTAAAAATGAGCTGGTGTCAGGAGGCTTAAAAGGATGGCTCTGAAAAGGTCAAAAGGATTAAGAGAGACAAGAGGGGGTCTGCCCCTGGACCAGGGCACGACCTTCATCACAGTGAGAGAATCCCCAGCCACAGAAATAGCCATGTGAACCCCGGTGGTTAAAAGCAGCAGCTTGGGGCTCTGGGTTTTGCTGGCTGTGTGTGGAATCTGTCCCCCTCCAGGGCCTCACACCAGAGCAGCCCAGGCCACACAGCAGTGGGAGTAATTAAGTCAGGAAAGGTCACTGATCCATAATTCATGTCTAAAGGGCTCGATTTAATCAGCAGCCGCCTCTCCACTTCCCCACTAGTGTCCACCTCAGTGTGGAAGGGAAAGGGCCACCTGAAGGCTGTCTCCTCCCCTTAGAGCAGATAAAGGCAGTTTCTGCTGTCAGACTTTGCTATTCAACTGTGGGTAAGGTGTTCCCCTAATAGAGGACGTTATCAAGGTCACACTCTTGAATTTGAGGCCATTCAATAGATCATGATCAAATCCGAGTGACAATCACTTGTTGCCATTTATTGAGCACATAATGTATGCCAGACCCTCTCCAGGAATTATTCCAATTCAGGTAAGTGGTCATATAATCTTCATTTTACAGTTCAGGGAATGGAGGTTTAGATGGGTTATAGACACTGAACAAATCAAACAGGATTTAGATCTGTCTCCGACCAGCTCCAAGGCCCACACACTTAACCTCTCTGTTTTGCCAACTAGAATTGTCTTGGACTTAATATGAGAGCCATCCAGGGCCAACTGAGCTTCTTCTGGTCTTCTTAGCAGTTGTTATCAGAGAAGTCAGAGTGGCTTGCTCAACACTCTGAAAGCAGTCAGAAGCTAGAAGGAAGTGAGGATTTCTTGCCTTGCTTGGGATCCTCTGCTGTCTCTCTCTTGGGACTGTACAGTACCACACCTCACGAGCACCCCCCCCCCCCCCGAAAGCAATTCTGAATCTTCACGGGTGTTTGTGGCAATTGTCTCCCAGGACCTGGCTTGCTTTGTGTTGACCCAACTCTATTCGTTCCTCACTTCTGGGTCTGAACCTGGGGCACTGGCTCCTCTGGTCCCCAGGAGCTTTTAGCATTTGTCTTCCTTGTATAACACAAGCCACTACTTGGCTGTTGCTGGAGAGCATGCGGCAAACTCCAGGACTCTTCTTCCTGTTGCTCAGTCGGTACTCTGAGAACTCAGCCTCGGTGACACCTTACCGACTCATCCTCACTGGGGCCTGGACCTGGGAAAGGTCTGTGGGCATGGAACCTGGTCTTTCTGGTCAGAAACCTATCCAGAAATTATGGCTAGGATAGTGCTTTCCTTAGAGTTCCAGGAATCCTTTTCTAATGCCAACTTGCGGCATGCTGAGAAAAATCAAGGAGGAGGATTCTGGTCTTCAATTGGATGGGGGAACTAAGAGATAGAGCAGCCGCCCTGGGAAGAATGCGGCAGTGACGGCAGGATTCCAACACGGCTCAGGTGGAAGCAACTGAGGCCATTGGTGCAGGGAAGATGATTGGCAGGCAGGGAACCCACTGGGCAGCAACAACCCAGCAGGGCTCTGAAGGCCCCCAGTACCAATGTCAGGGAGCCAAAGAAAGGAGATAGAGGTGAGGGATGGGTGTCTGTCAATCTAGGTAGCCGAGCTCTGTAGGAGGAGCTCCAAGATATGCCTAGGGTCTTCAAAGCAGCTGTTCTCAGCAAATGACCAGCTTTAGAAACCCAGGATAGAAGAGGAGACAGCCCCTCCCAGCCCGGGGCTCAACAGATTGGTGTTCAGCTTTAGGTACTTGGTGGCCTCCACTTGCCTTCCTGGCAAGGAGGGATTAATTAGACATTAACTCACCACCCCACAAACTCCTGTCTTGGCTGAGCTACTTGGATGAAACTGAGTACTTACTAGGTAACACACACCATTTACTCAGTCACTTTTTGGGATCTTTGTCCAAGACAGTTACAACAATAGAAATAACATACTCTGGGGGCGGGGGGGGGGGGAGCGCTAAGCAAAGGAGGAAAGAAGGTGTCAAAGAGGAAGGCTCTGTGCACTGCCTCTGAGCCTGACCCTGTAGGGGAAAAAGAGGGTATTGGAATGGAGGGTCTTGTAGAAATATTTTGACTAAGAAACTATCTTAAGAAAGTTTGAGGGAACCCAAGAAAAGCCTTGCCCCAGCACTATCGACTACCTAGAGGCAGGGTATGTGTTGTGTGTGTTTTGGTGGGAGCTTCACCCTAGCCACTGGCACCCATATACCCAAAGAGTCTGGAATGTTCTGGTGAAAGCTGCCCCCCAAGCCCCTTCCCCATCTTCTTCCAAACCCTGCCACATCTCAGAAAGCTCACCAAATGATGACCCCGCCCCCAGAGATGCTCAAGACCACTCCCACAGAGTATTTAAACTGCCTCCCTCCCCAGAAAGCAGACATGTGGTTTTCTGGTCTTCCTGTCCTGTCTCCTCGCTGGGCGGGGGGTGGGGGGAGGCTGGAAAATCATCTAGGAGTGTTTTATCCATTAAACCTGTGCCTTTTCTAATTCAGTTTGATTCGGTCCGATTTGGATTGCTGCATGAGCGGAGAAGCTTATGGGGTGCAGAAAGTTTTCAGGGTGCAGTAGCCCAGAACCTCCCAGGCCGGCCTCTCCCTCCCCAACTCAGTTGCAATATTAGAATGGCTTCTGGGGAAGACAGACAGTTCTCTTTGTGGTGCGGTTGGGCTGGAGCTTTTTTTTTTTTTTTTTTTTGGTTTTTTCGAGACAGGGTTTCTCTGTGGTTTTGGAGCCTGTCCTGGAACTAGCTCTTGTAGACCAGGCTGGTCTCGTCTTGAACTCACAGAGATCCACCTGCCTCTGCCTCCCGAGTGCTGGGATTAAAGGTGTGTGCCATCACCGCCCGGCTTGGGCTGGAGCTTTAAGTCAGAGAAATGACGCAAGGGTGGCCATTCTCCCTCCTGCCCCAGCTGAGCACAGCTATGAGCAAAACAATTGGTTTCTGGCAATTTCCATGCCCGAGAACGATAAAGCATTGGCAGAGGCAAGCAGGCCATCAAATCCGCCTCCTGCTGGGGTGACAGGCTCACGGACTCCGGGCTCTCTGGGCTCTGGAACTGTGGCTTGCAGCCACCCCCATGCCTGCTGCTCTCCCTGCAAGGGTTCTTGGAATTCTGGTCCTAGTTCCAGGCCTTCTCCCCGAGATCCCTCATAGAGCCGTTTTCTCCTTGCTTGTGCTCTTCCTAGAGATTAAGGAGGGCTCTACCTGCCACGGAGCTTCCTGCATGCCAGAGCAGTCCGCCCTGAGGAAGCACCCTTAGGAATGGAAGTCTCTGATTATCTCAGAGTTTTTAACTTTGCCCCACCACTCTCCTGGGGATGCTAAAGCACCCCAAAAGTTGGACAGCTACCCCTGAGGAGAACTTCAGAGTGTCTATCAGATATGTTCAGGACTGTGATTGAAAAATCTTGTGTGTGTGTGTGTGTGTGTGTGTGTTGGGGAAAATAATCACTCAGAAAGAAACAAAATATATCTCACTAAGCTCAGCTGCTGCTCTTAGAAAGAAACAGCATCATTCTCCCACAGCACAGCTACCAGGCCTTGGCTGTCTCTTCCATGATGAGGCAGAGATCTTGTTGCCCAGACCCTAGACGGGATCTCTTGGGTGGTAGGTCACTGCTGAGACCCCTTAAAATATTACCAGTGCTCATGTCCAAGGCTGCACGCTCTCTTCACACCTCCGTTCGCTCCCTCTCTCCCAGCCCCACAGGTGCTCTGTGGATTTGGGAGGATGGAGAGTCAAATGGAGCTTCCTCTATGTACGCCCCTCCCCATGCTTTCTCTCCCCATCTCAGCCCCAGGTCTGGGAAGGAAGAGGCTAAGAAGAAGGAAGGAGAAGAGAGGAGAAAGATCAGAGCGGGTGGAAATGGGGGTGGTGGCGGGGAGGGAATCTCGCATTCCTCATTAGCAGCGCTAATTGCACAGTAATGACTTCCTGTTATTATCAGAAATTTATCCTGGCAAACAGTCAGCTGCCCCAGCAGACGCGCACTTGCCTCACAGCGATGGCTTGACACCCATGAGAATGAGCAATTTCGTCCCTAAAAGAAACTTCTTAGTCCCTGAATTCTGCTGTATGTGCTGAGAGGTTCAGAGCAGGTGCCTCCAGCTTCCCATGGGGATGGTACGCTGAGACAGAAGGCCAGGTTGGGGCCTCCCCCACAGCTGAGGGAGCGTGAACACCAAACACCTGAGGGTCTGGGGTCCCCTCTCTCTCCTGGCCCTGGAAAGGGAGTCTGTTGTCTTCTCTTTCCCAGCAAGTATTTGTTTTAGCTTGAAACCTTCAAGCCTGGAATATTCTTCCATCCCTTCTAGCTCAAGTCACCTGGCAAAGCAAGAGAGATAACACACCTTGGAGTGCTCAAAGAACTCAAGAAGCCTGCCTGGTTTGGCCTGGGAAACTACTTTGGGAGTTCACCCCCCACACACAGGCACTCATACCCTCCCCCTGCACTGTAGGAGGTGGACGTGATGGGAACCACTAAGGGTTTGAAGATTGTGAGACAGACAAATCTTGGTTTAAGAAGCATACAGACTAGGAACTGTCAACAGTACAACTTGCTAAAAGCCATGCCAAAGGAGAACACTGAGTGCAGAGGGAGACCCCCGAGTCAGCTCCAGAAGTCTGTTGTCTGTACACCAACTCATGGGGGAGCAGGCTCCAGATCTCCACTCCACTCATGAGAAAACAACGGCACAGAGAGGTTTGCAAGTGGCCCATGGTTGCACAAAAAATACCAATAATATATAATATAATTCGTTGGTTGCCAAGTTCCAGAGCTTTGAGCAGCTGAAGAAGCATAGGGGCATGCAAGGTGGGGTGGCAAGACAGGGACAGGGAGACACAAGGATTGTTCCTTTGATACCACTGCTCAGGCAGCCTGTGGAGGACACCAGAGTATACGGAGAAGCAGCTAGACAGAGGGACAGAGGGAAGGAGGTCAGGTCTTTGTCTGCCCTACTGGGGAGGGCCAAAGTTGCCGTGAAGGGCAGAGAGAATCTGAGGGATTTTGAGGATGAGGATGGTACAATCAGACGATATCTTGTAGCATCTGCCATGATCTGGAGGAAGGGTATTGAATGCCTAGACTAGGGTAGTGAGGATGCTTCGGGCAATCAGAGCAGGGCAAGGTGTCAAACGTTTAGAGATGAAGAAGGCCCAGGGATTGACTACGTGCACGTGGGCAAGGAGAGGGAGGCATCGGGAGGACTCTGAGGCTCTCAGTTAAGACTCCAGCTCAGTTCTTGCCTTTAGGGAGGAAGAGCAGGTTCACAAAATAAAATAATTACCAGCTTGGATGGGTTGTATGGGAGAGACCTAGGGCCAAGTTGTTCAGAACTGGAGTTAAAAGTGCACATTGGAGCAAGGAGAGGGAGTCAGAGACACAGAAGGAGAGGTCCTTAGGGGCAGGGCTCTGGAGTGAGGTGGCCTGGGTTCCAGTCTTGGCACCTGGAAGCTTTGGCTAATAGGGCTGCTGTGAGGATTAAGGAGACAACACAGAACCCAGATTGACTTAATTGAATGTTTGGTGCATATATGTGTGTGTGTATGCATATATATGTATATGTGTATATATGTTACATTACATTTTTCTTACTTCATGTGCACATGCATATGTTATGTGCATGGTGCAAGTGTCCCATAGTGGTCACCTAGAAGTCAGAGAACAACCTGCTAGACTTGCAGGAGTCAGTTCATCCTCCCATCACACAGGTTCTGGGGTTCAAACTCAGGCTGTTAGGCTTCTCAGTAGACTCTTTATCTGCTGATAATAGTATCATTGATGGGCATGGCAAATGTCCATAAGTTTAGCCCTTGGGAAGTGGAGGCCAGGAGAACCAGGAGTCCAAGACCATCCTCAGCAACATATTTAGTTGAAGGCTAGCCTAGGCTAAACAAACAAAAATAGTATTGTTTAATATTTAAAGTTCAAGAGGAGAGTGGGCCACGTGGAGAAAGTGCACAGGACATAGGAAGAGAGCTAAACCCTGGAGAAAACGGGTAGGTTCAGAGTGGAGAACTGAGAAGGGAAATTTAGAGCGAATTATGCCACGGGTGTTTTCTGGTCAATACCGACATGGGCACTCTACAACACAGAGGTCAAAGAACTCATTTTAAATCAATTTCACTCGTGACCTCTCTCTATAGCAATCCAGTGCACTCCCTCGGGATAAGCCTGGAGCAGAGCTTAGGGATCCGCATGCAGTGTGGTGTGTCTGAAGGTGCCAGGACTGTCTCGGTTTCTTCAGAGTGGGTCTTAGTGAAGACCTTAATGAGTTCCCAGAGAGGGCACACAAGAATAGAGATGCAGGTGTGAGGTGTGAGTTCCGGTTCTGCTTCTACTTTTGCTGTGTCTCTCTCTCTCTCTCTCTCTCTCTCTCTCTCTCTCTCTCTCTCTCTCTCTCTCTCTCTCTCTCTCTCTTTCTCTCCTCTCTCCCCTCTCTCTGCTCTCTCTCTCTCTCCTCTCTCCCCTCTCTCTGCTCTCTCCTCTCTCTCTTTCTCTCCTCTCTCCCCTCTCTCTGTTCTCTCCCCCCCCCCGTTCTCTCTCTCTCTCTCTGTCTCTCTCTCCTCTCTCCCCCTTCTCTGTTCTCTCTGTGTTCTCTCTCCCCCCCTCTGTTCTCTCTCCCCCCTCTGTTCTCTCTCTCTCTCTCTTCCTCTCCCCTCTCTCTGTTCTCTCTCTCTCCCCTCTCTCTGTTCTCTCCCCCCCTCTGTTCTCTCTCTCTCTCTCTCTTCCTCTCCCCTCTCTCTGTTCTCTCTCTCCCCTCTCTCTGTTCTCTCTCCCCCTCTGTTCTCTCTCCCTCTCCCCTCTCTCTGTTCTCTCTCTCTCCCCTCTCTCTGTTGTCTCTCCCCCCTCTGTTCTCTCTCTCTCTCTTCCTCTCCCCTCTCTCTGTTCTCTCTCTGTTCTCTCTCTGTTCTCTCTCTCTCTCTCTCTCTCTCTCACTCCCTCCCACCCTCCCTCTCCCCTCTCTCTGTTCTCTCTCTCTTCCTCTCCCCTCTCTCTGTTCTCTCTCTCTCTCTCTCTCTCTCTCTCTCTCTCTCTCTCTCTCTCCCCCTCCCTCTCTCCTCTCTCAGTCCTCTCCCCCCCTCAGGGGCAGGGGGCTCACCAGTGAGATGAGACTAAGTAATATACCTTGCTCTTAGGTTTGCTTACAGAAGTTAACACTTGAGACCTCTCACTTTACAAATGCCATGTTATGAAGGAAAGAGGTGACGCCTCAGCCAGCACACAGCAGAAACACAGATGCCACCTGGGGTCTTGGATAGGGAATGAACTTGACCCCACAGTGTAGAGGGAAACAAACATTGTTCTTTCCATGGGCTCTGGCCCCTTCATTCCATGGGAGATTTCAAGCCCTTGATTTGAGGTCTGAATTCTATTGAGATCAAGGATTAAGACATCGTTTGGCAGGCCTTTCCTAACGTGTCACTTTAATTACTTTTGGCATTTTATTTGGTTTTCTTTCATTAGTAGAACTGCCAGAGTCTTGAGATTGCATATTCTCTGCAGGCTCCCTGGGGAGAATTCTCAACACTGGGGCTGTGGTCTAGGTCCTTTCCTGGAAGCTGGGCTCTGAGCACAGGACACACCCCAGGTATAGTAGAGATTCTCTAAGTCACCCTCTGGAGAGTCCCAGCTCTGCCAAAAGTGAAATAGTCAAGCAAGTTTTTAGGAGGAGCTGGCCAGCCCAGGTTCTGACTCTGGGTTTTAGCAATGACACTGACTTTCCTCCAAGCCAGCAACTGGGGCCCAGAGGCAACTGGAATGTCTAAGTTCAGAGAGACGAGACCTTTGCAAAGACACAGAGGACTAAATCTTCCATTCTTCTATAATTAATTTCTAAATACATTTTACATATAAGAAAGTCTGTTTTAAAATGTCATAGCATTTTAAAGGAAAATATATAAAAATCTTGCAACACTACCAACCTTCTTTCACTATGAAGCAGGAAGATGCACACTGCTCTATGGTTAGAGGGTCTGGGAACCACCTTTCTGATGTGAATGAGATAAAGTCCTGCTTGGCTGTTTTCAGGGACTAGCCAATGAGTGGAGCCTTTGAACACCACACCTCCTGAATGACCCTCTCTGATCTCAGAAAACACCTCCAAAAGCAGGGGGTAAGGGAGGTGGAGAGAACAGAAGCTGGGTCAGGGAGCCCCGGTGGCTCTGAGGTACCTGGGATAGCACTGAACTCCTTTGTGTCTAGTTCCTTGTTATCTCCCTGCACGTCAGACTATCCAGCTAGGAGCGTCAGATGCCGCCTTTACATCTCTGCTGGGACCGGAAAGGCTGGGGGGTGGGGATGGGGAGAGGGATCCCTATTTAGAAACCGCACTGAGATGGAAAGATGATATGACACATGAGTTCAAGTCAAAGGAGCTCTCTCTTCCCGCCTACAGCAATTTCTTACCAAGGTTCAAATTTAAAAAAAAAAAATGATGTGGTCCTCATTTATTTTTATTTGTAGCATAATTCAACAAGACACCACTGCTCTCAGTAGGGTGGGTGCCCGCCCACCCCGAGGGCAGAGAAGGGGATGGAGGTGGGGAATGTGCACTTTGGCTATCCAGGGAGAGGAAGACAAGAGCAGTGGAGTGGGAGGACTTTGTTTTCTGAGTCAGATCTCTCATTCTGCCTCAGGCCCCTTTTCCAGACCCGTCTGTGTTTCTGAGCCACCTGGCCTGGGGACCCCGGATTCAGACAGTTCTGGCCAAAGCTATCAGAGAGCCAGTGGAAAGGAAAACACTAAGGGGAGCTGGGCATGTGGGAAATAATCCTCTTTCTAGTCTTGGGGAGCGCCTGCTTCAGAAGGACACTGAAGTTCAGACAGCGGCTGTGACTGCCCCAGGCTTCCTACTACCCCCTCTGATATCCCTGTTCGGTGTTTGGCCATATTTTCTGTGCTCCCCTCTCTCTTCCCCACACCCCAACCCACACTCAGTATAGTCTTTCTCTACAGTTGAATGGTCT
Source organism: Chionomys nivalis (assembly GCF_950005125.1). Lineage (NCBI taxonomy): Eukaryota > Metazoa > Chordata > Mammalia > Rodentia > Cricetidae > Chionomys > Chionomys nivalis. The sequence continues at coordinate 17,915,729 of NC_080103.1, forward strand.
ACAATTCCATTTCTTTCAACCCTTTCCCCTCTGGCATTCAGATGACACCCTGAGAGTCTGAATCTGGTTTCTTCTTCATGAGGGAAGACTTTTAGATGTGTTTGGGGGTTAGGGGAAGGGTTGAGAGATTCAGGAGGAAGTGAACTTCTGTTTTGATCCTGGTTATTCACCAGTGGCACCAGCAGCTGACGTGAGCCAGAAGAGAACAGCTAAGGTGAAGCTTGCCATAGTCACTTTCTGAATACGTGCCTTTGTAGGTGTCTGACTAGGTTTCTCTGTGACTTCTCCACCCACAGTCTCTGTGACTGTCTCCTCTACCCCAATCTCTGTCTCTTTCCTGCAGTTACTCTGGCACTCGGAGCCTAGAGCTCCGGCCTCTTCCTGCAGCCCTGTCAGGGCAGAACCTCTTTCGCTCTGTTGGGTTGAGAAATGCCAGAGACGCAGAGCTGCCTGCGGAGTGTGGAGGCTGGATCCGGGAACAATGAGAAATTATCTGTTAATTCTCAGCTCCTGCCACCTGCTCTGCTCCGAACTGGCTTCTTTGCCTTTAGTTTAGAGGCAAATTCCCCACTCAATGTAACCAAAATATTGATTTCCTTGCATCACAGACCTGGGCCCTGGGAAAGGTGGTCCTGTGTGTGTGTGTGTGTGTGTGTGTGTGTGTGTGTTTCATTCTCTGCAAAGGCAAAACAAGGCGCTTTGTTCTGCGAAACGTCCTCAGGAACTCGAGAGGGGGGGGAGGGAGAAACCGCCGCGGAGTGAGAGTTGCCGTAAACACTGGCAGTGAGCAACTCTACATTTGTGTTTTACATAAACACAAAACCCCCGCTTGGGAAGCTGCTACTGAGCACATAGCCTGGGGCCTCGGATCTTCGATCTCTCCTGGGGGCTGAGGTTTGTATTGTCGGTGGAGGGAGGAGGATGACGGGGAGTCTTGGCTCCCTTAGGTGAGTGGAAGGCAAGTGGAGAGGCAGAAGCTAACCTGGTGTTGAAACAGTAACCCAGCACCACCCGCTGAAGGTGGTCCGGATTGCAGAAGGCCCATAGATCAAGCCTCCTCAGTCCCTCCCGCCAGAAATCCTACACCTCTCTATGGCCCGGGACCCAGGTGGAAGCTGCGAACAGGCTCTAATTAATCGCCCCTCCCCACTATTCCCTAAAACTGTCTGCACGTGCTGGTTGTAGCAACCAAACCTTCAGCACCACGGACAGAGCCTCGGGCCTTACTCTTGCTGCACCCAACCCTGGCTGTCTGGGGCTTTGCAACTGTAGGGGCCGGCTGATGAGGCTGGTGCAGATGGTGCTCGATGGGGATCGCCTGGAGTCGGCGCTCCGAATCTCCTCCCCCCGGAACCTGAGTCACAGCCCAAGCCACTTCCAATTAGCGTGGTAAGTCGGAGAAAAGACCCTCCTCCCCGACCACTCTCTCCAGCACACACCAGCCCGGTAGATGCGGGAACTCTGGCCAAAGTCCCCCCCGCCCCCCTCAGGAAGGTAACACATTGATGATAGGTGAGCACAGGAATCTTATGGGTCTCGGAACCCTGGCAGTTAGCCATGGCTCCTGGATTTCCAGGGTTGGGTGAAGCATCCCAGCCACCCTGCTTCTGAGTCTCACTTCACGGTTCCTGAGGGGAGCTCTTTTTACAATTTAGCCTTCTATTTAGTTTTCCGTCTTTCTGGCCCTTGTTATGTATGCTAAATAGAAAATTGTATGATTTCTGGTGGGTTTGGTCCAATGCGTGGAGGTGGGTCTGGTGGGAACCGAACCCCTTCCTGAAATGCTCCCCATTCCTATTCGCCAGAAACTTTCTCCTCTCGTTGCCATGGAGAGAGACGGCCGCTGCCTCCGTCGCCATAGCAACGTGCGGGTGCTTCGGACCACAAGATTGTGGGGCTCTGAAAGTCTTTACAGTTCCCCTCGCTCCGCAGTCCTGGGGTCTTCTAACTCCGAAGCTGAGACCCGGCAAGTTTGGCTAACTTCTCCTGCCAGCAACCTTGGCAGTGTCCTTCCACCGTACAGTATGTTGTGTTATTACGATGCCCACTTGTGTGGCGTGTGGCAGTACTACCTAGATTCTCAGGGAGCTCATGAAGCACCAGTAATTATAACATCTCTTTTAAGAAAAGGAAAACTGAGTCCCAGAAAGGCGCAAGGTCACATACTCAATGATTTCTCAGCTAGCCTTGAATCCTGCACCGTGCGGGACAGCGCGGGGTTGGAACCTTCCCGGACTCAGGCAGGTCCCTGCGTGTGGAGGGGGCGGCCGAGAGGCGCCAGACTTGCCAGCTGCTGCGGGATGCCACGTGAGGGGCGGGGACCCTGCGGGGAAGTGATAAAAGCAGAGCCGAGCCGCAGGGGGCCGCTGCGGGAAGGGTCTTCTTGGGGCCGCCTTGCCCCGCCCCGGTCTGGCCGTGGCGGGGGTTTCGAGCCGCAGCTCCGCGGGCCTGAGCGTACGGGGCATGAGTGGGGTTTGGGGGGCCGGAGGGCCTCGGTGCCAGGCGGCGCTCGCGGTCCTGGCCTCTCTGTGCCGAGCCCGGCCGCCCCCTCTCGGACTGGACGTGGAGACTTGTCGGAGCTTTGAGCTGCAGCCCCCGGAGCAGAGTCCGAGCGCGGCCGACTCAGGTACCCGGAGACCCAGAGTCTCCTCCATTCCTGGATTTTCAGCCTATTGGCCTCCCCTCCCTAAGGCACCGGTCAAAGAGCCCCAGAAACCTCAGAAATCTAGCTTGGGGTCCCAGCCTGGACCAGTCCCCTGGCTCACTGCCCGCAGGAAGAGATCCGAAGGGGAACCCCTGTCTCTCCTCGGGTAACTAATACGAGAGCTCCTAGATGCGGCACCCTCGGGGCCTCAGTTTCCCTTGTATCTTTAGGCTCACCCCAGGGGCGATCGGCCAGTGCGGTGGAGGAGACATCCTGGCTGCAGAGTAGCCTAAGTGTCCCGGGGGTTCAAGGGTCCAGGGCCCTTCAGTGACTGGGTGAAGGCGGGTTGAGCCCCTGGGCTTGGGAAAAACTTGCGTCTGCAGCTGGCACGCGGTCTTTGTGTCCAGGTCTCTCAGCAGCGAGTGGCTGTCTGCGTCTCGCCGGGGGGGGGGGGGGCGGGGTGGGGAGGGTGTCGTGGCGTACCCCCCTCCCCGGCACCCCTATAACTCGCTCCCTCGGTCTCTCTCTGACTCACTCGGACTCTGGGCGGGTGCGCAACTGAGCCGGTGCCTCTCGCCGACTTTGCCAGGCGGGAACCTCCTGCCCAGGCGGTGCGGGACCCTGCGCCGGACGCAGCCCCGGTGGCCGCCGAGTCTAGGCGGCAGCCTGAGCCAAATCGAGCTCACCGGAGCCGGTGAGTCTTGAGCCCGAGCCCCACGGGGAGGGTCCCGCGTGCAGCCGCGACGTCTCGCGGGAGTCGCGACAGCAGGGGTGGCGTGTCGCGCCCTGGCGGCGGGAGCCGCGGGAGTGTCCGCGGCGTGGCAGCCGACCGGCCCGGGTATGTACCTGCTGCACCAGTCTTTGCCGCCAAGCTCGCCCGCTGCAGCGGGATCCTTTGTCTCGCAATTAGGAGGGTCCAGGACAGACGAGTATGGGTCGTGTCCCCTCGGAGGGAAGGGCCCGGGGCAGCGCGAGGCCCGGGGTGAATGCGGTGTGGGGGTTGGGAGATCCTGCAGAGACCGAGGCACTGGGGTTCCTTGGAGCTCCGCAGACTCACTAAACCTTGTCCCCGACCAAGACCCGAGCTCGGAACCTAGTGGCTCTCGGCCTAGGCTTAAGTGGGAGTCGCTTCCTGGTTCCATAAGGCTGACGCAGGAAAGATCGGAGGGGAATGCTAGAGGCAGGAGTATGGTCCCGACTCTTCTCCCCAGGGACAAGTGGCCAGGAACCAGAGGAGAGGTTCTAGGAGCAGGTGCAGGACCAGTCAGCTCCCCAGTGACCTCAGATCCCAGAGCCCTGTTTCCATTTGAGGTTAAAGGTCAAAGATAGAGGTAGGTTACGGGTTAGGGATATAGCTTTTGTAGACAGGCCAGGGAAGGTTGTCTGTATCCTTTAGGAGGCTGTATCCAGCCTTGTATGATAGAGCCCACCTCACATCTTGTGAGTTATTAGGGCCGCTGCTCTCTTTCTGGCCATTTCTGGTACTATTTAATCAATGAGTAGATGACTGCAGCAGAACAGACCGAGCTTAGACTTAAAGAAGTTTTGCGAGTAGGACAGTAATTAAAGTTAGCGCTCCCTCTTTGGTATTCTCAGAACAGATCAGACTGTTATTAGACACTCCTTCTCTGGTGTCATCTCCTTTACACCCCCCAGCTCCATATACTTCCACGACAGAAATTTCCTCAGCACTCACTTCCTCCCTCCCTCCTTTCCTTTCGCTCCTTCCCATCTTTTCCTCAAATGCTCCATCTGCAGTGGAGTCTTCCCTCAGGGCTTGATACCTCAGAGTATGGAGGGCCAGGACACATCTACAGAGTCCTGCGCTGCTACCTGTCCACTGAAAAAATGCTGGAGGGGGGCGGGGGGAGGTTGTTGTGTGTCGTGTTGGGGGGGTCGGGGACGGTGGTATTCTGACTCCCGAAAGATTCCCTTATTCTGAATGGCCAAGCTGAGGTGAGTGAAGCCAGGGTGAGAGACGGGGTACCAGATGAATCAGTACCCTGCCCTAAGGTGAGTTTGAGTTGTATGAACTGCCCTGGCCCTGGGGAGTTAACTTGGTTCCGGTGTCTGTCACGAGACCCCAAGAAATCCTGGGGTCGCGGTAGGGCAAGAGATGCACGTAGAGAGGGTGCTGGATCACACCCCAAGAAAGTGGTTCAGCTGGCTCCAGGACCTTGGGGATTTAGGTCTATGGAGATGTGGTGTTCAGGCCAGGGTGCCTCCTTCCGCACCCTGCCTGCACCCCAGAGACTCCATCTAGGATCCAATCCTCGGACCAGAGCAATGCTGGGTCTTTTCATCTGCAGTTTTATGAGAAAAAAAAAAGGTAAACAGGCAGAATATGCTCAGCTCCCTTTTCCGTTTTATCTTTTTCTCCCTTGCCTTCTGCCAGCTGTAAAGTCTCTCACTCCTAATATTCCCGGTAATATCCTTAGCTTCACTAGTTGAGACTCAGAGTCCACTGCCATTGGCACAGAATTTCCCATAGACCAGGGTCTGGGCAAGGAATTGCATCAGACATCTGGATGAATCAGACCCTGACTTGGAAAGATCTATACTGAACCGTCTCAATTCAAAGCAAATTCCCCACTTTCTCTAAAAACCCTAAGGATAAAAGGACTTCTTTCTTTCTGAATGTACTCCTTACCTGCCCCACACACTCAAATGGTCACCAACATGCCTTCCCTCCAGTCCTTTTCCTTGTGGAGGTGAATGAACTTTATACATAGTTCAAGGTGCAGGGAGCAACGTGTGCAGCAGAAATCTAAGAGTGTTCCAGAATATGCAGGAACCTGAAAGCTGACCCAAGCTGCCTGGTGCAGCAGGCTGGCAGCCAGGAGCGGTTGTTCCCAGCCTACCTATGGCCCTGAATGAATGTGATGTTTGTTAGCTTTGCTGATGACTCTAGAGATGCTCTGTGATATAGCCACCTGGCTTTGAAGTTGGCTTTTGCAGCCCAGAGAATGTTTTGTTTTTCCTGTGTGTGCTGGCAAATGAAATGCACATTTCTCTAAAACAGAGTCCCATTTCCTCATCGGAAGAACCAGACCCTCCCTGGCTCCCAGACGCAGAAAAGGAATACTATATTGTATGTTTATGAAAGAAGCACACCACCCTGACCAACTGGTGGGATGCTTTTCCAATCCTAGTATGTTTCATGCCTTCGTGTTTTTTTCTCTCTTGACGTTTTGAGACAGGATCCAGCTACGTAACTCAGGCTGGCCTTGAACTCGTGACAATCCTCCTGTACCAGCCTCCTGATACAGCATCACCACACTTAGAATGCATATCAAGTGTTGAAAGTCCAACATCTAACAGTCCTTGAGTTCTAGATATCTCCCGAAGTTTTGTTCTCCCTCTGATTGACAGGACTGAGTGGGGCTGGTAGTTCTAGTGGGTCTCATTCCTTCAAGCTCTGTGCAAAAGCTGTGCTTTCTCTTCTTACTGCTCAAACATTCCTTTGTCTTCTTGGCCCACTGAGCTGGGGGTGAGGTATGAGGCTGTGGATGATTAGGACTGACTTTGGGGCTCAGGGTCAAGCCAGGCTTCTTTAGGGTTGTCTTGAGTTGGGTTTACCCAATTGGGCTCACTATCACCCCTGCAGGTTGTAAGAGGAACCTCTAATACTGAACCTCTTAGGAAGTATGGTCAGAAGTGAGGCAGCTGAGCACCCAGCCCAGATACTGCAGGTTGAAATGACACCTTATCCCTCATCTCTGTCTCGGGCACGGAACTCCTTCTTCTCCACACAGCTCTCTCCTCTCAATGGCTGCAGCTATAAATTCGGGTGGAGAACAGAAGAGAGAGATTGGTTGACTGTTCCTCCCCTCCACCATGCCAACTTCAATTCCCCATTTAGGGGTACCATGGGTGAAAGGTACAGGATCATCTGTAATAATAATAATAATGATAAGGAGAACAATAATAATAATAGCTGATTTAGCACCAAAGCTCTTTTCGTTATAGCATTTTACATTAGCCTCCAGTTTATCTTGAATCCTCTAGTGATGGTGGGAGCAGGCGCCCAGTCATAAAGCTTGGTGCGGCCGTAATTAGCCCAGCATTGTCTCTCCTCATCACAGCTTTTTCAGGAGCATTAATTCCTTCTCTGTTTGGACTCTGCTAATTATCCCCATCGGTAGCTCAGCCTGGCTCTCTAAAGAAGAAAAGGAAGCAATGGCCCTCTGCTTCCCCCTCCCCCTGACTCTGAATTTAATTACACCCACTTTTCCTAATAAATTTACAAGCCACGGCAGGGCTTATTATTAATGGACCGTGTCTGTTAGCCTCAGTAAAGACTAGCTACAATTTTCTCAACACACACACACACACACTCATGAGTATTCCTCAGGAATATCACTGGATGAGACTTTTCAGAAGCCACCGGCTATTTGTCTGGTAGTTCATGGGTAGCTTGAGGACATGCACTTCTGAGAGAAGAAGACAAATCAGAGTAGAGGCTAGTGACAATCTGAGATTGCAGGGGTCTGTCCTGGTTTCAAATACCAGACCAAAGTGTGGAGAACACCCTCCCCCTCTCCAGATTCTAGTAAGAGCCTCCCTGGCTGTGCTGTGCAGACCTGGGTCTGCAGTGCTTCAGCCCCACCTCCAGTCCCCAGAGATGCCTGGTTCAAGAGCCTGGACTTTGGTATCTGAAAGCCTCACGTTCAAACCCCTGCTCTTCTGCTTAACACACTGCAAACCTTGAGCAAGGGACTTAGTTATCACATCTGTACTTTGTTTATCTGTGAGAAGTGAATATGAATTTCTTCAGGAGGCTGTAAAGATTAAATGAGATGATACGAAAAGCACAGTGCTTGCTGCATAGAAATGAACAGCAAATACTATCATTAATATTAATATGAATGGTTCTGCCTGGAGTCTCTTCCCTCCCTGGACTAAGTGCTGTTCCCTCCATGTTATTGGACCTCTGTATCCCTTCTTCCTTAGTTTCTGAGCTGGGGTTTACCTATGTTTGCATAAGGATGTGAAGAAAAGCTCAGCTGGACACCTGCATTTCTGAGGGGCCAGCAGCAACTCCAGCCCTGGGCCAGGCTTTCTCTGGTACTAGGGTGAGCTGAGACCTGGTTCTTTCTTTGTTATTCTTCTCCCTTTAGTTTGTCTTTTCAATTACAATCTGTTAGCAAGAATGCCCGTGATGGTTGCAAATGGATTTTCCTGACACAGGAACACATTAGAGAAACGGGAACAATAGCAAGCGATAAGAGTTGCTGATGAATCCTAAGACTACGGATGCAGGGAAGAAGAGGGGGCACCTGGTCTGTCTTTAGAGAATGAAGGGTCACCAGGGAAGATAAGCAGGCCCTGGGATGCTAATTAATAACTTAACATCTCTGGATGAGGAAGGAGGCCATGAGCCAACACCCTACCAGATAGCCTCACTTACGGTGACCAAGCAGACTCTACCCTAACTAAGACCCTCGAGAGGATCTTAATTTCCCAGGAGGGAAGAGGGCCTGAGGCCACTTTGCCACACTTTGCCCTCTGATCTAGGGTCTCTGTTTCTCTCCAGAGGCCTGACCCTACATAGCAAACAATTATCCTTAACCAGAAAAGAAAACCAAGTCCTGGCAGCTTCTGTCTGGGAGACATTCTCTACATATTAGGGCTGTGCTTATTTGATTTCCATAATGATCCAGCGAGGTAGGAAGAACCATCAGGAAGCAATGTGGATGGCTGGCTCTTTTCAATCATCTGTACTGGTGCCCCCTCCCCTCCTGAGATCTCTCTCTCTCTCTCTCTCTCTCTCTCTCTCTCTCTCTCTCACACACACACACACACACACACACACAAACACACCCTCCTGAGATCACACACATACATACATACATACCCTCCTGAGATCATACACACACCCACACACACACACCCTCCTGAGATCACACACACACACCTTCCTGAGATCACACACATACACACATACATACCCTCCTGAGATCATACACACACACACACACCCTCCTGAGATCACACACACACATACATACCCTCCTGAGATCACACACACACACACACACACACACACACACACCTTCCTGAGATCTCTCTCACACACACACATACATACCCTCCTGAGATCACACACACACACCTTCCTGAGATCACACACACACCCTCCTGAGATCACACACACACACATACCCTCCTGAGATCATACACACACACATACACACCCTCCTGAGATCACACACACACCTTCCTGAGATCACACACACACCCTCCTGAGATCACACACACACATACATACCCTCCTGAGAACACACACACACCCTCCTGAGATCACACACACACCCTCCTGAGATATCTCTCTCTCTCTCTCTCTCTCTCTCTCTCTCTCTCTCTCTCTCTCTCTCTCTCTCACACACACACACACACACACCTTCCTGAGATCACACACACACACCCTCCTGAAATCACACATACCCTCCTGAGATCACATACACATACACACCCTCCTGAGATCGATCTCTCTCTTTCTCTCTCTCTCTCTCACACACACACACACACACACACACACACACACACATACCTTCCTGAGATCACGTGCACACACACACACACATGCACACCCTCCTGAGATCATATACACACACACACCCTCCTGAGATCACACACACACACACACATACCCTCCTGAGATCACATACACATACACACCCTCCTGAGATCTCTCTCTCTCTCACACACACACACACACACCTTCCTGAGATCACACACACACACACACCTCTTGAGATACCTGCCATTTTCTGAGTACCTTGTGAAGTCCAGGTCCCCAGCTAGGATTAAAGCCACATGCCTTTATTCCAGACAATGTCCTTGAGATTATATCTCCAAAACATAAATAGATCTATCCATTTTTTTTCTCTCCCAGAAGTGGTAGATAGTCTCAGATGGCTGGAAGCAGGTGCCATAGCTTGGATTTCTAGTGTCTACCCAAAGGCTCAACATGTGTTACAAGCTTGTTTCCTAAAGTTGGCCTGATGGGAGGGGGTGGAACCCTCCAGAGATGAGGTCTAGTGGGAAATCTTGTGGCAGGCCCTACAGGGATATCAGGACCCCAGCCCCTTCCCCCTTCTCTTTCTCTCTCTTGCTTCTCTGTCATGATGGACGAGATTTTGTTTCACCGCAGCCATCCACTGTGATGTGCTACCATGGGCCACGCAATGGGACCGAGGGATCATAGACTAAGGTCTCTAGAACTGTGAGCCACAATGGACCTTTTCTCGGCATAAGTTGGTTGTCTCAGTCATTTATTATAATGGCAGCGAGCTGATTAACACACTAGGGGATGAAGGCTGACTGAGTTCAAGACCACTCAGAGTTATTTTAAATCCTCTACAATTACCAACTTTTCTTGTCTAAATCTGATCTTTCTCCCCTCCCTCCCTCCTTCCCTCCCTCCCTTCCTCCCTCCTTCCCTCCATCTTTTCTTTCTTTCTTTCTTTCTTTCTTTCTTTCTTTCTTTCTTTCATTGGATTTTTCTTTTGGCTACCAGTTCACAAATAATAACATGGAGACATTATTAATTATGAAAGCTTGGCCTTGGCTTATTTTTAACTAGCTCTTCTAACTCGGATAGACCCATTTCTATTAATCTACGTTCTGTCACGTACCAGCCATCCTGGTTCCTCTGTGTCTCCTCATGTCTCTCACTTGCCTGGATTCCTCCTCCTCTTTCCTCTCTCTGCCCAGAGTCCCATCTATACCTCCTGCCTAGCTATTGGTCATTTGGCTTTTTGTTATATCAATCACAGCAATACACCTTCACACACGGTACAAATATCCCACAACATCTTCTTTCCTTCCTGTCTCTCATTTATTGATTTTTTGTTTTTTGAGACAAAGTTTCCCGGTGTATTCCTGGCTGTTCAAGAACTCACTATGTAGACCAGGCTGGCCTTGATCTCAGAGATCACCTTTCTCTGCCTTCCCAAGGACTGGGATCAAAGGCATGTGCCACCACCACCACCTGGCCTGCTCTGTCTCTGTCTCTGTCTGTCTGTCTGTCTGTCTGTCTGTCTGTCTCTCTCTCTCTCTCCACCTTATGCCTCCTGTATGGATGAACTCTTTCAGTGTCCAAAACCTCCTAGTTCTCCTTGAGATGCCTGTTTGTGAGATACCAATGCCCAGGCTCTTCTAGTCCTGGGAGAAGATTCTCCAGGCATGGGGTGGCCCTCCTGTTCTTTCATAATCAGTATTGAGTGCTAGGGTCTGATTCCCAATAATCCATACCCTCTGTTTTCTCTTAAGCATAGAGCCAAGGGAACAGCAGCTGGGGGTCACATGGAGGAACAATTGAAATAGCAACTACAGGAAGGGGAGGAAAAGAATCCCTTGGTACCCTGCCCCCCCATCTTTCTTTCATTTATGAATTCAGGGTCTTTTTTTTTTTTTTTTTTTTTTTGTCAAGCTGAATATTTAAGTGCACTCTGTACTCTCTGGATTCCCCCCTCACCTCCTCCCTTCTCATTAAAATTCTAATTATTACCAGAGCAAGTAAAATGTACGATCAAAGGAAAGCACGGCCCTAGAAATACCTTTTGTTTTAAAGTGACTCACTGCAGAAAATGGGCCCAGAGCAGCTGTAACAAAGAGCCGATGTGGAGGGTCCAGTGGTGTCCAGACACTTAGGATAAGGCGTACATATCTACAGGAGCTTTCCAGATGCTCCCAGAAGGGTAAGGGCTCGGAAGAGCAGCCTCCAAGCCAGTTAGATCAAAAATGTGCAACAGGAAAACATTTGAGTAAGTACTTCCAATGCATGTGTATTTGTCTCCAAGTGATATACACGCTCTACCAAAGTGACATTGATGAGTCCCGTGGGCGAGGCTGGAGACTAGGCCCACCTTACTGACTGTGTGACCCGGAAAGCTATGAATCCTCTGGGTGGTAGCAGATGTAAAGGGAGGACAATAATTTTACCTGTTTCATTAGAGAATCACATGATTGGATATAAAAAAAAACACTTTAATGTTGAGCATAATGATCTTGAATAAATTGACTAAATCCAATAATAAAATGCTTATTACTATCAACCCATATATGACTTTTTGACTACTTATATGACATACTAAATATTATAATATCTTGGATTTTTTTCTCTTGGGGAACATGTACGCCTCATTGGAGACTTGGTAGCCTCCAGAGCAGTGGTTCTCAGCCTTCCTAGTGCTGTGACCCTTTAATACAGTTCCTTTAAAATAGTTCCTCGTGTTGTGGTGACCCCCAACTGTGAAATTATTTTTTGTTGCCACTTCATAACTGCAATTTTGCTCCTGTTGTGAATTGTAGTGCAAACATCTGTGTTTTCTTAGGGTCTTAGGTGACCCTGTGAAAGGGTCACTTGGCCCCAAAAGGGGTCATGACCTACTGCTTGAAAACCGCTGCTCTAGGGGACGGGCTAGAGCTACTGGGCTGAGTGGGGGCAGAGGTGGCGGAAAGAGACTTGCAGATAATCTCCTCTTCACCCATTTCATGGAGGTGCCTGGTGACTGATCCTGGCAAGGACTGGACAGGGAGCTGGAAGGCAGTGGTGGCTTCTCAAGAACATGGCTAAAGTTCCTACGTCTTCACGATGTAGGGTGGCTTTCCTTAAGTACTGGATACAATAAACATACCTGGAGGGGCCTAGGCATTTTGCCAAGCCTAGCTCAGAGTCTGGCAATCTGGCCTAGTTGAACTTGAAAGAGAAAGAATTGTTACTCATTCACGTATGCCTGCTTAAATGCCGGTTCATGAATGGAAACACACTATATCGGAACCCATAGGAGTCTAGGGTTTAATCTGGGACAAACAAGTCATAGTAAATAGGATAGGGAACACCTGAGCCTTGGCCCTAGTTCTGGGTCTGACTAGCCTGCGGCCTCTTATGAGCTCCTCCTCTGGACCACTGCTGCCATCTTTGAAAAGGCAGCCTTGCCTTGGTACTTGTTGACTAATTACATGCCGTAAGTCCTGAGATTTGTAAGGAAGTTAACGCCGGTCCAGAGGTTCCAACCTCCAGATCTGCAGGGGCGAGCCAGCTGAGAGAGAGCAGAGGGTGGAGCTGATGGGACACAACTGTGCAGAGGATGTCACCAGTCTGCCCAGGGCCGGTTAGCAAGTCATTGGCCTCTTCCGGAAGAAAGTCAGACATCTGGGGTGATGGCAGTTACGGAATTTCGTAGCTTCTCACTCGCAACGTTAGCCAAACCGAATTCCTCTGCTGGCTCATCCACAGGCGTCACGTGACAGCGCTGCCAGGCATACCCCTGGCTCAGAGCCTTCTGAGTGGGGTAGGAGTCTGGTATCCGCTCTGCACATGAGGGGGCACTCTGCATCGCTCTAGTGAGATGATGGGCACCCCTGGATCTGGATAGGACAGGTTAAGGTTGTGTGCCTGCGTCCAGCCCGGTCACGCTGTTCACAAATACTAGGTTTACAGCAAAGCTTCCAAAGGACCACAGAATGGAAAAAGACAGTGATGGGACTCATTTGTATTTTGTACTTAGCTTTGGCCTGTATAGACCCTGGTGACCAGATTCAAACTTAATACAAGTACCCAGTCAGCTTACAGCTTGTAGAAAGCTCTAAGAAAACAGACACTAACACACCTGCCCTCTGGGAAATGGAGCTGGGCTCCTCTCCCTGAGAGAGCTGGGTGTTTATTGAATTCCTGCTTTGTTCCAGGATCGAACAAGGCTAGAGCCTGGACAAAGAAGGGAGCATGAGGTAGCCAGTATCTACCCCCTACCTCATAGACTGTGTATGGGTTGTGTGCCAAACTTACCGTTGGGGACTGGAAATAAAGTTCAGTGGGAGGTTACTTGCATAGCAAGGGCAAGACTCTGGGTTTCATCCCCGGTACCAAAATAAAATGAGTTAAAAAGAAAAGCAAGACACTTGTAAGTCTGGCCACAGTAACCGCTCTAATAGAAATTCAAACAGTGTACAAATACAAACGCTTCAGGAATTTGCACATTTGGTTAGATTCCCATTTCAATCACTGTCCCCTTCTTGGGCACAAGCCAGGAGCAGTAGGGCAAGCAGCCAGTGCTCCCCAAGCTAGTAAAAGGTGGGGGCAGGGCGATGCTGAAGCAATCAGACTGGTGAACAGCAGGCTGCAGAGAGTTGACAAAATGGACCATCAGTGGTCAACCCCCAAACCATCTCCTCTTCCTGTGACTTGGTGGCTTTGCTCACGACCGTTCTTCTCTCTTCTTCCGTCTTTGTCCCTGCTGTGTGTGCCTTCTTCCAATGCCTCACCTGCTTATCCTCACCTCTGTATGTCTCTGTCCTTCCCTGCCTGCCTCATGCTGAGGGCAGGCCCCTCTGTCAGCCTCCTCGCCGTGGTAGTTATTGTGTGTGGCGTGGCCCTGGTGGCAGTTTTTCTCTTTCTCTTTTGGAAGCTGTGCTGGATGCCCAGGAGGAACAAGGAGGCCTCCAGCCCTTCTTCTGCTAACCCTGCTTCAGAGACCCTCCAGAGTCCCAGCTCCAGAGGCAACATGGCAGATAAGCTGAAGGACCCCAGTGCCCTGGGCTTCCTGGAAGCGGCTGTGAAGATTAGCCACACGTCCCCAGATATCCCAGCTGAGGTGCAGATGTCGGTCAAAGAGCATATCATGCGTCACACGAGGCTGCAGCGACAGACCACAGAACCAGCATCTTCTACCAGGTGAAGTGTGTCCCCCTCGCTTCTTAACCCCCTTGTGTACTTTCCAGAACAGCGCGTCGAAGAGCTTTCAGCCTCTGAGAATCATGGTCCAGAAATTATAGCATGTGTCCTTTGAGGATGGGTCAGATGATGTGAGCCACACTTCAATCTAGAGGGGAGGTGGCATCAGGACAGGTGTGGTGAAAGGGTCACCTCCAAGGTGAGATACTGTGAACATGCTAGCAAGTGGCTGCGAATGTGCGGACACAGAAGACTAGCCTAGAGGCTGGCTTGAGAGATGTGAGGAGAGGAAGGACTTCAGATAGGGGAAGAGTATAGGCAAAGTTCCAGAGACTTGAACGTTCATGACGCACCAAAGGCTAGGTCAGTGAAGCCTAGTAGCTACAGCCTGTCATGTGTTGGAGGTAAAGCAAGAGAGTCCAGGCTCTTTAAGGCTAAGGATTTCTGTAAAACCCCCTTGAGTTCCCTACATGACAGCCGTTGCATAACCTGGCATCATCTAGTTCAAAAGCCTGCCGATAGCAGACATGATGGCTGCCTGCTTACTCTAAGTAAATCCAGAAGCATCTCTAAAAGATGTGGATGGGCACTGTGTTTCCTCAAAATCTGAGAGTCTTGTAGATTCCTGGATCCCTGAAACGTTCCTTCAGGCTCAGAGACACCAATCAAAGGGAAAGAGATGTGGTCTTCAGATGGGAGGCCAGGCACAAAGATGCTAAGGTCCCACAGGCTGAGTCTGCCGTATGGCCTTGGGCATATAGCTCCTTTCAAGCCTCCCTTTCTAAACTATAGAGTAGGGCAAATGACTCTGCTAAGGTTGTTGGAAGGAACAAGGGAAAGAATCCGTGTGATAATGCTAAGAGCTAACACGTTACTAACCGCACACGTGGCCCTGTTTGAAGCACTTTGTATGCATCTACTTTACCCTCAATTCTATGCAGTTGTTACTTTTATTATCTTTATTTTTATAGTGCAGAGAATTTGCTAACCTCCCAAAGTAGCTGGACTAAAATGAACCTACGTAGCCTATCTCCAAAGCCTGTGCCTTTAACTAATTGACTTTCTGCTGGAGGCTAAATCCTAAAGAAATGATCATGATGGTGACAGCAGTGATGATGATGATGTGATGATGATGATGATGAAGATGCAGGCAGTGGGAATGATAGCCCTCCTCTTACAGAGGTTCATGCTCTAATGGAGAAAATAGTCATGCCTACCAGGAAAGAAACCTAGAAAGCAGATGTCAGAAAAGCAGGAACGGTGATTAAAACAATGGCTAACATTTATTGAACTTGCTGTCCAGCAGGCCCCATTCCAACTACTTTACATATATTAAGACATACAATGCTTCCAACTCCGTGCACTAAGTGTATGAAGAGAAAAAGTGGGGTCAATGAGAGGGAAGGAAGGGGGGCCCACGAGTGGGAAGATGAGCCACCAGGGTTGGGTCTATCTTTATCCCACTCCTTCCCAAGCCCTGACACACTTTTTTTCCCCTCCTGTCTTCTACCAGGCACACGTCCTTCAAGCGCCACCTGCCACGGCAGATGCATGTCTCCAGCGTAGACTACGGCAATGAGCTGCCGCCAGCGGCCGAGCAGCCCACCAGCATTGGCCGCATCAAGCCCGAGCTCTATAAGCAGAAGTCAGTGGATGGGGAGGATGCCAAGTCCGAGGCCGCCAAGAGCTGTGGGAAGATCAACTTCAGCCTCCGTTACGACTACGAGAGTGAGACCCTGATTGTGCGTATCCTGAAGGCCTTTGACCTCCCCGCCAAGGACTTCTGTGGAAGTTCTGACCCTTATGTCAAGATCTACCTCCTGCCTGACCGCAAGTGCAAGCTGCAGACGCGGGTGCACCGCAAGACCCTGAACCCCACCTTTGATGAGAACTTCCACTTCCCAGTGCCCTATGAGGAACTGGCTGACCGCAAGCTGCATCTCAGTGTCTTTGACTTTGACCGCTTCTCCCGCCATGACATGATCGGGGAGGTCATCCTGGACAATCTCTTTGAGGCCTCTGACCTGTCCCGGGAGACCTCCATTTGGAAGGACATCCAGTACGCCACTAGTGTGAGTACAGCCCTGTTTGTCCTCTTGGCTGCCCGGGCACTGGCAGTTCTGAGTTGGGTGGGTCATGTCTCCAGATCTCTGTTCCTCTAAAGATACATAGGAAACTATGGGAACATCCCAGTGGCCCAGTTCATTGTGAGGAAGTCCTTGAACTCTGCCTAGATGGGATAAGGAAGGAAGGGAATTTGTGTCTTTTGATTTTGATTCTATGGTATGGGTGTTTTTTTCTCTCTGTTTGCTAAACTTTAAGTTTGTTATCTATAAAAAATCATATTTTTTTAATTTATAGTCTTTTAAATTGAAGGTAAGTCCATACCAAGCTAGTCAGTAGGGCCTAGTAATCACTGATATTATTTTAGAAGCTTGGAATCAGTGATCAAACCAGGTTGTGCCAATCAGCATGAGCCATGTCGTGCTGCAATAACAAACAACCCTGGGAATTTGTGGCTTAAGACAAGTAAAGTTTGTTTCTTGTCTGTGTTCCCTATGCTTCACAGCTTGCCTGTGGGTTCTACTGGACCTTGTTACCAAGGGGCCCAAGAGGCCCTGTGTCAATGTGTGCTCCCACGGTTAGACATTAGGATGAAGAGGCTGTGGCAAACCATGCAGTTTTCCTTAATGCTTCCAAGCAAAAGTGACATACGTCACTTCCATTCATATTCCATTAGCCAAAACAAGACACGTGGCAATTCTCAATGTCAAAGAGGCAGGAGCAAAGCAACCCTGCTATGTCCAGAAAGAAAGCTGCAGCTCATAACACAGTCCCTCATCTTAGACATGGCCTCTCCTTAGTCTGGGAGATACTGGAGGCTAGCCTGAAAGACTGACCGAGTTCACACACATGGTCTGATTCCTGGCCTGTCCATGATCACTTGAAATTGGCCAGTAAAGTTTCAAAGCGTCAAGGTTTAATTTTCTTTCTTTCTTTCTTTCTTTCTTTCTTTCTTTCTTTCTTTCTTTCTTTCTTTCTTTCTTTCTTTTTAGATTTGGAAGTCAAATTGTGTGTGTGCATGTTCGAAAGGGAGGGTAGGATGTGCATGTTCGTGCAATTCCTGCAGAGGCTTGAAGAGGGCATCAGATCCTGTGGAGCTGGAGTTAAAGGTGGTTGTGAGCTGCCCAGCATGGGTGCTGGGAACTAGTCTCAGGTCCTCTGCAAGAGCAGGGTTTTTAAGAGAATGGAGGCTAAGCTTAATATAGGACCTAGCGGGGCCTACCCAGAGCCTCAGACAGCATGCCATGCTGAGGTTGTTTAAGACACCCTGGAGATGTCACTAGGCTGTACCCTCTGCACCCGCCCATGTGGGTGAAGGTCTGCAGGGGCACTTAGCCAAACTCTAAGACCTGGAGCGTTGGTTGCTGGAGTGTCTCCCTGGATGTTTCTTGAATCATATACCTTAGCAGAGGTGACCAGATACATACAAACCGTACCCTGGCACAGTCTGTACTTAACATCGTCCTGTGGGATTTGTGAGGAGAGGTTCTGGGGAAAGCAGCCCCACCCTGATTGGTGAAGAGTATGATATGCTCAGAAAGTTGGTATGTTCGTCTCAGGAAGAAACTCTGGGGCACTCCAGTCTTGTTGTTGGACACAGAGATGTCCCAGTGCTGTCCCAAGCTTTGCTGTCCTGAAATGCCATCCCCAGGAACAGCGTGAACAGCCAGCCCGACTAGCAACAAGCTAGGGCTGGGGTGGGGGACGGCAAAACAGCCTCCGTACACCAGGGTGGACCCGGGAGCTCTGCAACATCGATCTCTCTGAAGTTCACGTCTGGTGCATCCCTTCTCCTTGCTCACCTACAGCGGGTTTTCCTCATGGTGGCTGCGTGGGTGGAGGGCAGCTCCGTTCTCACAGTGAGGCTGTGGTCCTGGGTGGGGAGCTCTGCTGGTCAGGAGCTATGGTCTACCCTGCCCTCCTAGGAGCCTCCTCTGTCCCTGAACAGCGCCCCGCCTTCCTGTCTGGTACAGAAGAGCAGGCCTCATCCAGGAACAGGAGCTCTGTGTGCAAGCACACTCCTTGCCTGTATGTAACATTGCACTTCCTGGAATGTAGCTGTCCCCTCCCTAGTCCCATTGCCACTTCCCCTGCCCAGGTTCAGAAGAAGGCAGATCCCCCTTCGTCAGTGTGGGAAGAGTCTTCCTCCATCTCCTTATCCTGAGAGGACTATGAGGGACCCGGGTGAGTTTGGGTCTGGGATAAAAGGCAACCCTTTTGAACTCACAGGAACTTAATATCTAACCAAAGAGACAGTGATTTGTGCTCAGCAGCTGCAGGCCAGAAACTACTGTCTACCCATCACGATCTCCAAATCCATGAGAGTGAAAGACAGGGGGGAAGATCTTAAATGAGAGGAATTGACCTCGACGGGTAAGGATGGGTGCGAATAGCCCACCAGGCCCAAAACAGTGGGTGTATTCTAGCTAAGGAGCAGAAGGAGGCCAGCCCAGGCATGTCCGGCTCTGCAGAGCTGGGTACCACACTCCCACTTGGGCTTGCCTGCAGTCTGTCTGAGCTGGGCTTCCTCTTCGAGTGAGAATCCTACAGTCCAAAGCCTCACCGGTCAGCATGGGCCTGGAGAAATGACTCAAACCCCACAGACAAGAACGCAAACAAGGGGAACAGAGCTGTTGCAAACAGGCTGGTGATTTTTACCTGTGTTGTGATGTTGGCTGTGAAAATATAATTATTTGGGGACCAGGGAGACCCAAGTCACAGTCACAGGGAATGACTGAATGCCCAGAGTATGTGAAATGCAGTAGCCCGTGCAGCGGGCGGGGGCGGGGGTGTGTGTGAGTGCAGCCAACACCAGGTCTTGTTTCTCCCCTCTGATTTTTAATTCTCAGAAAGGTACTTCAGACTCGAGCTTGGAATGCCAGTTTTCCTGCTCCAGCCTGGCTGGTCCCTCAAATGCCCAACAGTCCTGTCTTGGTTTACAAGGACTCTGCCTTACTTTGCTTTCTGTTGCTGTGATAAAATACTGGCTGAAAGCTACTTGGGGAGAAAAGGGTTTATTTCAGCCTACAGTTTACAGTTCATGGTTAAGAGAAGTCAAGGCAGGAATCTGGAGGCAGGAACTGAGGTAGAAGCCATGGAGGAATGCTGTTTACTGGCTTGCTTCTCATGGTTTGCTCAGTTATACAACCCAGGACCACCTGCCCAGTGGTGGCACCACCCACAGTGGGCTGGGCCCTTCCATATCCACCATTAGTCAAAAAAATGCCCCACAGATACACCTCCAGGCCAAAATGATGGAGACAAATCCTTCACTGAGGTTTTCTCTTCCCGCGTGACTTTAGTCTGTATCACGCTGACGAGAACTAACAGCCACAGACTGTAACACAGGTCTGCCCACCACCTCTCTGATAGACCAGTTCATCTTCCAACCCTTCCCTGGAGCCCTCCACAATGCAATCCTCCGATGTCACAGCAGCCGCCCCTCCCATGTATCTCTGTGTCCCCAAGGTACGTCTCCCATCATATTCTGTATTGGAAAGTTTCCCAGTGAAGGATTCAGGAACAGCTGTGTCCACAGTTGACTTTCTACTGGTGTTGTAGGTGAACCTGGGAAGGTTCCCTAGAGGAGTTCCAGTCATCTTTTTAGAGGAGGTACAACCAAACTTGGGAAGGGACACCCTGTGCACCTGCTCAGAATTGGGGTACACAGCTTGTTCTGGTGAGGGCGAGAAACTGACTAGCAAGGCAGTCTGGACTGAAACAGAGAGCCAGCAACCCACAGGTGAGTGGAAAGAGGCACTATTAGCATAGAGGATTAGAAGGATGCTGTGTGGCATGCCCTGACACGGATGTTGTCCCAGTAACTCCTCGAGCACTCTGGGAATCACATTCAGCACTAACATGTGGAGCCAGCCTGGCCCACTGGCCCAGTGCTCAAGTTGGTTTGAAGTAGCAAAGCCTTATGATTGCCTATACCAAACTTAAGGCAGTGAGAGGGAAGTTAACATCTGAGTAGTCTGGCTATACTGATTGCAAACTGAAGTCCCAGGGGAGCCTAGCCTCTGAGCTATACGCAGCACTGGCTTGTGGGAGGGTGAGAGGCAGGCAGACAGGATATTCTAGGGCACTTGGAGCCCTCGAATCTCCCAGTGATTTCCAAGCCTAGCCTTGGGAAAGAAAGCAAGGGAGTTTATGGCATCCGTTCCAGCCAGAGGCATGGCTCTCATCGCTGCAGCCCTCACTCCTACTGGCGTGAAGAAGGCCCCTGCCAGTCTCCCAGGCATCACGGCAATCCTAGGGGGTTGCCTCTGTCTGTCCAACCAGAGCTCCGATTGACTAAACTCATCCACTCTTCCTTCCTCCCCTCTCCTACTCCTGTCTCATTATTTCTATATAAAGCTCTAGATTTGTCATTATAATAGAGCCACTGTCACTGAGTTTGCTAACATCTCTGTAGTTTTGTAGTTATTGTTACAGAGGCCTCAGAGCCCAGCACATGCAGCTGTCTCTGTCAGTCACTGTCCCTGCTATAATCGGAGCCATCAGTGTGTTGTGTTTGGTGGTACCGACTGACTTGGATATCTTTCTGCTTTCCCGGGTCTCTACCAGGTGTGTGTGTGTGTGTGTGTGTGTGTGTGAGAGAGAGAGAGAGAGAGAGAGAGAGAGAGAGAGAGAGAGAGGATTGATTGTTTGTGGGGAAAACATGATAATTCCAGGGAGCCTGCACAGTGCAGGGTGGGGAAAGGATGCTTTAGCTGGCGGAAGAGCCTCTAGCACAGTAAGGAGTGGGGCCATGCACCAAGAGCTTCCTTCCTCCTGGGGCCAAACAAACTCGTGTTGCTTTCTAGCTTCTGTGATTACACACTCTGAGACCTTGGGCGTATTTAGACTGCGACTCACCATCAACAGACTGGAGCAGTTTGTCTTTTCTGTTCTGCAATGGTAGCGTTATTCCTGACCTACCTAGGGCAGCACTGGCCCAGAGCTTGAACTTTGTTCTTCTGTACCTTTCCTGCTGGCTCAGCCTGTGAGCCACTTTTCTCCCATTCCCAGGCCTTATTGTCCACTTCAGTGCGGGTCACCTGTCTGGCTGGTAGTTAGACCCTGTAAGGGCATACACACCCCACACGCTTATCCAAGATGAACATATTCATTTTTATTTATTTATTTTTTATTTTCGAGACAGGGTTTCTCCATAGCTTTTTTGGTTCCGGTCCTGGAACTAGCTCCAGGCTGGCTTCGAACTCACAGAGATCCGCCTGCCTCTGCTTCCCGAGTGCTGGGATTAAAGGCGTGCGCCACCACCACCCGGCAAAAGATGAACATATTCAAAGGCTCCTCTATGGACGTGCCTAGTACCAATCTCTCTATACATTATGATAAAGTAGCATTTATAAATATGCACAGTAACAGATTGATAGCAATAATTATAAAACAGAACAATAAAACACAGTAAAATAGTATTGCTAATTTGTATATTAGGCCATTATTAAGTAAGATTAGGGTTGCTTAGACCCAAGCACCATTGTACTACCTTGGTCTAGTCCATAACCAAGACAATTACCAAGGGACTTATAGGTGGGTGATGTATGCAGTGCGGGTACACTAGACAAAGGGATTAGCAGGGCAGAGACGGATGGCGTAGTGTTTTGTTGGGCTACTTAGAAAGGCATTAAGTTTAAAATACAAATTGTTTATTTCTGGAATTTCCCATTTAATATTTCAGGTTTGTGGTTGACTGTGAGTAACTGAAACCACAGAAAGGGAAACCACAGATAAGCAAGGAGTATTGTATCTTTGTATTTCTTGGCTTAACCATATGCTATGTGTGACCTTAAGAAAGTGAAGACCTCTGTGCAGTTCAGGAAAGTTTGCCAAAGTTCTGAGACATTTTTTTCCTACCTTCTCAGTATCTCCCATAGAAAGAGCCCTGGCTTTCTTGCTTTCATGGAAATAGAGCTGTGTACACCTAGAAGCCTAGAACCTGTGGTAACAGACATGGGTCCTCGTTCAGGCATTCCTTCTTCTCCCTTAATTTTTCCTATCGTCCTCCCTCAGAGCCTCCGGGGAATAGCCATGGTTCCCACCACAGCACCAGGCTTTCTTCCTCCTTCTTCCAACATGCTCAGGCTTCCACTGCCCTTGCTTGGCTCCCTCCCACTTAGCTCGTTGCAGATCCTTCACTCCTGGGGAAAAGCCGCTTTTACACTCCCCGATCTCCTGAGGTGCGCTCATCCTCACCATAAGCCAGTGATTGTCCTCTACATGTGAATACAGAAATGAAGGTGCAATGTTAAGTGAGCCGGCTAATTTCGCCCAGAGATAAAACTGTAAAACCAAGATTTGGATCTAGGTCTTCAGTGTGTTTAGATCACTGCTCGGTGCAGAAACTAGATGCTGAAACTGTGGGCCTCGTCAAGGGATTTGGGTGTTTTGTTGGTTGTTTCCCTGCGGTTTGGTTAGACTGCTTCATTTGTCTCCGAATCAGATTCTTGGAGAGACAGTTTCTGTGCATGTGCATTCCCTTCCCTTTCCTCCAGTGACACTGGCTTCCCGGAGACACTGCTTTGGTAGTCCTTCCCCTCTCACTTAAACATTTTCTGAGTACTAACCGTGTGATAGTCAGCTGCTTCACTGAGTGCTTGTTGGCCACTACAGGAAAGATTGCAAAGACGCTAACCTCCAAGTGTGCAATCGCGAAGGAACAGACAAGCATGCCTAGTGTGATTCCACACACCCATACACGGAGCACTCGCATGGCCAGAGACTCATTCACAGTCCTTGACAGCACAGCTGTGCAAGCTGTGTCCTGCTGCAGACAGTAGAGAAAGGGGGGACAGTCACTCAAGGCTGGTCTAGAAAAGGAAATTTGGGGCTGCTTTGATGGCAGTGAAGACCTGTACCAGGACGAGATAGATAAGGTGGTCAGAAGTAGGGGAGTCTGTTTCTCTGACTTCTTTGGCTTGGAAGAAAGATCTAGAGAGAACATCTCTACATATATTTTGATTCCTTTGCACTGTGACATAACCCCTTGCAGTGTGGTTTCCTGGTAGCAGGAACAGGCTGGGAATAAGACGCCTTCAGCTCCAGACCTTTCCTTACATCTGGCCTCACAGTCTGATGGAAGAGGCAAGAGGGCCCTTCTGTAGTCTTGGGGACACACAGGTCCTTGCTGGCTCAGCACGCCAAGGGAAGGCTGGCCTCCAGGAATGAAAGTGTTCCACTTGCATCCTCTTCACATGCCCACTTTCTGAAGTCAAGAGAGACCCAAGAGTACCCACAAAAGCTTTCTCAAGTGCCAAGCGAGATTCTTACCATTGACTGATGAGACAAAGCCTCCCAAGGGCAGGCTGGCCAGAGGTTCACACTCTCCTTCAGAATGCCTGTCTTGGATCCCGGGTTTCCAGGTGTGACCTGACTGGAGTTCTAAGAGAGAAGCATCAGGTCTTTATGCTCCCTCCTGAAGCAGACCTGGGTCCTACAACACCCGGACATTAAAGGGACAAGCACAGCCCCTGCTCTCAGATGTTGCACTCAAACAGAAGTTGCAGGAGAAGCAAAATGTGACCAAAGGAGCTCAGTGACTTAAATGTAAAGGAACGGGGAGAAAGATGGCTGAAGCTGGACGGATGGGTGGGGAGGGAGGAGATCTAGGAACAAGAACAGAGCTTTGAGAAACACCACAGGCATGGGGTCAGGGTAGCGATGGAAGATGTGGCTAATTTCTGGACAGTTTTATTGCTATTTATTTGGTTGGTTTTGCTCTTTGAGATAGGCTCATATTCTGGAGCCATGAGTGACCTGAAACTCGTTGTGTAACATAGGCTGGCCTTGAACTTGTGGGCGATCCTCCTATCTCTGCCTCCCGGGTGTTGGGATTACAAGCATGTGCTATCATGTCTGGCATCTGGACATGTTTTGAAAGGAGAAGCAATACTATCTGCTGGCAGATCGGGTGTTAGAGCCTAAAATGTAGGGGAAAGAGAAGAACTGAGGTTCCCAACCTGAACAATCCAGGATGGACCTCGCCATTCACGGAGTGGAGAAATCCTAGGATAGGAAGGGTGATCAGACCTCAGGCTTAGACACGCTGTAGTTGAGACAGCTTTTGACATCTGTGTGGAGATGTCAGGAGGAAGCTGGATATAGAATCTAGAGTTCTGGGGATGAAGAAATAAATAGAGGAGGCAGCGTGTACTAGGAACTAAAGTCTTGAGACTGCTGGAGGTCCCAGTAAGGATAGGGAAGAGGACCCAAGCTGGGCCTGGGTCAGTGATTTGGGAACCATGAAGAGACAGCGGCCAAGGGGCTAGGAAGCTAGCAGCAATGCCATGGGAGCAAGGCTGGAAAGGTACAGTGACTTGGGAAACAAGACGTCCTACCAGGAGAGGAGCAAGTCTCTAATGCATCATTTGCTCTGGGTAATGGAGAGAAAGGCAGACTGATACTTGACCATGATTCCCAGCATCAAGGTCACCACAAGCCAGGACAAAGACCATCTTGGTGGAGCCTGACTGGGGAAGGTCATTCATGGGAGACAAGACAGGGTATGCCATCGTAGGAGAGCTTCCTAAAGGGGATGGCTTTTGACGTGAGACATGAAGGCCCAGGAAGGTTGGTTTTGCAGTGTACCCACAAGGCCACTCTGTCTGTGGGAAAAGCATTGGTGTAGGCAAGTCTAAGAATGAGCTTCCCCAAGTCTTTCAGCACCTCTCAGGCCAAGGAAATTAATTCTTCAGGACGCTTCAGCGAGGCCTTGGTGTCCATAGAATTTAGCCTTAAACCCCCAAGTGTCTGTATGCTTACATGCAGGACTGAAGGAGAGCTTGCTAGAGGAGTCCTTCGGGGCAACTCATAGGCCTGCTAGAGCTCCAGAAGGTACAAAAGAAACAGAGTGGCCTTGCATGAGCTGCGAAGACAGCTCCCTAGGGCAAATCCCACACCTAGAACATCCTGAATAATTCACAAGGCTGGTTAGGCCTGCCCTGCCCTGCATCTTGGGAATTCTCCTATGAGCACAAACTGCAACCTCCCTGACAGTTGCCTGCGTTGGAAACCACACAGCCACCAGGGGCTGCAGGACTCCCTTGCTTACTCGCAGCCCAGTGGGAGCTGCTGGCTGTCTGGTTGCCTCTGCTGGGTGCTCACCGCTCCTCCTTCTGACTTAGCCCCCTTATCCTCATTAGTCACCGGATGCCCTGATCTCTCCCAGCATCCTCTCAGAGCATCTTCTCCCTCCGGCTAGTGGGAGGAGGTGTCCACCCTCATTGGATTCTTTCCACCCTGGCCAGGGAGACCTTCCATACTGGGAATAGTATATACCTCACAGGCTTTGTCTTCTCTGAGACTGCCTGAGGGACCAAGATTCCTCAAGCAAAGGTCTAGTGACAATCTACCAAAGGCCCAGAAAGGGAAAGAGAGGGAGTCGTTGACAAGGACTGCATCCCATTCTTCGTCTTCACTAGGATCCCGATGATGGGTGCAGAAGGTGAGCCCATGTCCCATGTCTGTGAACTTTTCCTTCTACAGAGGTAATGGCTGTGCACCAACTGTTCCACATGCTTTACCTAGCCACTTGGGACCAGCAGCCTTTCCTGAGTACCTGAGGTTAAAAGGTTTCTTATGTGGTACAAAGCTAATTGATGCAGACAGGGCTGTGACCTGACCTTAAGCATAGTTACTCAATAACCGCGCTACTGGCCACGGGTGCTCTATTTCTAAGCTTGTCTTTTTGCAATAGGCTTTCTCTTGTAGCTCTAGAGGAAATAGCCTTACGACTGCCCAAGGCTCAGAACAGCGGAGACCTGTCTGCTCTTCCTGTGACAAGTCCCTTCGCATCCACAAGCCCTGCTGCCTGCTGGAGCTTGCCTGCTGCAGAGCCCAGCTTACACTGGCAACCATAGCACAACCCAGGTTTTACCCCAACCTCTCCCCCCCCCCGCTCTTGCATCTTGACAGCATAGAGCTGACTGGGTAAGCCCATGCTGCCCCATACCCAGCCCTCTGTGCCCCTCATTAGTACTCTGTGCCTCTCAGTGGTATAAATAGCTAATCTTTGCTTTACACAAGAATGAATGGGAAATCATTAGGCACCTACCTCCTGCAATAAGCCCAGACTCTGCTCCTGCAGCCCGGGCACTCTCTGCACGATCTCTCTACCGCACTGAAAGAGCATATGCACTTGTCTGCTTCTTCCATCGTCTGATAACACACAGTGACATTTTCCCCTGGAGGGATACTGTTAGGCCCTCTGGACACTGTCACAACTTGAAACTCCAGGATTTACTTTGGGGGGAAGGGACTGTCTTGTGTCCCCTAGATCAGCAACAATTCAGAGAGACCAGGGACTTGAGGCAGAAGAGTGATCAGAATAGCAACGGACTTGAAACGCTGGGACCGTTTGGAGGCAGGCTTCGTATTGTCTCATGGACCACAGTGTTCTGACTCTGTGTTCTCATTCTTGGTCTTGAAAAATGTCAAGGCTGGAACAGTTCTCAAAGATGATATAGCTCAACTCGTACGCACCACAGACAAATACATTAAGACCATGAGATCACATAATCTGCCCAGGTGACTCCATAAGCTAATGGACAGAGGAGTCCCCGTGTGTGTCCTTCCCACCACCTGCCATGACTCTAGCCTTTCAGAGGGAATTCTCACGCCCTGTTTGCTTTCCCTAACACTCTACTTTCGTCCCAAGGCCCCCATCCTCTCACTGCCTATACAGTGAGCTGTCAAAGGGCCCAGAGCAAGGCAATATCAGCAGGTAAAGCAAGATCGAAAGAGAAGCCATCCATCAATGTACCTTGATGCCGAGCCAGCTGACCCCCAGCTCAAAACATCCCCTTGTTCACAATAAATATTCATACCTTGAAGGAGAAGGTGGCACACGAGCTGCAGAGTCTAGGTCAGGCTGGTCCAGTTGCTGGCATATTTTTATGGTGTTTGTATCAACTATGTAGAAGAATGTGCTAGGTATAGCACTCAGTCCCGACCCAACCTCTGAGTCTCCCAAATACCATGCCCATGCGACTCTCATTCATTTTCCTCTCGTGTCTGAATTGACATCTACTTATTCTTCATTAATATTTCATTTCTTCCTTTTAGACAAAGTCCTAAGGTCTTGAGAGTCTCCAGGGCCACACCAACACTCAGGATGGAGAGTTCTCCATGGAGTCCACTTGGCCTTGAGATGAAGGCCAGTTGCTAGGGCTGAAGCATCAGACATATTGTTAAGGCCTTCAGCCTTCTCTGGTCAACACAGACTAGTTTTTTCCGTAGTTTTCACGAAGCAAGAGATGCTAGCTTACCCCAGAGAACTTGCGTATCTGTCATTTTAGAGTTCTGTTCCACTGATCTTCTGAGCCTGGCAGACCCTGGACGTTACCAGCAGGTGCCTTTGGGAGTGGTTTCTACGAGTTATTGTATGTTATCAACTCAAAGCATTTGAGTAGGGGGTGTGGAGTGAGCTTGAGGAAAGAGAGAGGACAAAACCAGATGCCCCACATGTGTAGCGTCATGATGTCCGCTGGAGCTCCTTAGCCTTCTGTGTGTGAGATGCGAAATGCCAGAGATAAAGTGCAATCCTTAACATCTGCAGAATGGGCTTTATTATCCCGCACTTTCCATGTACAGTGACTTGGGCAGCCCACTCAGGGTTACAGGGTGAGTGGTAGGAGTCATTCTGGGTGAGCTGACCCTCCTGTGATCTGCCTCTCTGGAGCTGGCTGGGAGAGGCCTCTGCCAACCTATGTGTTCACAGTCCCCTCTGGTTCCCATTGTCTGGCTCTTCTGAGATGTCGTTATTTTCTCTGCCTCTGAAGACTCTTCCCTCAGTGACCCAGGCAGTGTATACCAGCCCACTCCGCACTCCCATGCCACACAAGGTGAGTGGCGGCATCACCTGGAGAGGTGCAGTGATGGGGACCATGTTTGCTCTACCAAAGCTCTAGTGGTGCACTGACTACCTGCTGTGCCTCCTGTCCAGGATCTTCTCACAGAGTGATCCCTCCCACCACCCTATCCGGCCTCAAGATCAAATACGTGAACACACAAGACCCCTCTTTAGATTACCCAGGGTAACTGAGCTTCCTCTGGCCCTGCCCAGGCTCAGTTCCAGTCTTACCTTCCCGCATCCCTCCCAAAAGCCTGAAGGCATGAAGTGAGATTGCTACCTAGTGCCTCAGCCTGTTCTCTCCGTCCTCCCCAGGAGACCTCTGCGCCTTCAAAGGACATTTATTTTCTCTTGTTACCTAAGCATTGTTGTATTTTGCATGGCCATTTGCCGGTACACGGGGGAGGGGCCGCTGTTGGGAAGATGTGTTCTATGTACCTGAGACTTGGGGGGGAGGTGGGGGAGCCACTCCCCACCTCAGCCCATCCCATGCTAGCGGTGACTGACTAGGAGTCAGCTAGTCCTTCTTACCCACAACTGGTCCTGAGCGGGCGAAGAAGAGACCTAAGGGTGTCTTTCCTGGGAAGCGTGGCTATGAAGAGATTGCAGATGTGTATGGAGAAAAGAGAGGGTGCCGACCCCCAGAAATAGGCAGAGTTCCCAGGGAGAAGCCAGGGAGGGGCCTCTAAAAAGTCTCGCCTTTGTTGGGCTCCCACGGTCTGGGGACTATTGGACCTTGTCAGTTGATGGCCTGTGTTTATCTTCTTTTGGTCACCCTGGCACGGTGTTCCTTTTCAGACCACCAGGTAACTCCAGGGCACTGGAGAAACCCAAAGAGGTGCTGAGGGCTACACCTAGGCAGTTTCAAAAACAGAACATGTATTGGTAGCCAGAATCAAAGAGAAGCTGAAAAGGAGACCCTGGGGTGGACAAGGATTGCTGCTCCAGGCATCCTCACACTCTGGCAGGCTTCTTTGAGCCCTCTCTGTCCCCTGGAGGCCACCTGTGTGGTGAGAAGTTGTCTTTGCCCCACCTGCAGCAGGCTGGCCAGGGCCCCCATCCTCCTGGAGCCTTTGGCTGACTCATCTTAGTGAGACATTGGGCTCCTCCAACTTCAGAAGAAGAAAACAGCTCTGTGGTGTGTCATGGCAGTGTGAGGCACATTTCTCTTCTGGAGAAGTTGGAGACAGAGCTGGCTTTGTGACTCAAGGCACCCGATTGGAAGTGCCACCCCCACGCCACTGGCCTCCAGCTGAGTCACTGAGGAGAGCAGCTACACTGGAAACAGCCCTTCCCAGTCCGCCCAGGATCAACACTTTCAGTCAGCTGCTGAGAGGCGGCTGGCAGTAAGAAAGGTGTAGGGAAGGGCACAGAGCAGCCAGCACGGTGCCCAGAGGCCACTATGGATGTGGCACACTCTGCAGCTAGCAAGCCGAGGCGGGACAGGCTGTGTGGGCATCCTGCAGGTGGCTTTTAGGGAGAAATTATGAATACCAAACTTTCTTCGGGTTTCTGGTGCTTTGGGGGTAGGTTTGAGCTAAACCAGGGAAGGGCAGGCTGTGAATACCTTCCTAATCCAGTCTTGCTAACTATAACTAGGCTGTTCTCTCTCTCTCTCTCTCTCTCTCTCTCTCTCTCTCTCTCTCTCTCTCTCTCTCTCTCTTTCTCCCCTCTCTCTCTCTCACACACACACACACTCGCTCTCTCTCTTGCTCTGTGTGTGTGTGTGCACATGCACACGTGTGTCCTCCCCTCCCCTATCCAAGGCTGGGTAAACACCTAGCCCTCTTCAGGGAATGAGAGTACCCCAAGGAAAAACATTCCAACCTGATTTGGAAGACTTTTTTTTTTAATAAGAGAAAATCTGGCTGAGCTCTGCTTCTGTTTGCATGAAACAGGGAAGGAGGGTGAGCATGCGCACACACACACACACACACACACACACACACCCCTCACATCTGTACCACACTGGGAAAGCAATGAGAGAGCCTCACTCCCAGTCTAGCCCATACACTCTCTCCTCCCAGGAGACCCCTGCCACCCCAGAGAGGGGTACTTTGATTCTTGTAATAAAGTACATTTGGAAGAAGAGAATTTCTAGGGGACTCTGTGCGTTGGGAAATGGGCATCTTATTAATAGCCAGGAATGTGGTTATAAGTCTCACGCTACATCCACTTAGGGTTATGTCTCACCAAGTGCTGTCAAAGGAGGATGAAGATTACCCCTCCCTGTCTTAGCCCTGGGATGCTGATAAGGGAGGCCAAAGTCAGCCAGGCCATAGTCCGGATTCGTGAGGTTTGGAAAGGGTTTGGGTGTGAGGTTAGACTCAGTACCAGCCTCCCAAGACCTTTGGTGAGCATTATTTGGAATCTGCTGTGGTGGACTCAAATTGCCTTTGCTTCTGTGGTCTCAGCAAATAACCCCATCTATTCCCTTGGTAGTCAGGTGTGGGACAATGACCACTGTCACGGGTCTGAAATTAGGGCAGAATAAAAGCCAAGAGAAGGAGAGGGACTTCCCAGGTAATGGCCACAGTTCATTGCTCCTGAATCTAACACCACCAATACCTAACATGTTTATAAAGAACTTCCCAAATGCATTACCTCATTTCACCTTCTCAATATAGCAAGAAATCCATTTTATAGATGAGAAGAACTGGGGGGATTCCCTGGAGCCACATCGCTTTAAAGCAATGGAGCAGAGGAGCAAAATCAAGATCAGTTTCTCATTTCTTCATTTCTTCATTCATAAAGTCTTTCTCCATAGCCCAGGCTGGTCTGACTCTCACCATATCACTCCGATTGGCATGAAACTTGCAATGATGCCCCTGCCTCGGCCCCACGAGGGCTATGACCTGGCTGAATCAGGTGTTCTAATACACTGATCTCTTCCTTTGGCTCAGGGGGAGTGGTTCCATACTTGTCTTGGATGTTTTGGACAACAGAAATGAAAGAGAGAGGGAAAGAAGGAAAGAGAGAGGGAAAGAAGTGTGGAGGAAGGAGAAGGTAGACGACAATTTCACAAAACTCCCTGTTGCTAAACCACTAGCGGTGTGAATGCAATAGTCAGGAAGGCGTTCTGGAACCCTCTGAAGAGATCCAGACCTGTGAGGCTGATGCATCAGCTGCGCGAGGCCTAGAAGTTTCTAGAATTAAGTAATTCTCAAAAAAAAAAAATGCTGAATGGGGGAGATGCTAAAAAGATGTCTCTGCAGTTAGGGGCATTTACTGCTCCTCCAGAAAACCTGAGTTTGGTTCCCACAGCCCTTGCCAGGTAGACCATGGCTACCTGTAACTCCAGCCACAGGGAGTCTGACATCCTCTCCCGGGCTCCAGGGGCAGCTGTTACACACGGCATAAACCCCAAGCTTGCATGCATCTTTGGAAATGCTGCAGGGAAGGGAACCAGGTACTATGAAGAGGAGCAGAAAGGAGATGGGCTGGTGTGCAGGCTCAGAAGTGGGGCAGGAAGGCCGGGTTGGTGGCCACATGGTTATTACTCCCCTGTAATTGGAATCTTGAGGTGTTAGGCTGAAGCAACTCGCAGATTCTATCTTAAGGGCCTCCTATAACCTGATGAGCAACCGTCTTCAGCCAGTTAGTTTCTTGGTGGGCGGATCTTCAGCTGCCCGCTGCCCAGGTATGGGTAGTTTGAGTCCACCTTTGAGCTTCTTTGCACCAGCAACTCTGGGTATCCCAGTGACACGGCCCTGGGATCCAAGCAGCCAGCGCTGTCCCTCCTTCCCAAGTCGTGATGCAGGCACTGGAGGAACAGGGAGTGGCAACAAGCTAATAGGACCACCTTCCGTTTCTAGCACTCTGCTGGATTTACAATGCCTTTTTGCCTTATTGTTTCATTCGGTCCTTAGCAAATTTTTGTACAAGGCATCATCCTAGTTCTGCAGAAAGAGACAATTACGCGGAGAGAGGCTGAGTTGTCTGAGCTCACAGGGCAATAAGAACCTTCCATCTACTTTGTTGTCACCTCGTAGCTAGCGCCTAAGACAAGAGCAAGATTAAAAATGTGCTTAAACCTTGTACAACATTAGCAAAAGGATAACGAAAGAACGCAGGATGGAATCCTGCAGGGCCCCAGACCACAGGCGCGCCCTGCCTCCAAGCACCGCTGAGCTCCAGGCCCCCGCTCTTGACTTGAGGCATCTGGCAGCAAATGCAGAGGGGAAACCATAGGCACAGAATTTAGCGTCCATTAAGTAAAATAAACCAGATGCTAAGAAAAATAGTCCTAGAACGGGAGGCACTCAGAAAAACAACACATCACCGAGCTCAGTTTCTGAGTTCTGAAACTTTATTCATCTCGTTTAGACTCCGTTTCTTCATCTGTAAAGTGGGAGCAATAATAGCCCCAAACTCAAACTAGCAAAGTTTCATTCCAACTAGAGGGTCACACAGTGAAGCTCTCTCAATACACCAAACAGAAACAAAAACAAAAGAGTTTCATTTGATAGGCGTGTGGATTATACATCTGTAATCCGAGCAATGTGGATGCTAAAGCCAAAAAGATCATGGTAAGGCCAAGGCTAGGTCAAGGCTAGCCTAATCCACACAGTAGTTCCACACTAGCGGGGACTGCACAAAGAGACCCAGCTCAAAAAGAAAACAAACAGACAAAAAAAAATCATCTATTTGTTACCACGAATTTAAGAGCTGGGTTTGAAAAAAAGTTTTAAATCTATTATCATTATCATCATTATTAATTACTACTATTATGTATGTGTGTACATTGTGTGTGTGTGTGTGTGTACCTACCTGTGTCGTGCACACGTGTGGAGGCCAGAGGGACAGCTTTGTAGGGTTGCGTCTGTTCTTCTGCAAGCTTTATGTGTTTCTTTGTAAAGCTGCGTGTTAGGTTGTCAGACTTGTATGGCAAGGACTTTACCCACTCAGTCATCTTGTCAACCTAGACGAGCCTGGTTTTGAAAGTTGGTGTAGACCAAGCTGGCCTTGATCTTGATCCCCTGTCCTCAGCTTCCTCGAGGGTCCCTCGACACCATGCACCCTCCAAACGAGACTATCCTAAAGAGAACATTTTTGAAAAGTGACTTCATGGAATTGGTTGAGATTCCAGAAGTCTTGGATAACTTGTGTAATGAGTGTGATCCTCGGGTAAAGCCTTACGGAGAACTGGGTTGCGTTGGCATAAGGCTTAAAGAGAAGGAGCTTGGGTCAGGCTGCTTGGACTGGAGCTGTGCCTCCCTGAGATGAGCTAAGCATGATGGTTAATTTAGCTTCTGTTTGCTTCTGTGGAAAGCTGTTCTAAGAAGAGTCTGCACAGCCACGTCGGGCATCACAGAAGAGAACCACACCAGGTTCTTTATGGCCTGCACAGGGCAAGCTTCTGGTAAACGCTGGCTAAGAGCAATGTATTCCCTCACTTATCGGTCATCTCCCTTCTGTATCTGAGGCAGACAGGCTGCGGAATCCAGGCTGCTCAACTTTCCCCGGCCGCCCATCCGGCTTATTTCTTTGAATGTCCCCTGAAGCCCTGAACTCTGGCCTTGCTTTGAAAAGATGGGACTAGAATATTAGCAAAGAGGTGTCAGCATGGGAACTCTGTCTAGCATCAGCTGGGCTGTCTGGCCCCTTGAAGCCTTCTGATATGCAAGCTGCGAAGGAATCTCTAATCTTCAGAACCCACCGCTCCAACACTGGCTAATCCACACACTGTGGAAGAACCAGGCTCGCCACACAGTCTTTAGAGAGGGTCAGGGGGACAGGGCCAGTTGTCTCAGGGACAAAAGTGGGCTGGAATAGAGCAAAATCTGGGGCATGCAGATAGCAGTGGTCACAGATTTATAGGAACCACCCCAGTTCCAGGAACATGTGAGTCCCCATTGCTGGGCTTTGAAGGAAGGGACTGGGGTCTGCTTGGAACCGATTAATTCCACCCCGTGTGGGCCTTTGCCTCTTAGAGGAAGAGTCGCCTCAGCTAACACTGACAGTGATGGAGATGGCTGGGCGGGGTGTGAGAGGAGAGGCAGATGTGGGTGGGGGAGGCAGGAAGAGGTGAGAGAGGAAATGCTGGTGGCTGTGTGGGAGGCCAGGAAATGCTGGGCCCCACTCAGGAGAGGAGCTGTGGAGAAAACCAGGATGAGAGCCCCAGGAACTGCCACCCTGAGGACCAGGGCTGTGACCTGCAGAATGGTCGGCTCAGTAGCTAGGTATCCCATGCTCCTTCCGGGCAAAGGAACTTCCTCGGAGAGACTGCCGAGGAACTCAGGCACCCCCAGCGATGGCTCGGAGGCCTCCCCCTGCCGTGGCTCTCAGGCATCTCCACCTGTAACTCTGGTTCTAGGAAAAGCTGCGCTTTGCAGTCTCCACGGCCGCTTCCCACCCCACCCCCGCGGATATGTTCCTCCTGGCCTGAGCCTCTGTCCCACACGGCTCTGCCACTGCACTCGGAGCCTGGACAGGAGGAAACAACCATTAGTGTCGCCCGCTCACCAGTGGGTGCCATTAGCTGGCTCTGGCAGAACACGCGGCCTATAATTTTTGGAGGTGTTACAATAATGGAGCTAATTTGGCATTTCATCATATCCTCCCAGGCAGGCTCACAGGAGGGGGAAGGGAAGCCTGGGGCCTGCTTCAGAACAGCTCTCAATGAAGAGTCCTGTCCTTCCTCTGGCGTTTCAGGATCCTGAGGCCTTTCCCTCCATCTTTGTCCTTCTCTGCTGCACTGCTAGACTTGCCTTCTGATGATGGGCTGTCAGAAACCAGCTCAGAGGCTGCGGGAGCCACCCCCAGCCAGCAGCTCCACAGAAGTGGGGGTCTACATCTTGACAGAATGTCTGGAGTCATATACAACATACCAAGTAGAGAGTCTCAAAAGCACCCCTTCACCTGGCCACATGGTTCACCCCATTCCGTGGGAGGCAAGGTCAAACGGCCCAGTGCTGCTTTACTGCTGAAGCTCAGGGAGGATTGGTGACTTGCCACACATCGTTTTGCTAGTAAGCACTGAGCTGCAATTTGAACCCAGCCCCTGCACCCATCTCTCAGTTTAATGTTTCCCCTAAGTTCATCCATTGCTGGGGTACCTGAGTTAGAATTTGAAGCCTAACTTGTAAGTCTCATGTGGCCTGATGGGTTAAGCCTGGAAATAACACAGCAGCCCGGGGCTCTACCACTAGCTACAGCCTTAGAAACCTAGGTCGAAAGATGGCCCCCTTCCCAGCTTCCACCTGGGAAGCACCCCAAATCTGCCGCTCCCTGCTCCTTCCTCTCCTGCATATAGCCTCAGGCTTGCATGGCACACACCTGAGCCCTTAGGCCACAGAACAGGCAGGTAGGACAGGCACCAGGAGTGACAGCCACCACTGGAACCAACATGATAGGAGAGCAGGAGGTTTACAGGCCATGTGCTTGCTGCAAAGGGGAGGTGGTTTGTCTGTGAGCAGCTGGTCAGGCCCTCCCTGGGGCTCTCTCATGTGCTTCAACAACAGGACCCACTAGAGAGCTGCCTCAAATATGACAATGCTGTCCCTGGCCCACGGTCAGAGAGCACCAGAGGAGTGACACTCCTGGGAAGCAGAACCCCAAACCC
This sequence comes from Chionomys nivalis, assembly GCF_950005125.1. NCBI lineage: Eukaryota > Metazoa > Chordata > Mammalia > Rodentia > Cricetidae > Chionomys > Chionomys nivalis. The sequence goes on from NC_080103.1 coordinate 17,951,535, forward strand.
CTCTTGGGTTGTTTACAATAGCTCCTGGGTAATGGACTCTCCATCCCTACCCTTTGATTAAACAAAAGGCCTAGACCCCAGTTCCTCATCCAAGTCACAAACTTATTGTTTATACTTCATTATGAGTGTAGGTGAAAGTCGCTCATATGCTGGAAAATTTAAAAAAAAAAAAAAACACAAGCAAAGAGTTTCTTTCAGAGAAAAGTAGGTGGAGTAAAGATGAACACAGGACCCAAGGGTGGTGGTACATGCCTGTAATCCCAGGACTTTGGAAGCAGAAGCAAGGAACCAGGAATTTAAGGTCAGTCTCCGCTACTTTGTGACCTCAAGGCAGCTTGAGCTACATGAGACCCTGTCTCAGAAAACCAACGGGAAAGAAATGGAGACAGGTTTTTTAAAGCGTAATGGCATAATTAGGACAAAACAGTAGCTGATAACCAGAGGAAAGGGCATAAACAGCTCTGGGAACACCGGTGAGGACATCAAGGGGACGACTTCCTGATGACTCCAGTGTCAGACTAGAAAAGGAAGGGAAAGGTCTTCCTAGCTGAGCCTGGAGGAGTTGTTTGGTTACCTGTCCCTTTCCACCTAGTGGCATGTGTCTAGCATGGTCTTGTTGCAGACTATAGAGATCACTCTAAGGGAATGAACTCCAAGAGTTTGACATCATCAGCTCCCCCAAGAAGCCTGTAGGGATGGCAGACTATGTCCATGTCCCTCCTCAGCCAGAAAGCTAAGTCCAGCTGTGTGGGGGACGGAGAGGCAACACTTGACCTGCTTCACCGATGGTATCCCCGACACAATGCTGGTACTGCACCCCAACAACCCAAGAGGAAAGGTCTGTACAGGGTGTTCTGGGTCCTTCCGCCCAGCTACTCCATGCAGGTACGAGCTCTGACTCAGGGGTTCTGCCCCCTGCTAGAAGCTTCCTTATGTCTTCCTTGACCACTGAAACAGTTTAGCATCTGAGAAAATGACGACGTACCAGATGTTTTCCATGGGAAATGACAGGCTGGCGCCAGAGTGCCACGCTAGCTGTTCAAGTGACTAGGAGGCAAGTTCTCTTGCCGTCTGTGACATGGGATGATGCTGTGAACTAGTCTGTCGTAGAGAAGAGGCAGAGGGGCAAGTGTTCTAAAAAGCCTAATGCTTCCAGAACACCAAAAACCTGTCACTTCCCTGGGTCCTTCGCATCCCTTGATCTTCAGTGATCAGGGCCAGAAGGTGGGCTGGGACCTGGCCAATCCTAGAGGAGGCTGGCGGAAAGAGTTGGACCTCCAGAGTTACCATCTGAGACCAAATCAAAGTGGACCACTCAGGCCTGAGCCAGGTATTTGACTCCTCTGAGTTCCGAAACAAGGTGCCCATGAGAGTGGGCTCCTTCGAGCGAAATGAACTGAATACATACTAATTTCCCAGCATGGTCCCTCACTGATACTCCTCAACTGTGAATTTCCTTTCTTGACTTTGACTTTTATCATTAAAAATAAAGAGAAAAGGTTAAAAAGAAGCAGAAGCAACTTCAAAACACTGGCCAGAATGTCTTTACTCAAGTTGATTCCTCTAACTCAGCGGTTCTCAGCCTGTGGGTCGTGACCCTTTGGGGTTCCAATGACCCTTTCACAGGGTTTGCCTGGGACCATCAGAAAATACAGTTGTTTGCATGATGATTCGTCACAATAGCAAAATTAGAGTTATGAAGTGGAAATGAAAGTAATTTTATGCCGGGCAGTGGTGGCACACGCCTTTAATCCCAGCACTCGGGAGGCAGAGGCAGGCGGATCTCTGTGAGTTCGAGGCCAGCCTGGTCTACAAGAGCTAGTTCCAGGACAGGAACCAAAAGCTACAAAGAAACCCTGTCTCGAAAATCCAAAAAAAAAAAAAAGTAATTTTATGGTTGGGGTCCCTACAACACGAGGAACTATATTAAAGGGTCGCAGCATTAGGAAGGTTGAGAACCACTGCTCTACGTAGCAGCAACGGCTGTCAGTTCCCTGACGTCGCTAGAGCTTGTGTGAACAGACCTCTGGGACCTGCCCACTGGTGAGAAGTGATCCTGATAAACTCCAAGTGCTGCTGATGTTGTCCATCAAAGAGAAGTGCACTTGGGAATTACCTTAATAATTAAACCATAACAATTAAACATCATTACTTTTAAACCCTTTAAATTTGGGTTAGCCATTTTCTTGCTAAAATTGAACTCCCCAGCGTACCTCTTGTTGCACTGGCAGAGGCCCAGGGTGATGCTTAACAAGCTGCTGCAAGTGGGCCAGGACCTGCTGAGGCTGCAGTCCTCAGAGTTCCTGTTTAAACCCAACGAAAGGTACACTCATATAGGATCATCCCTTAGTTCTGCCTTGGTGTCTAATGATTTGGGGTACATTGGACCATGTTCTGTGCTACAATGATTCCCAACAGGGTCTGTCCCAGGGCAGTTTCAGAAGCTCGTCTCTCCCTTTCTCTATAACCTGAGGCTATGTTCATCAATAATTTGAGCACCTAGACCCTTCTTTCAGAGATTCTGATTCAGAGACCGTAGATCCTACTCTCAGGAGATAATCCCCCATCTCTTAGAAAAAAAGTTATTTTCATTGTGCATGTGTGTGTGTGTGTGTGTGTGTGTGTAAGAGAGAGAGAGAGAGAGAGAGAGAGAGAGAGAGAGAGAGAGAGAGAGAGAGAGAGAGAGAGGGGAGAGAGATGTTTATGATGCCCGTAGGCGTGGGCATATCATAGGGTGTATTTTAGAGGCCAGAGGCCAACTTGGTGGAATTGTTTCTCTTGCCTTCTATCTTTACTTGGGTTCCAGGGATCAAACCCAGGCCATTAGACTTGTACAGCAAGCTCCTTTTATCCACTGACCCGTTTAGACAACCCTAAGACCTCACCTCTTGAAGTGGCCTTCATGCAGAAGTCGTACCACTGCCTAGAAACACCTACAAGGCTCTACCCTGAGGCTTTCTGTAATCAGCACTGCTGAGGAGGTAGAGGGCCGGGGTGAAACAAGTGGCTGTCCCAGTCAACACTCTGTTTCCCTTTACAAAGCTTGGGGACTGGATCCGGGGTTTGCGTACTCCAGGCAAGTGTTCTACCACTGAGCCGCTTAGCATCCCTACTCCCTTATTGGCTGTTCTTTCTGTCACTTTCTCAGCCAGACAAGAGATCCTGCCATGTGGAATTGCTCGTTAGTGCATCAGATCCTTGGCAGCATGTGTACTGTCGCAGGCAGCAGGCTCAGTACTGGAATACAGTGGTGGAGAATAAAGGGTCGGGACTAGACTAAGGCAGATGAAATAGCTGGGGGAGGGGGGGTCATCTGAAGGGCAGCCATTCTCCAGGGCTTGCGTGAAGCTAACCAATATGAGTGTTTCGTTCGTTTTTGTGTGTAAATACCTCTTTTGCCTCTCTCTTACCCTGGTAAGTCCCTGTCCTTTAGGAGTAGACACCAGAAGGAGCGGGGTTCAAAGTCCTGATACAGGAAGCCCTGCGTGTGGGAAGAGCCAGGAGATAGTCTGGGGCTGAAGCTAGCACAGTTCATGAAGGCCCTGCAGGGCTTGGCAAGAGTTCACAGCATTTTCCTAACGCAGAGTGTGTTAGTTATTTCCTCCTGGTCGTGACAGAATGTCTGACAGGAAAAGAGAAGAGGGATTTGTTTGGGCTTATGGTTTGAGGGTATACCATCCATCATGGCAGGGAGAGCGTGGGGGCAGGCTGCTTCATGAAGGGGATAGCATACAGCAGCTGCTGTTACATGGAACCTAAGCAGGAGGCAGAGAGCCTGGGCTGGAGGCGACCTTCAGTGCTTGCCCCTTAACAACGCACTTCCTTCAGCACCTTCCCCCCTAAATGTCCCACAGATTCCCAGAGAAGCCATCATCTGGGCATCAAGTCCTCAGATACACAAGCCTGAGGGGGTCATCTCACACTCAAACCCCAACACAAGGGACGCATTGGAGGCTTAGCAGGGGCAGTCCTCTCCACGTTCTGAAAAGAGTACTCTGGCACCCTGGAGGGAAGAAAGAGAAGCAAGGAGGTCAGGCAGGCATGGTTGATGTGCCGTGGCTTCCCGTGGCATGGGAGATGGAGAGAAGTGAGGGTCTTGAGAGCTGGAGACAGAATTTGCTCAACTTGGTAAAGAACTCAGCATAAAGAAGAGAGCAACCGGGGTTCATGATGGCTTCTCATTCTGGCTCGAGCACCGGGGTAGATGGAAGAGCCGTTTACCAATGAAGAGCAAACCCAAGGAAAATGTAAACGAAAGAAGGGAAGCTCAACTTTGAGCCCCTGTGAATGCTAAGGTTCCTGGGAGACAACCAGGCAGCGGATACCATGCTAGGTGTGCCCGTCTGGTGCAGTGATTCTCAACCTTCCTAGTGCTGTGACCCCTTAACCGTTCCTCATGTTGTGGTGGCTCAAATTGTTTTCATTGCTACTTCATAATTCTAATTTTGCTGCTGCTATGCCAATAGTCTTGGGCTAGCCCTGTGAAATGGTTGTTCGACCCTCAAAGGGGTCGAGATCCACAGGTTGAGAGTCGCTGGTCTAGAGCCTAAGAGTGATGTCTGGAGGACCCATTACCCAGGAGTCAGGACTTTGGTGATGAGTGTTAGCATCATGGATGCCTGAGGGGAGAAGATATCCCAGGCTGGGGCAATGATGGAGACCCAGTAGACAGAGGCAGTGTCTAGGAAGAGCCACAGAGGAGCTGGGCAGGAGTAGCCCCTAAATTAGGAACGGAACTGGAGGAGTGTAATCAGCAAGACCAAGAGGCTCTGGAGTGAGAAGAGAAGGAGGTTGGTAAAGACCTAAAGCTTCAGGATGCCCAGCCCCAAATCTCCAGAGACCCTGGAGTCAGAGAAGCTGTCAAACATGCACCTTTGCTTAGACCAGAGCTCTGTCTACTTGCCACCTCCAGGGTAACTATTTGTAGAAATATTCCCCAGTCACTTAGGGGACCATCTACTTGGACCAGAGCATCTTTCGGAGAGACCCTGTCACTACAGTCCAGTGAGGGACAGAGAGCTGAGATCACTCACTGCTGCGATGCCACCTTCTTCCCTGGGAAAATTGACAGCTGTTTGACAGTCACCTGGAAGGACAACTTGCCGGCAAGAAATGAAGACAGATTCCCATCATTAGCATCATGAATTTGCCATTTACTCCTTCCTACCACCCCCATGTGTCATTAATGGAAAACCAGTAACAGCAGTGGATCTGAGGGGAGACCCCTGCCCTGGGCCCTCTTAGACAGAACATCTTCTGCTCCCGACTCTGGCATTGCCTCCAGTCCTTCAGGACCTCCCCAAACTGCTCTCCTCAAGCTCCCTTCCTCCCATGCTCAAATACCCTCTCCCATCTCCACCCACCTTCTTGAATTCATTAGGAAGTGCGATCCTGACTGACAAAGGTGTCTGAAACAAAGCATGTGTCAGGCTCTGAACCTCTTGCCAGTGGCAGATTCAAAGGAGAGGCTGGGAGGTTTCCTAGGTGTCCCTCAAGACATCCAGACACTCGGATATTGGGCCCCCGCCGAGGTCTTTTAGTCTCTCAGTGGGTCCCCTGAGAGCAAGCACAGCTTGGGTGGCCTCACTCTTCCTCCTTGCACCCCTGCTCTGCACCAGTCACCAGCTCTTCCACAACCACCCCAAGATGTTGGCATCCACACTGAAACAGAAGCCAGAGAGTGCTGAGCTCCTGTAAGGCACCTCCATCCTAACTGATCATTTATTCATAACCCTGCAAGGGCTTTGGGGCAGAAAAACACTTGTGAGAAAAGCAGGCAAGAAATTCTGAACAAATAGAACCTGTACCAACACCCAGCGAGAAGCACCAAGCAACTAGAACCAGCAACCCAGCAGATACAGCCCGGCTTTCCACCTCTGCCACCCCCGGCTTTCTCGCTGATGCCTTGGAAGCCTGGGCTTGAAGAACACAGGGAATCAACCCATCCCCTGGGCCTGATGCTCACAGCAGGCGTCCCCAGTTGGCACCCTAGAATGCATTACCACCTCCATGGCTCACTCTCTCAGCAGGAAGCCAAGCCAGCCAGGCGGGCATGGGGCGGTCTAGGTGTCATTCATTCCCCTCTACACCAGCCCCGTCATCCAGTGGGTCACCAGATCCTATTGCTTTTATCTTAGATATGCCTGCTCTTCATTATGGCATGTGTCACACTTGTCCCTAGGGTCAGGGGACACACCCTCATAACAGGCCACGAGGTCAGGGAAGGTGACCCGAGAGGTGGTAACAGGGCAGCTGGTCTGGAAGGACAATGTTGTCCAGGACAACAGTCAGAAACAGTGAGGCTTCATTTCAGGCGGTGGGGGAGAAGAAGGCGATGGCATTGAGGTGCAGAGGGTTCGGGGAAAGTTTGAGGAGGGGGGACTAACGAGGCAGCATGGCACAGTGCTCAAAGTGTGGGCTCTTGAGCCTGAGTTCACACCCTAGCTCTGCCACTGAGAACTGTGTGCCCTGCCTGGGGCTACTCGTATTGCCTTTTTACCCATGCAGGAAGCGCAGGAAGCACACCCACATGGGTAGGGGATGTGACGGCCAATGCTCATCACAAACTTGACTGGCTTGGAATCACCAGGAGACAAGGCCCACCTGGGAAGGGTTAGTCAGCCTGGGGAGGACTGTCTTGACTGAGCTCATTGATGTAGGAAGACACATACCTTAACTGTGAATGGAACCAGTTCCTGGACATGGCTCCTGGATTGCATAAAATGAAGAAAGGGAGCTGAGTACACTGGCATGTGTATCTCTCTCTCTCTCTCTCTCTCTCTCTCTCTCTCTCTCTCTCTCTCTCTCTCTCTCTCTCTCTCCTCTCTCTCCTGTGATTGAAATATGACCAGCTGCCTCAGGATCCTCATGTCGTGGCTTCCTAACCACGATGGATCATGGCCTTGAACTGTGAGCCAAAAATAGTCATTTCTTCCTTAAGTTGCCTTTGCCAGGGTCCCTTACTATGACAACAGGACACGTAACGAAGATGGATGTAGGGTACCATTGGGACCCATCTCATGAGGCTTTTATGATGACCGGGAGCTTGATGGGCAAAAGTACTTAGGGCAGGATGGCATATAGTAAAATCTCTATAAATGTTCTGCTTTGTGGTTGGGCGTGGGGCAACCAGGGAAGAGTGGCGGGAGGTGAGTGAGGCTGGCAAGGAAGGTCTGGTCTTCAAGGAGGTATCTGGAGGCAGAGGTGGAAGAGCCTTGAGTCAGAGCCGCTGGTCATCTGTTGTATATATTTGGGCTTTTGAATGACATTTCACTTGGAGAAGAGGTTGTCAGCTATACAGAACACACGTGAAATCAGGCGTCATTGAGGAATTTCAAACAGAAGAGCAATGTCCTGGTTCCAAAAAAGGACAGATCTGATGTGTGGGCAGAGGGGGTGGGAAGGTAGCAGAAGCCGGAGGGACAGTGTGGGTCAGAACTAAAAGAGCGCCGTGAAGAGGGGAAAGTCAACCCAGCCACGAGACCGTGTGGGAATCTAGAATCACGCTGTCCCTTCCTTGTGCACCATTCATGCTTACACACCTGCTGAAGTCCTCCACCGGCTTCTGTTCCTCCATGCCTGTCATGGGGGATGATACCTAAAGACTATCAATGCTTCCGTCCACCTGTCCACAGTCTCCTCTCAGCCCGTTCCTCCTTCCTCACTATGCCCAGGACCGAGCCACACCCCTTCTCTGAGCACCAGGCCCATAAGCTCCTGGCCTGCTGCCTTTTGACTGAGAGCTCTCCTTCCACTCTTGGCTACCTTCGTCTCCTTCGCTTTCAAAGCTACTGTGCCTGTTAGAGCCTTTCACCCCCACTCAGTGTTCCGGCTAATCAGATGCATCTGCCTTCATCTATCTTTGTCTCCATCCCCGACAAATATAATCTCCCAGAGGATTTGGTTTTGTCTTACCACCACACATTCTCTCTCTCTCTCTCTCTCTCTCTCTCTCTCTCTCTCTCTCTCTCCACACACACACACACACACACACATTTACTAGATGTGAGATGGATAAGAGACCCACACAGTGTGGGTGCTTGGGGAGAAGGTGGCAGTGAGTCAGAGACAGAAGGAGCAGATGTACAGTCTCTCGTCACCTGAAGAATCAAGGGCGAAGACTCATGTATAGGCCATGGGGCACTCGGGAATGGATCCTACTCCTGTTCCCACCTCATCCAGGCTACTATCTATCCCCATCCCTTCCCCTGCCACAGCCTTTGGCTGTATGGTACCTTTCAAGTCCAACTGTGTCTTCATACACTGCGGATCCATGTGCCCGGAAGGTCTTGTTTGCTTCCATCTGCTAGCAAATGCCTTTTATTCACCTCTCTAGATCCTGCCAGATGTCACCCCCTCTGGGAAGCCGGTCCTGAGACTTCTGCCTGAGTTTATTGCTCCCCCAGATCCTCACAACTCTGCTTTTGTGCCCATATTATTACCCAGACCAGCCCTGACTGCCTTCCTCGCCTCTGTCTCCACCTGGAGACCGTGAGGTTTTTATAATAGTAATAATTAGAATGCCAAATCCATACTGAGCACTTACACTCTGTGATAAACACCAAGCCAAGCACTTTGCATGAATCACCTTATTTAATCTTTTCAATAACCCTATGAGGTAGGTTAGATATTAGCCCCAAGTCCATGAAGGATTGCATAAGTGGTTACTCATGAATCAGAGCTAGAACTTGGTCCCGGAGCTACCTGATCCCAGATCCATATTCTCATCTGCCAGGCCCTGGGCTAGACATGAAAGGTAAAATGATCAGTGAAGCCAGATCCCACCCCTACTCTCTGAGGGACTACAAGCCCCCATCAAAACACCCCGAACTTAATGTTAATGTTATGTGTCATGACCCACACTGTGAAGAGAAAGGCAGAAACCAGGGGAGTCAGCCTGGCTCGGAGGGTCCAGTCTCCACACCCTAAACCTCCGGCCTGCACAGAGGGGTTAATCACTGCATGCTTCTTTACCCATCAGAGCCATTTTGGCTTCCACCCTATCTCCCTTCCAGGTCCACTTGGCCCAAAGTAACTTAACAGCACTTCCTGGCCAGTGCTTCCAAGAGCCTTTTTAGGTCTCCCGTGGCTTCTCTGAAAGTGTAGCGGATGCTTCTCTGCTGATGATGAGAGAATCAGACAAGCTACTTAATGATTAAGAGACTAGAAGTGTTCTCTAAAAGATGGGGAAGCATCATTCTTGCTTTGCTCAGCCTGGATTCCCCAGGCGGACTCCGGGCATTGACGCCGCTCCTTGCCCGTTTAGGAAGTAGCACGATTAACCCCGGAGAACAGCAGAACATTTGGGGGCTGTGAGAGCAGAAGGACTGAGAATGTTTGGACTGCCAAACGAGATTGCTAGGTTCCTAGAGATGGGCAGCGGACACTAGTTCAGCATCCCTGGACCATCTCAGCAGGGGATGGCTGATACATTAGACCCTCAAGTGTGGACTCTTAGGTCTTGTGGCTGATAGAGAGGGAGCATCACCCTTTCATTACACAGGTGAGAGTTCAGAGATGGAAAAAGACTTGTTCAAGGCCTCACAGCTCATAAACAGCAGAGGGACGAAAAGCCTGGGTCTCTTGGATTGTGGTCCACTGTTTTTTCCTGATTAACATACTATAGGATTTATTATTATTATCATTATCATCATCATCATCATCATTGTTATCTACTATGTCTAGGGTAACATTAAGTGCATCAAGGAGAAAGAAATACTTCACCCATCTGTGTCGGAAAGCTGCTGTGCAGCCTATGAAAGCAGCATTGCAATGGATGTGCCCTCAGGATCTTGTTGCCCTGGCATCCTGGACCCTGAAGCCAGGGAGCATGCTGCTATAATGGGCAGAAACACTGGTGGGTGGAAGGCGTGTTGCACTTAGGACAGGTTTCTCCAGAAGCCAATTTTCTGCTTCTCCTCCCCTGGCATCAGGCCCGCCTCCTCCCAGCTTCAGCCAAGCTGATAGTGAGCTCAGATCAGTCCAATCCGCCCCTGGGTTAGTAGAGGGGGCTGGAGCTGATTTCTGCCGCTTTGTGGACATCGGTAGCCTCTCCCACACGGGAAGCACACTACCAGTCTACCCTAAGGCGGCCTCTGACATCAGATGGGGCTGAAAGCAATAAGGCATCAGCTGCTCTTCAGCCCCTGCCAGCCCTGGTTTTTATTAAAGGCCAAAGTCTCAAACATTCCTAATGAGGATAAAAGGTGGGCACGGTGGGCAGAACCGGGTCGAAGCCTGAGACAGAGGCCAGAGCAGAGAGGGCTGGGGCCCAGCTGTGGCCTCATTTCCCGCTAGGAAAGGTGACGACCAGCTAAGCCTGACCGGCTGCTGTTTGCCTCCCACCTCTCGATTTACTCAGAATTAACCTACTTCACTTGAGCAAATACCCCAGGCCTGTGTTGTCTGCCTGTGAAATGGAACAATGCCTCTTAGTCCACTGAATCACAGCAGTCGGCTTGCCAGAAGGCCCAGGAGGTCCAGGCTGCCTCAGCAGAAGCCCCTGAAACTGGGCTTCGACCCTCAGACTCATTTCCTGTCTGAATCATGATGGGATTCTGGGCCAGTTCCTGTTTCTATCTGGGTCATCAGTGGAGAGTGAAAGTCACCATTAGTTTCGGGATTACAGTCTGGGGATGCCATACTGTAACACCATCCAGCACCCACATGCCTTCACCGTCTCGTGGGAAAGCACCATCCTGCAAACGGAGGGGGTCCCTTGGGTCAGTGCTTCTCAGAGGGAGCTGTTCCCGGAGACTCCATTTACCCTGATGGATCCCAGGTAGCCAAAGCCAATTTCCCAAGTTCTTAAACAAACCAGCGCATACTCCCTAAAAGAGATAGCATCTGAAAGTGCGGTCCTGCCACTGTAGCAAGGCGATGATGGGGACACAGTGTGGCGATGATGAGGACACGGGGACTGCAGCCTTTGCTTGTTCCCTGTTAGAGGAGCCACAGGGTCTTCCAGAAGTCTTCCCAAGGCCCCACCTTGATCTTAACATTGGTACAAACAGTCCCTCCTACCGGCATTCTTTTGACTGAAATGCAATCATCCTTTCTTGCAGGCATCTGCAGCCTCTTGTGTGTGCTGTTTGCTGTCTCCAAAGCACACGTGGTTTGTTAGGCCAGGATCCTACACCGGAGGGGCCTTTGGTTAATTACTGCATGGTAGGGGAGGCCACAACTGAAAAGAGAGTGACTTGGTGACTCCCGTGAGCTGCTCTTCAGGTATGGAGTCATCTTAGGAAGAGAGAGAAGGATTTGGGCATGAGTAACCAAAGATAAACAAGTTATGCAGAGCAGAAGTTGGTCTACAGAAGACAGTAAGATGAGGAAGTAAGAAAGAACTCAGTTGCCCCCAAACAAAGATGTGGAGTGTTGATTCTGAAACTGAACAAGGGAAGAGCTGCAGGTGTCTAAGCAGGACATTGACATATGTATGTCTGGCACTGAAGGACTTGCTAGTCATGCAACCTCGGGCAAGTCCTTAACCTCAGGAACATTCATTTCCTTGGGTGTGAGGCAGGCATAATAGGAGCAGCCACATTGCAGTGCTTTGCTGAGGCTCACCGAGAGAAAGCAGCACAGGACATAACAGGCAGTGAGCCGCACACAGTCTTGGCTCCTATTACCATATGCTGTGAGTCTGAACAGTTTCTGGAACTTTGGGCAGGGTCGGACTTAGAGCGCTGTGAAGGGGTCTAAGGAGAGATGGATTTCTGCTTGTGTCTCTCTGCTTCTGTCTGAGATGCTGTATTATCCAAACGTGCTGATGATCATGCCGACAGACCCCAGGACAGAAGGGGACCGTGCTCACACAGGTCTAGGGCATAGGGCAATTCTGTGTCTCCCTCATTTGATGAAGAGTCTAGGAAGACTAGAGGCACACCTGAGAAAGACAGAGAACTGGTTGCCTGTGTGGGTGTGGGCACTGTATCCACCCAGCCCTGAAGCATGTCTCTAGTAAGCTTTCATGAAATAAGAATAGGCCAGTCCAGGCTGGAAGGTGGTTCAGAGGCTAAGAGCACTTGTTCTTGCCGAGGACCCGGGTGATTCACGGCACCTACATGGTGGCTCATAACCATCTGTAACTCCAGTTCCTGGGGATCTGATGCCCTCTTCTGACCTTAATAGGCACTAGGCACATACATGCTGCACTGGACAAAATACACGCATAAAACTGAATAAATAAATCTGAGAGAAGAAAGAGGAGGAGGAGGAGAGGGGACCAATCAGTGAACAGATGGGTGGAGCCAGGGTACCCCTGAATCCAGTATGACCTCCCCATAGTAATTTATTAACCCCTTCTCTATCTGACTTTTTTCCCCTTAATACTTCTGACTAACTTTTGCCTTTAAAGCATATATATATATATATATATATATATATATATATATATAGTCTCTGGCCCTAATAAAATGTAAGCTCTGTGAAGGTGAGGATTTTTGTTTCTTCTTTCTCTCCTATAAATCAACACCTAGCACATGGCAGGTTTTCAATAAATACTTTTGGTTTTATAAATGGGTGGATGAATGAACAAGTAAAAGGCCCCGTTGGAACCAGAACCCTCAAACTCTGACCTCCTCTTCTTCCTTTGCCGCCTCCTCCCACTAACGTGCCTCTAGGACACAACTCCATGTCTTTGAATTCTAAACTGTCTGTATCCTCTTTCAATAAGTAGGAAGCAGGCAGAAAAAGCAATCTGTTGAGGCCCCATCTCTACAACAGATGGGCATGCTTGTCGTCTCCCTAGAAAGATGCTCTGACTTTCTAGGAAGGGATACTCTGCTTGCACAGAAGCTTCCGGGGATCCCTAGGCTGGGGGATTCTGGGGTGGGAGAGGCGACAGCGCGTGTGTGCATTTCTGAAGGATCATCACATTTAAGGGAAGAGGACAAGCCGGATGTGAGGCGGGTCATAAAGCACGGGATGGCAAGTGTGCATCTGGCTGGTTGGCGGAATGGCCTCAGCAGTGTATCAATTCCTTGCGCGAGACAGGAGGATAGAGCCTGGGGTCAAGGCGACCGGGTGATGAAAGACAAACAAGCTGAGAAACAGGGCAGAGAAGAGTTGCAGATGTCCTGCAAGAAGAACGATCCGGGAGCTGGAGCGTGTGTTCTGACCACATGACTGGGTAGCTGGGACATCAAAGGCCCAGCAACAGGGCACGGCATAGAAACACCAGCCGTCTGCAGCCCCGGCATGCACAGAGCTAGTGCCCAAAGCAGGATACAAAGATAGGGCCAGAATCTGATCAAAAGCTAGAAGGATGGGCTGCAGGGCCGCTCAGTTTGCAGAGGGCTTGCCTAGCAACTCAGAAGCCGGTTACGATGATGCGAGCTTATAAGCCCAGCCAATGCAGAAAGGGAAGAAGGAGGAGAATTAGAAGTTTAAGATCATCCTTAGCTGCAGAGAAAGTTTGAGGTCACCCTCAAACTAGTCTCAAAACTTAAAACAGAGAGGGAGGAGAGAGAGAGAGAGAGAGAGAGAGAGAGAGAGAGAGAGAGAGAGAGAGAACACTGAAGAGGTGAGTATTGGAAGGGGCATCATTGTAATCTTCACCCTTTGTTTCCAGCTACCCAAGACGAGACCAGTCCCTTAGGTCTTAAACACATTGACTACTGCAGTTCCAAACATGCTGGGCCCGAGCCATTGCCTAGAAAGTATGCACCCCTCACCTGCTCTCTCATCTGCTTCTTCTGCAGGAAAGTGTGGACCTGGGAGAGATCATGTTCTCCCTCTGCTACCTGCCCACAGCAGGCAGGCTCACCCTCACCGTGATCAAGTGCCGCAATCTCAAGGCCATGGACATCACGGGCTACTCAGGTACCTCTCTTACCCTGGGTTGTCACTTGGCCTCCCTAAAGTCCAAACCATAGGGTTCAGAAGAGTCTTCAGGAAGAAAGGGCGAGAGTTGTCACTCTTCTTAGGGGCCAAACTCCCTGCATCCGAATGCCACCTTTGCCACCTCCTTCCTATGTAAAGATGTGTATTCTGTACTGGCATTCTGCCTCCGTGTGGGCAGAGCTCTGCCATGACCGACTTGAAGGAGGAAAAGATTGTTGGACTCACAGGTTCAAAGGTCATCTGATCCCCTTGCTTTGAGCCTGGGTAGCACAGTATATCACAGCACCTGTTGGGGAGTATGCTCCCTCATGACAGCCAGGAAACGAGGAGAGAAGAGTGGGGGCAAGGTCCCATCATCCCTTTCAAGGGTGTGTTCCCCAGGATCCCGGCATTTCTATCATGACTAGTCCCACAGACTGGGGCCCAGGGCTTCACTGCCCGGGAGGGACAGTCAAGATCTAAACTGTAGCAGTTTTTTCATCTGAAAAGTGGAAATATTAATCCTGTGCACCAGTTGGATTCAGAATAGGCTCGGTAATCCACGTACTTGTGGGCACTTGGTAGATACCGTTTCTATTAGCATCATTCTCGGGGAGGGTCAGTCTTCCCAGTTAAAATGGGGCTCCAGGGCCTGCAGAAGTTATATGAAGTTGGAATGTAAATGGTAGCAGGTTCGCCCAGGCCTGGGGCAACAGTCTGCGTACTGCGTTCACCAAAGGAGTGGATGCACTGGAAAGCAAAGTGCGTTTGCATTCAAGTCTCTGTGGTTTTCCGGCAAAGCTCCTGCATTGGCCTGAGTACCACAGCAGCTTCACTGAAGAGAAGCCTAGTGCAGTTCCAGTCACAGGGAGACGCTTGTGTGGAGGCAGCTGCAGAAACTCGCCGGCTCAACGTGGTACAGGAGGCTTGATCCTTCCTGCCACGCTGCAGGCTGTCATAGGGCAGCGGTTCTAAACCCCTTTGGGCTTACATATTAGATGTCCTGCATATCAGACATTTTACATTACAACTCATGACAGTAGCAAATTACAGTCATGAAGTAGCAACGAAAATAATTTTATGGTTGGGGGGTTTACCACAACAAGAGGTACTGTTTAAAGGATCGCAGCATTAGGAAGGTTGAGAACCACTGTCTTGGGGGAGTTTATCTATGTTTTGAGTTAACAAAGTGGTAGCTTGAGGCCTGGAAACCTCCTCCCCCACTGTCAGTTCACACTGCCCTGAGATGTGTACAAGTGAAGCCTTCCAGAGTATTTCCCAAAAAACACGGGGCTGCATCAGGATGCTGGACGTGGGAAAAGGCTTGGTTTGCTTCCCAAGACCTCCACCCAAGAGGCTCTTCAAATGGTTCTGATTATCAGTGTAAAACCATACGGGAGGCAGCTCTGAACTCGAATGAAAATATGGTTGAGTTTTCCAAGTGCTTCCTTTGTGTTCACTGTTTGTTTTCCTGGGAACATGACTACACGTGCCAGGAAAAGATGGTGATGGTGGAACCAAACACAGTGGCACACGCCTGAATCCCCAGCACCTGGGAGGCTGAAAGCAAGAACCCTGCAAGTTTGAGGTTGGTCTAGACACATAGCAAGTTCAAGGCCAGTCTGAGCTACATAATATGACCCTGTCCCAAAAACTCAAAAGCCAGGTATGTAGCACAGTGCTAGAGAGAATGCTTGCTTAGCATAAACAAAACCCTGGATTCAGTATCCACCATGGCAGAGGGAGACAGAGAGAGAGAGAGAGAGAGAGAGAGAGACAGAGAGACAGAGAGACAGAGAGACAGAGACAGAGAGACAGAGACAGAGAGACAGAGACAGAGAGACAGAGACAGAGAGACAGAGACAGAGAGACAGAGACAGAGAGACAGAGACAGAGAGACAGAGACAGAGGCAGGCTGATGGTCCAGCTGAAAACACCTAAGTGTACACCTTATGGAGATGGAGGAAGTGGTCTGGGGGCTTGGGAACTAAATTTTTTTTTAATCATTTTGAGTTCCTGCTCCCACCTCCCACAGTCGCTATGGTACCCACTTGAGTCCAAAGCCCTCGCTGGGGCCCCCAAGCTCTTCCTCCCCCAAGGCAG
This sequence comes from Chionomys nivalis, assembly GCF_950005125.1. Taxonomy (NCBI): domain Eukaryota; kingdom Metazoa; phylum Chordata; class Mammalia; order Rodentia; family Cricetidae; genus Chionomys; species Chionomys nivalis. The sequence goes on from NC_080103.1 coordinate 17,967,462, forward strand.
CTGACTCACATCAGGATGCAGCCGAGAGCATCACAAACCTCTGCTGACATCGAAAAAAGTTCTCAGGCGACAGCAAGCCAGCTTCCCTCGAATACAGCCAATGTAGATTTCATTTTAATACCAAAATAAGTGCACACGAGGACAGAAATTCACTAAGGACTCTCAAGGCGGCTGAGGGAAATAGGATTTTGCTGCCCCAGTCCCCAAACCTGTCTTCTCTTCTTGTAATCAAATTGATGTGTTAGAGAGTGAAGCCATGGGTAGTAACAAGGGCTGCTGTAGATCGGGGGGTTGGGGTAAAAGGCTTGTTCTTAGTGTTAAGTTCTAACCTCTCCGCACAGCTTCTGCTCTTCCCTACCGGGGTCTGGAATCCTATGTTAAACTTCAGCTGGATTCCACAAACGCAAGGGTCTTCTTTGCAACAGAGATGCCTGTTTTGTTCATTGAGGTGTGCAAGTCCCTGCAGCAATGCATGAAACACCATAAGCCTTCATTAACTGTGGATTAATGAATGAGCCGGTGAACTCTGAATGAATGGATTTACATATAGCAAATGACTCCAGCCCAAGGTGATGAAGTGGATACCTGCATGCCCAGGGCACCTCATGGTGCATTGTCTGCGCGTGAGCTTGAGGTTGTGGTTGCCTTTCAGCCCAGAAGGGTCTGACATTGGACTAATGTGGAAAGAAAATGGAGCTCCTTGATTTCTGTTCTAGACTTAGAGGTCTGACACTGACCTCTAAACCCAAAGATCTTCCTATTTGATCCAAAGTAGCCCAGAGTCAACTGCCTAAGCCTATTTTCTAGAACCATGGCAGTAAAAGTAGTACAAAATAATTATAAAGACCGGTATGGTGCAAAGGTGTGGATTCACCCTTTGTCTCTGCTGCCTTTGGTTTATACTGCATTGAATCTAGTGGCCCAGAGTGACTTTGAAGTCAGGCCTGGGTCAACTCCTAGGCAAGTCATTTAATCTCTCTAACCCTCCATTTCCGCCTATGAAATGGAGATATCAATGATAAATGTGTTGCAGGGTAGATGGGAAGTAAACCTGATGATAGATATCTCTTATCACAAGAGCATGCTCTAAATGCTGAATTCTAATGACTCCTGCACAATGGGGCAGGAATACGGTGTTGGGTTTTAGGCCCTGGTGCTCAGGGCACCATAGAGTAGAGCAGACCTCAAAGATCATCTGGGGCCACATTCTATTCAATGCCTCAAACATTTCCCAAAAGCACCCTGGGGAGCAGTCTCTGCTCTCTGACTAGCCTCTGGGAGGGTGGTGCGAGCTCAGTTCCTGCAGAAAGAAATCTGCTCACTGAATGCTATAAACCAGGTATTCCTTGTAGGGATGGACAAATCTGGAGAAGTCACTGGCCCAGTGGCTCATGGGATAAGTGGCTATGCCTCTGTTTTCCTTAAATGGAAATGTGTTCTGAATGGAGTGTCTGGAACCGGGAACGGAAGAGGGACAATGTGGCGTCAATCTAGAGACGCTTTCTAAAGCAACGTGTAGCTGGAGAGACTTGACTATTAAAGTCAGGTCATGGGCTTCGCTTTTTCACTTGTGGTGACCTGATCCATGTCCTAGGGAAGAGCCATAGGGAAGGGAGCCTGTGGAAACCAGACAGCTGCGGCCCATGAGCTCGCAACACTTCTTCCTCTTTACCAAATGCTCCCCAGAGTGTGTGTAGGGGTTGGAGGGCTGAAAGTGTATAGTCAGGACAGGAGGTTGATTAGATTCCTCATGGTCTCCCCAGGTCCTCCATAAACCCAAGTGTCCCTGTGGCTACGGCACAGCTGCCACTGTCGTCCCGGTTAGTCAGCAGCTCGCTTGGACGTCTGTGAGAATGCTTTCAAGGCTTGAAGCTTGGCTGGGCTCATCTCGCGGTGTCTAGTTTTTATTCTAAGTACAGCCTTCATCTGTCCTTTCCCCTACATGATACCCAACAGTGTGAGGCCTAGTGGGTTCTCAGGGATCCAGGAGGCACAACTATGTACTGCAGAGCTACAAGGCCAGGAGAGGGGCTACTTTGGATCATGCCTCCTAACGGGTTTGCATGAGCCCTGGCTTCTGGACAAGAAGATGTCTGAGCTCATCAAGGTCTCAAAGCTGTTATTACCTGCAAGTTGTCCTCTTTCTTGAGCTGTGCAGCATAAATACTCATTATGACGATGACTGAGACACCTGTGCTATGAGCTATAATAGCTGTCCCTTCATTTGGATGAGTAGAAAATTTCAGAGTAGAAAGAAAATGACCATGAAATATCCATTCAGAAAGCTAAAAGGGAGAGAAGGTTAGGAGGATCATGGGAGTTTAATAAAAAGGCATCTCTTTGCAGCATGGAGAGAATCCAAGATCCCACTGAGAAATAAAATGTCAACCAGCTGCCCCGAGTCTCGGGGGGGAGGGGGGGGACTGCCTCCCTCGCTCTCCTGGCCACAGTTCCTCCTAGCTTCACTGCTCAGAAGTGGCCAGGAAATGGTTTCCAGGGAAGCAGAGAGTGGGGCCACTTCCCTGTTTCTTGACTCCAAATGGAAATGGGATTCCTGGGACAGTGGGACCCAGAATCATGTCTCCGAGCAGGGAGGACAAGAACAGCTTTGCAACCGATGTTGCTTCCTTCTAGCATGTGGCTGCTCCTCGTGCAGCACTGAGTCCTATTTTTACCCCCCTGATCTTTTGGTTAAAAAGCTGGCAACCCTCCAGAGGAGATGATTCTGTATAGGTAAAAGAAACAGTGCTTTTTGTTAGCCTCAACTCTCTTTGAGCTCTCCGGCCGTGGTGCAGCTGAGATTTAGGGCTGGGAACTACATAACCATTGACAGTGTCTTGTCTAAATTGGGGCTAGATTTCCTATTAGTAACACACCATTAGGTACTCTCCCAAGAACACAAAGGTAGCCAGAGACTGTTTATTAAGTGTGGAGCGTCCTCAGAGACAGGTGTGCTACATAAATACAAGGTGACTTAATTACCTGAACCCACCGATCCCATCTGATGAGCAGCGGTAGGTCCAGGGCTTCGGTCCCTCTGTGACAATCATGGTTGGAGAATACCTGTCTAATGGTGGCTCACACCTGTTACCTCAGCACTTGGAAAGGTGAAGCAGGTGCACAGCTGTGAGTCTGAGGCCAGCCTGGCCTACCGAGGAGAACGCATGTCTAAAAGCAAACAAACAAAGCGACAACAACCATCTGTTTAACACACGATATTCTTGCCCTGCCTTCCTTGGCACAGATCCCTACGTCAAAGTATCCCTGCTGTGTGACGGGCGGAGGCTGAAGAAGAAGAAAACAACCATCAAAAAGAACACCCTCAATCCCGTCTACAACGAGGCCATCATCTTTGACATCCCCCCAGAAAACATGGATCAAGTGAGCCTGCTCATCTCCGTTATGGACTATGATAGGTAGGTGCCTGCCCAGAAACGCATGGCTACTTTCCTCCAATGCAGCATAGGTGCCCTTGACCTTAGACCTGGGGTTCAGGGCCCATCGGTTTCAAAATGGCTCCACTTAAGGAAGACGTAGGAATTGGAGGAAGAGCATGGACTTGCCCCAGTTCCCGGCTTCCCTTCCCAGTCTGCTCCCATCAGAGATGACTCCATCTACCACCTTCCCTGAATTCATCCCTGACTACTTCTTTTCTTCTACTTGCTGCCAAGTCCCATCTTCTGCCCTTTCGAGTCTCCTTTCCTGCAAGATGACTGTGCAGCCCCCATCACTTTCTGCCCTAAGTCAGTGACCAGACTCGAGACACATCTGCCTGAACACCTTTCTCCTGGTCCTGCCCTTCTGTAGAATCACCACTGGCTCCCAGTGTCCCTACATCCCTTGATCTGGACCCCAAATTGCCATCCACCAACTCCCCTCCCTTTTCTTCTCCTTTTTTGATTCTTCATTCCTAAGGCTGGCTCAGAAACATTTTCAACTGCTCCGTCTCCCATGACTCTTCTCCCCAGGTATCATCTAGTTGACGGATACAGAAGTTACACAATAAAGCCTCAACCCTAGATTTTTAGCTCAAGTTCTCAGGCATGGTAGGTGCTTGACTAACACACTTGAGGGATGATTTATGCTCTTGCTGAGTGAATAAATCACAGCCTAGCCTCTAGTGGCATGGAGAAATGATGCTCAGGGCAGGTTGGTTTATTTCCAAGTGCCGAGATCCTCAGAGAGGTTGTAACATAAAGAGGTTGTCAAATAAGGGAAGAGACAGACCCCCTAACACCCTTCTGCCTTCTGCCACTGTTTCCTGAGATTCCACATAAATTTTTAGCCTTTTCTCAGTTCTTTAAGCCCCTTACCATAAGAGGATAGGCAAAGCCTCAGGGCCACTGGCAGCTGAAGACCCTGACGCATTGATCTTCAGAGCTCATGGTTCTGAGTTAGATGTGCTAGACAGAGCCCGCCTCCACCCCAAAGGACCGGACCTCCATTCTAGTGGCATTTTGAATGACCAACACTACCAGTACCTTTGTTTCCCCTTCAGAGTTGGTCACAATGAGATCATAGGAGTCTGTAGAGTGGGGATCAATGCTGAAGGCCTCGGCAGGGACCATTGGAACGAGATGCTGGCTTATCCACGGAAACCCATCGCACACTGGCACTCCTTGGTGGAGGTAAAGAAATCCTTCAAAGAGGTGGGTGAGGTTGCCTGGCCACTGGCATGTTTCCTGCATGATGGCGTGGGCTGGAGAATGGCAGTTGGCTGCTGCGAGTCCCCCACCTTTAATGGAAAGGGGGCATGGGGACCATCCAGTGTATAGCACAGATGAGAAAGAAGATGTAGGCCACCTGGCAAAACAGCCCTGACTGTGAGCATTTCAAAAGCAACAATGATGGGGCTAGGGATGTAGCTCAGACTCCTGGCCTCGCATGCATGAAGCCCTGACTGAGTTCAGTTTCCAGCGCTGCCTAAAGCCAGGCGTGGTGGCACACACCTGTAACCCCAGTGTTTGGCAGGAGATATATAGCTTAAGGTCATCCTCAGCTTCATAGCAGGTTTGAGGCCAACGTGGGCTCCATCGGGCCTTGCCTCAGAAAAAGAGCGAAGTTCAAAAGCAGCATCAAGTTCTTAATGGAAAGTAAGAACTCTGAAGAAGTCTTCCCAGAAGTCCATTGTGCCAGGCCTAAAAAGCTTTCTCAAAGCTCCTGGGCCAATTTTGTCCTGTAGGAGTAAGCCCCAAAGGGGGTGAGGTCAGAACTGGCAAGGAACATCAGAGCAGTAAGTTCTCTGTGGCTCCAGGCAGCTACCACTTAGATGAGAGAGCCAAAGAATATGGTCCTCTCCTGCACGCTGCTTCTTACTGCAGCTCGGAGAGAGGGTGGTGTCCAGTGTCACACCTCACTGAAGCTGGAGGCCTGAATCCTAACAGAGCTGGGCCTCCGGTCTTGGCTTCCTCTGAGCCCCTTACTTGTCCCTCAGTGGCAGCTTTGAGAAGGATTTATTGTCTGTCCAGATGCAGGACACATCTGCATGGACACTTCTCTTGGTCCTGCCCTTCTGAAGACTCACTGATAGCTCCCGTTGTCCAAACCTCTCACAGTCTGGACCCTAAATTATCATCCTCCTAACCGTCCCCCCTTTCTTCTCTTGGTGGTCCCCAGGTACTGGTCAGCCAAGCTGTCGGCTTCATTTCCAGTATCCTACCCAACCCATCCTGGAAAGCCTGGTGATAATTCTTCCAGCTTAGTGAGCGCTCGCTATGTCTAGAGAACTGTACAAAACAGAAAATCCTTAATTCCAAACTAAAGAGTTCTCTCCTCTTCCACACAGCCTTTACGAGTAACCCCTTCCCACTTTGACCAGAAAAGGCCTGGCACACCCGAGGACCTGCAGACCCCTTCCTTTCTCAGGATAGCAAGAGCAATCCCAATCATGGTTCACGGTGTCAGTCCCCAGAAAGAACAAAAGCTAAGGAGATTAGACACGTTGAAATCTGTGGAGGAGGTGGCTTCCAGGGAGTCACACTAGTCAGCTTACGTCCCCAGACCCTGAGACAGTATCAAGGAGCCAGGAGTAGGCCAAGGATCCTGCCAACTCAGGTCTTTCCGTCCAGTCTTGTGGCTGCAGTGGCTTTACCACACCTGTGGCCCTTCAATGAGCAAGACCAGTCTCTCGGGGGCCCCTCCTCCCTTTGTGGAGCCCTGTCCTGTCTGCGAGAAGGCTCTCTTCATGGTGTGAGTGAGGCTTCTACTCCCAGTCACAGGCAGGAATGACTAGACAGAGCACTAGCCAACCTGAAGCCCTTGTAACACCTCACCAAAGTCTGTGTGGATTCAACCCAGGAGCAGGATGTGAAGCCTTAATCCCCCCCCCCCCCCTTCCGTTGTAATATTGTGGAGATATTTAAGAATAGTCGTCTGGTGGCCTGGCATGGAATGTGAGTTAAGAGGCCTTTGTTGGGCTGTGACCCTTCACATAAGTAATTCACCGCCCTCCTCTGGTCTTTGGCTTTCCGGTTGATAAATGAGAAGAAAAGAGACCCCTCCCCCATCTCAGCTTTTCTGATAAATGCTAACCCTCAAGGGCAGATGGGCCCAGGAACCCACATGTTGGACCATAGCTGCGTCTCTCATCTTGAATCTGCAGTGGAGGGCCACCATTGCCAGGTCCTCCGTCTGCCTCTGACAAAGAAAGAAACCACCAGAACAGTAGCCGGAGCTAAGGGCAGAGTACCGCAGAAGTGCCAAGCCCTGACCCTGGAATCATGACGAATACCATCCAATTAAGCCAAATAATTGATTCCAAGGGCCTTTTCTTTGAGAAACTCCAACTGTCTAGTCCAGATGAAAAAGGCAAGAAAGATAAAGTAGATTGAAGCCCTTGAAAATGAATATTTGATGAGACCGTAAAGGGAAAGTAACTGTATATGGAAAACGAAAAAGAGATTAAATTGATTCACATCCTTTGGGTTTACTTTTTTTTCTTGACCTGGCAGTGGGGAGAGCGCCCCTCCCCCAGCCGCTCTCCTCTCATTTTCTGCTCAGAGGATCGCTTCTCTCCGCAAGGAGAAGCTGAAAAGGACATTTGTCCTGGCAACTTAGGGTTTCGGCGGTGTGCATTCGGTGTGGTTTTCACTGCCCCTCTCAGTGAAAGCACCTTTTTAAAAAAACGCGTCTACAGGCTTGCCTGGCTAACACCACCCAGTCACTCTGCTCCTGAGGTTCTTCTCACCCGTGTGCTCCCAGTCCTCCCGCGGCCTCCCGTCTTGCCTTCTTTGGGGCCCCGTTTAGCTAGAGACTCAGATCTTGTATTTGCACAACCCGGAAAGAGATCTTTCCAGCGTTTGAGATGATAAAGGGCCTACCCTCACGCCTCTCTCAGCAGAGTTCCCAATGCTGTGATCATTTCTTTTTCACTGATGAGAGCAGAGAGCACCATGCGGGCTCAACTGTTTGGGGTTTAAAATTAAGGTTGAGGGAAACAAATTAACTGGAAAGGCATTTCTTCCCTGCTTGAATCTCTCATGAATAAAAAGCTATTAAGCCACCCAGTGCCCTTCCCTCCTAAGGCTATGTGTCAATGTTACTCCCCACCCGCCCGACACACACACACAACACACACACACACACAGAGCTGGCTTGACCAGTGACCTTATCCAAGGTTCTTCATTAACTAAGGGTCATGTTCAGAGGGTCTGACATAGAGGGTTTGAGATCTCGGTTGGCACAGTACCCATTTCAGTACAGCAGAGGACCAGATAGGACATAGCTGCCCCAGAACAATAAGCTTCCTGTGTGCTGGGGACCCTTTTTGTGCTATTTCAGAACCACCTTGATAAGTCTGCTGGCATCACTCACCTCTGCATTGCCCGTGAAGCTCATCTCTTCCCTTTGTTTATCTTCATAAGGAGCATCAGGGACTAGGAGGGGAGCCAGCGTTCCCTCATTTGTTCCGAATAAACAGTCATGCTCTGTGTGACTACCCTCTGGGCTGTCGTAGAAAGGAAAAGGGCCCTTCACCTCATCATTTCATGTTTTCTGCCGACCTGGCCTGTGGCTCAGGCTGTTTAAGTGGTATGCTTGCCCAGGGGAGAAGCCGTAATAGCTCTGTACACTGCACTCACTAGAGGTGGGAAGGGAGATGTTTGAAGCTTTGCTGAAAGGAAGTACGAGGAGCCATCTCATGTCACCTTCTGGTTACGAGACACTGGAGTCAGAAGTCACAGGGGGCTCAAGAACCAGGCATTTATGTATTTACAATATTTCACCAGGGAACCCCTCGGTTGTGATTTCACTCACGTGGATGCTGCAAGCGGAGAGACAGCCACTGGAGTTAGGAGTAAGTACCTGGTGTGGGCCTGAAGAGATTAGGCTTCTGGTTACACCGTGTGTCTCTTTCCTCCACTAGTGGGTGGCCACACGCCAGCACAGTGGCAGGATGGACAAGAAAGGACCATATGCCGGGAGTGAGGAGACCCGACTGGGTCCTGGCTCTGCCCCTAACTGTCTGGATCTTGACTTCTCTGTGTCTCTGCTTGCTTGCTTGTCAGAAGACGAGGGTTCCACTTGGTGATGCCCCAAGTTCACCCGTGGTTCTGACATACGGGGGTAGCTCAGGTTGGGGCATGTCGTGGTTGTTATCACACCTACAGCCCTTTGGCTGGTTGTAGAAACCTTCAGTGTGACTGTCCAGAGAGAACTAAGGAGACAGTCACCCAGAGAAGAACCATGGGCTCTCCTTGGCCCTGTAGGCATCCCATTTACTGTGGAGGTGGTACTGCAAGTCAAATGGTCTACTTCTCAGGTAGCTCAGCTCTGCCTGGAAATTGTTGAGAAAGGGGAACTTTGTCCTGGATTCCCCCACAGCATCCGAACACATGCCCCCCTCCCCTCCGCTCCATCTCACCCGGAAAGAGATCCCTATATCTCATGAGAAGCAGAAAGGGGCTTCATTTGTGGTTCAGAACACCATGTAGATCACTTAGCACTCTTCCTCCTTCCTTCCCTCCCTCCCTCCCTCCCTCCCTCCCTCCCTCCCTCCCGCCCTGGCCCCACTCCTTCTGGAGCCTGCTCTGCAGGTACTGAGAAAATACTGGTTCTCCCAGTTGCAGAAGAGTGAGAGAGCAGTGGACACTAACTCACTTTGAAGTTAAAGCCCTGACGGATAGGTCAGGACTACTCACAGGGTCAGATCTCTGCCAGAAAACATTGCATGGCTATGCCTGGCTTTTTCATCCAAAGAAGGGTCGAATGGCTCCAGGCACAGGGCCATCCATCCTCCGCCAGCTCTTTCAGTCCATCTGCCTCATTATGTCATCTGCTTCAACGGGGCTCTGACGGGCACTGAGAGACTCATAGAGGGAATGGGCGGGGCTCTGTCTCCTCACCTTCTGCCCCTTCCCAAGCTGGCGCAAATGCTCATAGGATGCTTTAAGACTAAAGAAGGGAGCCCCAACCAAAGCAGCAGCAGGGTTGCTTTTTCCTGTGTTAACAGCTCCCAGACAAATTGCTAATAATTCATGATCGCAGGTTCTTGGCAGTAAGGGCACACACTGCCTCTCTTTGCTGCTAACATAATCTGATTTTCAGTGTGTGAAAAATGGCCGAAGCACTCAGAAATGGTTCAGTCATAGCACCTCATTAAAAGATGCACACACACACACACTCCATATTGTAAAGGAAGCAGAAATTAGGTCTGTGGAAGATCTTTTCTAAGAACCAAGCATTCCAAACAGGAAGCTCTGAGCTTATATCTTTGTTTTTGCATGGCTGACAGCAATGGTCTAGAAAGCTTCCTGAGGCCGGGAGAGGTGGACACAATGCATGAGCCAGTGACTCTGAGATGTCAGTGGCCCCAGCCATCAATAACCAGGCTTTCTTTTCCCCACAGTGGAAGGGCCGAGCTGCCAGTTTTGACAGTGAGAGCTCATGCCCATCTCCGAAACCACCTCCAACACCATGAGCCGCGCAGCCAAGCCACGCAAACGGGACTCAGCAATGTTCTTTTTCACACTTGTTTCAGCCGTCTAGACGCAGTGTCTGTACAGTCACAGTGATGGCAGCAGCAGCCGCCACTGCCTGCCAGCCCACGGTCTTCACTGCTCCTGGGCAGGGCAAGGCCGAGACCCTTGTCGTCTGTGATCAGACCTGTCTTAGTCTTTTCTGTCTCCCAAGGTGATGTTTTCGTGGTTTTTCGCTTTGTTTGGGTCTGCTGTCAAGAAAGGAAGAAAGACGCAATGATGAGAGATACAGAACAGAGAGTGGAGAGCCCAGACGTTAGCTCTGGGAAATACGATGTAAAATAAGCAGTCTTTTGTGGAAAGGCAGACTGGATCTGAAATTTTGTGCCTCCACCAAGTACTCACCCCTGAAGAGCGCAGCGGTGGGATGGAGCTGTGGCCGTATTGTCAGTGCCCTGCAAGAATGGGGTCTATCAATCTAGGAGCCGGCCTCTCTTCACTGCTGTGACACAAGCCAAGGCGGGGTCCTCTTGTTCCATGTTGAAATCATGAGACCTTGGCCATGTTTGTGACTCTGTAGGGGATCCCTGCGCCCCTTTGTTGGCTTTCCCCAACTGGGAACGTTTTGATCCCTCGTGGAAACTTCAATCCCGCTAAAACTAAACACGCCATATGTTTTCCCACACACTGCAGTTAATAATCACATTTGTTTGAAAACAAGATCTTAGTTCTCAAAAATAACCTTCATTGTAAAGAAAGGAAGCGCATATGTTCCGGAGTGATTTCTGTGTTATACATAGCTTTCTAATTCCACAAAGTACCAAGCAGCTGTTTACGATGTCTAAACAGAGCAAAGAAAAATCTAGACAACACGTTCTTTTCTGAATGGGGCATTTTGAAATCCAATCCACAATTTTGAGTCTGCCTGTCTATGAAGAGCCTCCTCTTAGCTGAAACCCAGTCTGCCAGAGACTAGTTCAGCCCCACGGACTCTGGGTCAGTAGCTTACCTTAAACTTTAGTTCTAGAAGCTATTAAGTATTCTGTGGTGTTTGTTTCCGTCTCAGTGAGAGGATCTTTGCTTGTTTGTTTTTCTATTAGCTCTCTACCATAGGACAAGTTCAGTTTAGAAAAAAAAATGACTGTATTTATAATAGCACATTCCTATCGTGGCCTTCCCACCGCACCCTGTTAGTGGGGTGATCGGCCCAGTCTAAAGTAAGCACACGAGGTTGGTTCCCACCCCTACTTGGGGCTCCACAGGACCGATTATCGGCACTGTAGGACTTGCAGGAAGCAAGCAAGCTTGGAGAAAGCCCTTCTTTCAACAACAGAAGAACAGAGATGCTATCCTCACACCTCGTATCTTACTCTGCATAGACCCCATGCTATAGGAGTAGTGGTTTAATAAAGTAGCCCCCAGTTTAAGCCAAACCACCAAGTTTCTCTGCTGCTCTAACTTTATGTAGTGCCTGCCAGCCAGAAGAAGGTTGGAATGAGCCAACAGGATAGTGTGACAAAGAAGCCGTCTACTTTCTAGTAAATGTAGAGGAATCTGGACTCCGCTGAGAATGAACCTTGGGCTAGAGACTGATGTGTAAAGATTGTCTCCCCAGATATCTTACAACTGATAAGTCTTTCTAGTCAGGCAGTCCCCTGTTCGGAAGTACTCTTGAGAGGGAGAAAACCCACAAAGTGATGACAAGAGTCCCAGCAAGCAGCCAGCTTCATTGTGTTTCCTGACGCTAAATGGACCACACGAAGGCAACTACTGTAGCCATACATCAGTGCAACTAGGAAGGAAACAGGGTTTTCTGGGTGATAAGGAGCATAGAGGTTAGTGTGAGCATCCCATCCTCCCAGAAGTGGGTTCCAAATGCATGCCCAGCTGCCACCCCTAAACCCTCAAGCCGGTGGGATACTCCATCCTAAATTTTTAGAGAGGAGGGTGTGGTCTGTATGGGTTATGGAATAACACTGGCTGTCCAAGAGACCCTTCTATGTCACAGCTACTCTTTCCGCTAAGTGAACACCCCAACACCTTCAGGAAGCCGTGCCCTGGTTATAGCCAGCCCTCTTACCACCCCAGTCAGCCGCTTTAGTTCCATTAGCCACAGTACGCAGTAGGCATGGAAGCCCACTCCAGGAAGGCTTTTAGCTCCTGGGTCCCCGCCGCCCAAGGCCCCACCAAGGGTGGCCAGATCAGTCCTCCTCTTCCTGAAGCATGATTGATACAAACGGGCTTCTCCTTCCAACAGCCTAGGATTCCTCCCTCGCAGATGAGAATTCCTAGAACGCTGATACAGAAGAAACTGAAATTCAGCGTTGACTGGCTTGCTGGCTTCCCCTAGCACAAGAAACCCTTTGGGGGGGGGGACTTTGCTGAAGTTGTGATAACTGGGGCCATTTGCATACAGAGGTTTGCAAAGGATGCCAGATTCTCCCCCTTTAGTTTGCAGTGTTTCTTGGCTGAGAGATGTTCCCCTCCCCCTTTGCACTTATCCGGGATGTTAATTAATTGTATCATCATTTTAAAAAATTATGTTGTTAATTACTGCTTTGTGTCTTCCCACCCCTGTCACAGCCTGGAGTTTTTATTCAATTAAATCTCTGTCTCTTGCCCATTTTTCTTGTCTTTTTATGTTGCTGGGATTCAGCAGGCAGCACTTACACAGGGCACAACATAACTCCTGTTTTTGTCTTCATTCGCGTACGTAGATAGCCAATTCTCCAGTCAGAGATGGGCAGAAGGGCCGTTGGGTTTTCACTCTGCCCAAAGGACATCTGGGCACCACAACAGGCTGGGTCCTGCCTACCTTCTGCCAGGCTGAAGCACAGAGCATTTGGGACATAAGACCTGGCTATCCCAGAGCCACGCGGCATCACAGGCAACCCCTATAGAGACTGAAACCTCTGTGAAGAAATGGGTCACGCACCTAGCTGGAAAACACACTGCTTTTGTATTTTGTGTTTCCAGGAGAGAAATGATGCTAACTCTCGTAAAAGCACAACTTAGGAAAGCCTCAGGGGGAAAAAAACTATATAAAAAAAATAGTATCGTAGACTTGAGATTTCTAAAAGAACACTCCAGCTTAAGAGTATGGCTTCTCTGCTCACCCCAAGCTTCTAATTCATTTAGAAGGTGGCCTGGGGAGAGGTGAGTGGAAGAGGCACAACTGTATCTGAATAGCTGCTACTCTGCAGGGAACCGAACTGCTGAGAGAAGGGCTCTGATGGCCAAGCAGTTGTGTGCCTTCTGCCACTTTCCTAGCAGGTCAAGCAAGCAGAAGTCACTGAGGCACCTCTTCTAACTAGAGCTTTAAAAACTAACAGGGTTAGCCGGAGGGGGGTGAGGGTGGCACACGCCTTTGACCCCACCACTTGGGAAGCAGAGACAGGTGGATCTCTGTGAATTCAAGGCCAGCCTGCTCTACAAGAGCTAGTTCTAGGACAGGCACCAAAGCTACACAGAGAAACCTTGTCTCGAAAAAGAAAAAGAAAAACAAACAAACAAAAAGCCTAACATGGTCCGTATTCGTCAGTACAGGTTGGGTTGCGCTGCACTAACAACCTTCAGCTCACGCAGTAAAGGCACATCTCTCACTCTTTCTACATGTCCATCACGTCGACAAGGGGGGGCCTGCTCGATATATTTATCCAGAGGCACAAGACAACAAAGCAGCCAACCTCTCAAACATCGCTAGTTACCATGCCTAAGGGGAAAGAACACTGGTATCATATTGGCCTATGTGCTCTGGTGAAGTGACTCACATCACATTCCTTCACAACCCACTGCTAGAATTACCCATATGACCTCGCAGAACACGCGAGGTTCAAGAGTTCAGGGGAAGAAGACAAGAAAATGTTTACTTGAATAGCCCTAGGGAAGACCACAGCAAACGTTAGCGCCTGTGGAGCGTGGCAGCTACCGAATGGTTGATTCAGAAAAAGAAGGAGGCCAAGTACAAACAGTAGATGGGGAAAGCGGGATGCCTGTGTAGTATGTAGTCACAGAGGGACGAGCACAGTGCTGACAGCTGAGCTGAGCTGGTAGCCAGGCAGGAGGAAGCCATTCCGCGTCTATCTTCTACACCTGAGCTCCAAGTGGTCCGGATTTGTTTGCTACCATCAGGAACAGCAGAACAAAGGTAGAGTTCAGTTTGGGGTGAACAATTGGAGATGCTGGGGCAGAGTCTAGCAGACAGCTGCAGTTCCAGATGCCGCCTGGCAGAGAGGTCAGGCCTGAGATGATAATTACCGAAAGCTTGCATGCCCAGAATGTGATGTGAGGACAGGAAGCTGACTCTGCCGAGTGGGTACCAGTGGGCAGGGAGGGCCTTCAGGAACCATCGGCCTTCAGAGATCAGGGGAGAAGACAGCAACATGAACAATGTTGGGAGGTGGCCACAAAGGAGTCATCAATGACAAGGCTGATGAACAAAAACAGATCAGTCAAGGGCTCCAGAAGATGGATCTTCAGAACAGGCTCGTCGGAGTTGCTTACACATAACCCTGTTCAGAAAAGCCCATTTCGGTCATGTTTGCAACTCTTTTTCTTCCTCTTCTCCCCTCTGCTCTGCCCTACCTTTTACAAACTGTGGTAAAATATACATCACACAAAACCAGGCTGTTTTGGTCGTTTTTTGGGGCAGAACTCAGCGGTCTGCAGCTGTCGTCACTACCGTCTATGCAAAGTGCTTGTTTCATCTTGCAAAACCAAAACTCGCCACCCCCAGAACCTAGCAACCGCAGCTCTGCTTTGTGTCTTTATAAACTTGACAAGTCTAGGTCCCTCACAGGAGTGGAATCTCAGAGTTTGCCATTTTATGGCTGGCTTATTTCACTTAGCAAATCTTCAAGATGTGTTATGTTGCAGTATATGTTAGAATGTTCTTCATTTTTATGGCTAATATTTCATTATGTATAGACATGACATTTTGCTAATGCATTCATCTGTCAGTGGGAACTTGCTTACTTCTGCCTCTAGGCTATTGTGAACAATGCTTCTCTCAAAACTGGTGTACAAAAGTCCTTCAATTCCTACTTCCAACTCTTATTTATACATACCTAAAAGTAGAATTAATTGCAGGATTATAAAATTTATGTCTTTGTTTCTTTTTTAACCCCCATCCTTATTTCCATAGCAACAGTACCATTTACTATCTTCATCCAGGCTACATAAGATGTCTGATTTCTCCACATTTTGGCCACGGTGGTTTTGTTGTTGTTGTTATTGTTTACACTGTTGGGTGTAAAGTGGTATCTAATTATGGTAATGAATTAATTAATTAAGATGGAGTTTTATGTAACCCAACTATGTCTTCAAAGATGGCCTCACACTCCTCTTACTCCACTGTGGATGCTAAATTTCCAGGCACTCACCACAGTTCCTTGTCTCCTATGCTGCTGGCAATCAAACTGAGGGCTTTGTGTGTGCTAGGCTAATACCCTACCGACTGAGCCCCGGCCCCAGCCTGATTACGGTTTTGATTTGCATTTCCTAGTAATTAGTGTGCTGAACATCAATGTGCTAATTGGCCACTTAGCATCTTTGGAAAAATATCTATTCAAATTTTTTGCCCGTTTTGAATTGGCTTGTTTGCTGCTGAGCTGTGGGGGTTCTCTACATATTCTGGACAACTAATCTTCTCTCAGGTACGTGATTTACAAAATCATCTCCCATTGGTGTTGCTTTGTGTGGGTGGCGTTTGCACCTGCAGGCACCTGGAGACCAGAAGAGGGCACCAGATCCCTCAGAGCTGAGTCACAGGCGTTTCAGGTGGGATGCCTGACTCATTCTGTTGGTACTGGGATCCGAACTCCCATTCATCGTGATGACTTTGCAGCAGGTGCTGCTACCCGCTTAATCATCTCTGAAGGCCCTGCTCTTTAACGCTATTGACCGTGTCCTTTAACACCCAAAAGCTTTGATGACTGTGTCTTCTGTTGCTTGTGCTTTTGATGTCTAAGAAAACCTAATGTTTTCCTTTAAGCATTTTTTATGTGTAGTCGTGACCCATTTTGAGTTACACTTTGTGTGTGTTATGAGATAGGCACCCACTCCGTGGGAATACCCACTTTTCCTAGCAGCATTTGTTGAAAAGACGGACCCTTGTACACTGAATTGTTTAGACTGAAAAATCATCTGACCACACATGCAGCAATTTATTTCAAAGCCCTCAAATCTAGTTCGTTGTTCCACAGATTCATCCTCATGTCAATACCATGCCATTCTTATTAGCATAGCTTTGTATAACTTTTGAAATCCGAGAGCATCGTTTCTCCAACTTCATTCTTTTCCCAACCTGTAAATACCATAGCTGTACGGTAGAGCACTTGTCTAGCGTACGTGAGGCTCTGGATTTGATCCTCAGTACCACAAATACATAAGTACTATTTGGATGAGTCTTTCCATTTCTTTAAGAAAGCATCACTTATATTCTGACAGGTATTGTCATGTCTCTGAGGATTGCTTTGAGTAATGCTGATAGGGACCCACTCTTGAGGACACTATAATGATTCCCACAAGATACCATACACCCACATTCTGTTCACAAAGTCACTTCAGCTCATTGGGGGATCCTGTAGGCTGTGACCCTTAGTTCAGGACCAAGCTCAGGTCTAGAGGTCAAGTTCAGCCCTCCAGACCTTGAACACTCACTTATCTTCCACTCATTTCCTTGGGAAATCATCTCCCACGACTACCAACAAAATTCAAGTCTCCAGCCCAGCTTCTCTTTGCTGCCTTATCCCAGGCCCCCAGTGCTCAACCACTTCAGCTGCCTTAAAGTTCCTATCACTGGAGGCCAACCTCTTCCGCATGCATGCAGGTATTTGCTCATTCACTTACTCAGTAAACCTGCTGATCACCTCCTGAGCATCAGGCATCACGTGAAGGCCGAGGATATGCCAGGCAATAACAGTAACAGCTAGCATGCGCTAAGAACTGACTTTATGCCAGACTACATTCAAAGGGCTCCACAGGCATCGTCTCATCCAAGTCTCTCTTCAATCCTATAAAATCAAAGAGCCTCTCCAAGGTCACATAACTGAATCCAGATGATTAAAGCCCAGAGTCACATGCTCAACCATGATGTTTAGCTGCCTTCTAATGAAGCACAGCTCTCAGGGACCTCACAGTCCCAAGGAGACAGCCACATTCACAGAGGTTCATTTCCCTGTAACATGGCAAGGGAGATGCCAGGGATACAGCAGAGATGTGCGACCTCCCAAAGAAGGGTCGCCTAATCCAGACATCTATACATCTGTTCTTCATTGGGCATCTCTAAAACTAACTGAAGCCCCAGTCTCATCTTTTCCATGGCAGGGCCTGGCAATGGCCTCTTGGTCCCCAACATCGGTTATTTCCTTCAGGAGCTACTAAAATGTCATGGGATCTGCTCAACACCCTCGTCGATTACCCCATATGCATGCTCTATGATGGTTGATGCTAGGAAGGCAAAGCCCTGGTGTACCCTGGCAGCTGTACTGGAAAGCAGCATGGGGCTCAACAAAGGCAAGCATGCTCACTCCAGTACCATGTATAGCTCCAATCGAGACCTGTACCCTTAGACTCAAAACATAGACAGCTGGATGTAAGCCATCACAGGTCAGGAAAGACAGGGTTTGGGGGCGTCCTTCAAGCTGAGGCACTTCCACAGGTCCACTTAGTCCCCAGCTGTCACGCGTCTCCTTCCCCGCAGTACCAGAATGGGACTCTTTTGCTGTAGGGCTCTGAGCTGAAAACAGCCCGCTCAGAACATGAGTGCTGCCTGCGGAGAGGCACCGAGAGGGCGCCTGACGCTGTGTCCTGAGGTGGCTCTCTCTTACTCCTGTGGATGGGGAGGTTTGGTGACATATCAGGGACTATCCAGACACCCAAAGAGCATCCACGTGGGCGGGTGCCTCAGGCTTTCTGGAGACCTGTAACATTTCTCCTCTCTGTGGCTTCTTCCTGAAAATCGCCAGAGCCAGGTGTGAGGGGTCCCTTCAGGCTGGGACAATGAGGAGGAAACTTGTGGCTAGAAATTCTAAGAATTTCTGGAAAATTGACTCCCTGAGATGCCAGGAGTCTTGCTAATCACCAGAAAAGGGGACAGAATCATTTTGTGCCCTGGCCTTCCATCTCTCTGGAAGAATTCCTGACAGTGACACCCAGGAGTTAAAATAGATTGTGAAATCAAAGAGCCACACAAGCTTCAGACACTGTCTTCCTTAAATTACCAATAGTGTTCGCTTTCCCATGATTCAGACATGCCCAGCTCCCTGTGCAGAGGCGTCCTCATGCTCGCAGATGCCCTTGTGCCCTTTGCTCGCCTGCCCTCCTACCGAGGAAGCAAGGGTACAATTGAATTCACCAGCTTATTGAATCCCAATGGCCACCTGCCATGTGACGTTGTTTCCTGCCAGATCTCCCTGGTGGGAATGGATTTATCTCTTTGATTCCAATGTGTTGTAAACTCAGGATCCAAGAAGATCTGGGTTAATTCCTGACTTCTTGGATTTCTTTGATCTTGTTGTGGTTTGAATGTTCCCTCCAAAATGTGGTGTGTGTGTGTGTGTGTGTGTGTGTGTGTGTGTGCTGTTGTCATTGGGTATTGGAGTCCCAGCTTTATGCATGCTATGCAAGCCTTAAACCACTGAGCTGTATTCCCAGACTCTCCTGTTAGATAACTGCCTTCTTAATGTTATTAAAAGCCGAGACCTGCAGGTAATTACTAGATCCATAGGAGTGGTGGCCTCACGAGCAGATCAGTGTTGCTGCCATGGGTATGGGTTGGTTTTTTTGGAAATGGATTCCTAATAAAAATGAGCCTGCTGGATCTTCTGCTCCACCATAAGTGTTCCCATGCCCTTCCATCACAATATGACCCAGCACAAGGCCCTTAAGCAAAGGCCACCACCGTATTCTTAGGCTCCCTGGCTTCCAGAACCATGAACCAAATACATTTCTTTCCTTTGCGAGTTCTCTAGTCTGTGACATTCGGTTATAGCATCAGAAAATGGACTAAGGTGACATAAGTCTTCCCTGGTGGGTCCCATAGCCTCTCGGAGCCTCTTTTCTGCTCAACAGCAGCAATGCCCTGCTCAGCTGAGCTTCTAGGGCAGGGTGCACTGAGGTCACACTGCCCCGAGCGCTTGCTTGGCCTCCCAGGACTTGGAAGGCTTCCCTCCACTCACCTTTCTTAACTGGGTAATTTGAACACAAAGGGAAGAAGGCCCTGGGCTGCTCTGAAGCAGAGAAAAGGCGGGAGGGGCAGGACGAGGGATGCTTGCGAGGAATAAATCAAGGGGCTGCGTAATTAATTTGGAATAACTTAAGCACCGAGCATTGAAAAGAAACAAAAAGTGGTGACATTTAATGAATTGTCAGTCGATATCTCACTCATTCCAGCTGTCTTTTAAAATGTCAGCTATCTCACAAGTCCTTTTCCCTGCAGCTGACAGGTGTGTGCGTGCGTGTGCGTGCGTGTGTGTGTGCGCGTGCACATAACAACCACCAGGCCTAGATTCTGCACAGTGAGTTAGCTGAGGCACTATTTCAGAGGCAGGGGGTACTGCCAGCTGCAGGGGAAAGGGAAAATGCCTGGCATACCCAGAGAGCTCTGGATCCCCCCTCCACACACACACACACACACACACACACATACACACAACTGATTCGTTCTCCAAGACTTCACCCACTTTCCTGCCATCAAGAAAGACAAGGTGGGGCTGGAGTTAACTTTGTGACTAAGAACATTTACAAGCATGAGGACCCGAGTTCAGACCCCCGAAACAATATAATAAGCCAAGGGTGGTCTCTCCTGAGCCTGAAGCCCCAGTGTTAATGGGAGGGTTGAGATGGGAGGATTGCTGGGGCTTAACTGAAAAAACTCAGTTTTAGGTTTAGGGAGCGATTCTTGTCTCGAAGTAATAAAGATCAGTGGCAGAAGAAGACACCCAAGCCCTTCTCTGGCCTCTGTATGCATAAACACAGAGCATCTGGTGCCAGCAAGCACGTATGGGTCTCTCTCTCAGTCTGTCTGTCTCCACCTTCCTCTCAGTCTCTGTCTCTGTCTCTCTCTCTCTGCCTCTCTCTCTCTCTCTTTCAAACTTCCTTCAAACTTCTCCAAATAGAGCTTTGCATTTTCCAGAGAAAACCTTAGCTGAACTCCAGTGGGAGAAAGCCAGGCAGTGTTTGCTCCAGAGAACTCTGGGCTCAGGAATTCCCTCTGGAAGCCGACTGGCCCTTGGTTTGGTCCCTTGTAAATACCAGATTCTGCTTCAGAGACCAAGCAGGTAACACACCAGCTGGATTTTCACTTTAGGGGAAATGTGAAGACATGTGGTACCAAGCTGTTCTCACCCCAGACGTACAACCTCTGTCACTGAAAGTGTGCTCCTCACTTTGGGCCCCAGTTGAGAGCTAGTCTCTCTGACCTCACAGGCTGCTTTAGGTAAGTGGGAACAGCTGAGATCAAACAGAAAGCTGGCTGGTGTTTGGCCAACCTGCAAGTTGGAGTGGCCTGGGCAGATGTAGGAGCTCCAGCAACCCCGGCTCATGTACCGCGCAGCTCCTCTGGTTGGAACGAAGGGCAATGACATTCCAAGCCACTTAACAGCTCAGCCTTGGCCAAGCACAGCTGCTGTGAGTACACAGTGACCTGCAGAGAGGCAGCCACACCCTTCCGTGGAGTGGCTTATATCCAGGTGTTCAGGGAGCCCATGCCAGCCCCGTAAACAAAGCCAAATACACTGGAGCTCTGCTTCCTACACTCATTAGGGAGTTTTACCAAACCTCATGAGTACTCACCGCTCTGCCTTCTCTACAGCTCAGAGAACCAGTGGATTATCACTAGAGATAGTAGCCCCCCTGTTCCCCTGGAGTTCACCCCTTAAGGGACTCTGGTCTCCATCACGGGATCCATCTTTGCTGTCACCCCAGTTTACACACACACTCTTACAAGTGAGAAGCCATGGTCTAGTCCTTAGACCTTTTCACATCTCAGACCACCCTGTGGAGAACTGACCCACATCCTGGCTGAGTACCCAAGTCCCTTCAGCAAGGCCTGTAACATGGAGGACCTGCTTTGTGGGGGTTTCTGTTCTGCCCAGTTCCCACAGTCGTTAAGTCCCAAAGAAATTACACAGAGGTCTCCATAAATTATAAACTGATTGGCCCATTAGCTCAGGCTTCGTATTAGCTTGTATAACTTATATTAACACATTATTCTTATCTATGTTAGTTACATGGCTCAGTACCTTTTTTGGTGGAATAGGTCACATCCTACTTCTTCGGTGATCTGGGCAGGACTTGGGAAAGAGCTTCCTTCTTCCCAGAATACTCCTGTTCTCATTGATCTGCCTCTACTTCCTGTCTGGTTTTCCTGCCTGGCTATCGGCCAATCAGCATTTATTTAAAACATAATACAGACAGTTCTCTTGCACTACTTCCCCCTCTTTTTTTTTAAACAAAGGAAAATATCCATAGTTCATTTTTGGAGAATGAGGGCATAGTATTCCAGGCTACTTCCTGCTGGTTGGGGGTGCTGACAATCTTGTGAGGACCTAAAGAAAATTTAGAGTTATGATCAAGTCCTGACTGGAGTATCCTGTGAGCCTTGATCATCTCAGGCAGCAGTCTTGAATCTGTTCTGGATGTAGAACTCTGACATCTGGGCCATCCATTCCTACCGGAGATTTCTCAGATGGTCTTCCTTGATCAAACCTGATTTTTCTTAATTCAGAATGAATCCACAGCCTCTCATTTCCTGTGGAAACAAAAGCAAAATCTCTTCTCCAAAGTAACATACCTTTTGACTTCAGTTCTGAAGTCAAGGTATTTTCAAAATACCTATCTTGGATTAATTCAGCAGCATTTATAAGCAAATATCTTTTAGCAGCTATTGTTCCTTCCTCAGCATTCAAGCAATTCAAAGAGAGCATAATAACATACAGTATCAAGATTCTCTGTGTATTTTTCATCTTTATATGGCTTTATTTTAACCTCTATTTCTTTTAGTTTTAATTTTTGCCTTTTTGAGTCAGGGTTTCTGTGTATCTTTGTCCTGGAACTCCCTCTGTAGACCAGGCTGTCCTCGAACTCACAGAGATCCGCCTGCCTCTGCCTCCCCAGTGCTGGGATTAAACGTGTGTGCTACCACACCTTGAACTCACAGAGGTCAGTCTACCTCTGCCTCCCAAGTTTTGGGATTAAAGGTGTGTACCACCACACCCAACAACTCTCTTTCTTTCTTTTTTATATTAAGGACTTTAACCTTTTTTTTTCAAGCCTGCATATATTTTTAACATATTGTAAACCATTTAGAGGCTTTTTTTCTTTGAATCTCTCTTTACTGCATATCTCTCTTTTTCTGACTGCATGAGTCTTTAAGGAGACAATTAAAGCTGTGGCTTTGATGGCTGAATCCAGCCCATTTCTTAGCTTTCTGAGATTTCAGCCTCATGGCGGAGGTACCGGCCAGAGCCATGTTTATTGCCACAACTCTGTGGCATTTCATGGTCCCTGCCAGCAAGCAAGCTGAAGCAGTGTGCTCACAAGCCACATTCAAATGGTCTGTAGTCAGACTGCCTGCCTGAAAGAGTCAGAGTTTGCCCTGGCAGGATGGCCGCCATTTTAAAATGTCGCAACTTTTTTCCTGCTATGGCTGAAAACTGAAAAGCATGCAGTCAGCTTTTATCAACACCATTTAAGTGTTTTGTGGCAGGACCTCTTAAAGAGCTGCAAGGTTTTACAGCTAAAGCTGAGTCAGGAAGCCTCTCTTACGCTTGCCTCTAGCAGGCAGAGCAGACCCAAGAAATTGCTGCTACAAAGAAAACATGCTTTACTCTATTCTTTCCCAAGCTTTCTCAGACTTTCTATGGATGCAGTTATCCACGTGGGTGCTATTCTGTAACATGAGATTTAAAACGTAGTTGACAGAATATAGACAAGTCTATTCTCCCACACCAAAGGCCCTAAAATATACTGTGCAGCCTGGTCCCCGCACGGCCAGCAGACCTCCTTTCTGCGGCTCCTTAGTCCCTTGGTTTGACTTTTGACTCCCCTCCCTCCATCTCCTTCTCCATGTGCTGTGTGTATTTCATCTTTCTTGTCCCCTTTAAGTCTTTCTCACTATTCTACTCTGTCTCCAGGTCTCATGAAATCCCTTCTGGATTACTCCTGCAATCTCTCCTACTTGGAATTTCAATGCTTATCCTCCTTTATGCAAATCCAGGACTTGAGAACTCCAGTACTGTCCTGGGGCTGAGCAGGTAGCATAGATGTGTAAGAAGAGAGAGTGACAGGCTGTGGGAACTAGACAGTGAAGACTCACTTAAAGACAATTTTTTAAAGCAAACTCATCATGTTTGGCCCCTGGATAATGACCTTGCACCCAAGCCCTCCCTGCGCTTATCCTGCAGTTCAGCCACCATAAGACTGTGGCATACACCTTTCTGTTAACTGTTTACTGATTTTCCTTTTGCCCACAGGCATAGAAAGGAATAATTAATGTTTGCAGAGAGCTTTAAAAATTAGCACGGCCTTTGCTGCCTATAAAACTGGCATGCATTCATCTTACATTCAAAGTATGTCACAGATCTCCACACTTGTCTCTCCAGCCAGTAACCCTCTGTAACTGAGCTTGTCCTCGCCAAACCAAGCTCCCAGTCCCACTCAGAGTCTGGGGCCTAACTTCAGCCTCTCTGGGAAGTCCCAAAGGGGCTGTTCCTCCCTCCACAGCTGAAGCCGGCACTGAACCCACATACTTATTTTACCGCTTTCTCATCAAATCTGTCCTCTACCAGGGAACCAATCAGGGCCTTTTCATCATCCAGGTCCTTCCTGCTGCTGCCCTGCATGTGGGTCAGGTAGGATTCTGCTAGAGGGAAGAATCCATCACTGGAAGGGGACAGATGGTCAAGCACCAGGCTCAGCAGAAACTGAGAGCAAGGTCTGGCAGCAATATCTAAACTTTATGTGCCCCTAACCACCAGAAAGCTTGGTAGAAATGGGACTCACTGCTCACAGAAATGCCAGAAGCTCCTGTGTCGTAACATAGCAACCTGGATCCCAGCTCCCGACTGCTGGTTCTGATGTAGTGTGAAGTCCAGGTCTGTGTCTTCAGGTGCATTTGGTCTCAGACTTAGACACTGGATTTGAGTGTGCATGGTCATTTCTGAGAAGACCTCTACTCAGCCCTGGCTCCTGCGGTGATGTGCTCAAATTCTCCCCGCAAGGTTGTCACAGGAAAGTAGACTCAGGTCTACCCCAGGCGGCATCTGTCTGGCAGCCCTTGTTCTCAACACAAACGAAAGAAGGTCTTCATGGCAGAGATGACCATTCCAGAAGCTCTGTCCAGGGCCCTGAACGTCACATTCTGCTCTCATCGGTGTTACACACCTCAGCCTCCATGGCAGCAGAGTGAGCCACCTCCTTCCCACAAACACATCCTTACTTCTGTCTTCCAGACTGAAAGAAAAACAAGGCAGACAGATAGTTGGCCCTGACTGAGGACATGTGTTCACAACCCAGGCTGAGAACAAACAGGGACATGAGGAAGCTGGTCAACGCTGCTCTGGCCAGGCAGCTCTTTGGGCTTCTCTTCAGCTGCCCATCTTCTTCCACCAATCCTCACCTTCCCACAGCCAACAAGCAGTGCACAGGCTCCAAGGGCAAATCCTGGAGGGCTTTACGAAGCAGATGCTAGACAATGAGGGAGTGATGGATTCAGAAGGTAAAAGTGAGAGCCTGGGCAGACACTGGTTTTAACCACTGAGCCCAAGAATGGGAGTTTAGCTGAGCCTCCACTGCTCAGCCCATGAGAACGTATTTTGAGCTGCCCAAAGCAGTCACCTCTCTGGAGCTCCCAATTTCCTGCTAGAGAATTCCATACAGATTCCACAGGATGTTTATACACGGTACCCACCCTAATAGACTACCAATCTCG
Organism: Chionomys nivalis; assembly: GCF_950005125.1. Lineage (NCBI taxonomy): Eukaryota > Metazoa > Chordata > Mammalia > Rodentia > Cricetidae > Chionomys > Chionomys nivalis. The sequence continues at coordinate 17,992,308 of NC_080103.1, forward strand.
TTGGGTATCTCCTCTTGGTTGTGGCACCTTAATAGTCTCAACACCAGGCCCAGAACCTCCAATTCTACTCCTGGTTCACCCTCTCCCCAGGCCAGTTACTTATCAAATCCTAACTGTTCCATCCAAAGAATGTTCTAGACTTGTCTCCAGTATCATCTGGACACCACAACATGCCTTAGTCCAGGCTTCTTCCATTAGGCCCCAAGCAGTATAGGGGTTTATTAAGTGGTCTGTGGGTCTCTGCTATTCTACTGTCCACTCCCTTGGCTCCCAGATTAGCACCCTCCATACCTGGGAGTCATCAACTGTTGTCTGAGGTTTTCTGTCCTGCCCTGTGTGCTTGCTTTCCTCTCTTCTCTCAGGCTGCATTCGCCAAGCACCCATGTATTTTCACTTCTCCAGGAGTTCACTAAAACTCTTCCGTCCTTCTAGAATGTTCTTCCGTCCCTCCTTTGCCCATGAAAAGGCTTCTCATCGTTCACGTTTGCTGCAGTTTGAACATGGGCTGTCCTCTCTGGTACTCGTGTCCAGTGAGGCTTGGTGGCCATTGTGGTAGTTTGGTTAAGCGGGTCCCCTGAGAGATGCAGTCATCAAGAGGGGTTGCCTTTCTCACGGGAGTTTGTTCGTTTTCATGACTATGGACTCATAGAGCAAGGGCGGGCTTTTATGAGATGGAGTCACCTGTCTTGCCTGTTTTTTGAATATCCACTTGCTCTGCTTTTCTGCCATGTCATGACATAATAGACGCCACCCTCACCCCATAACTGCAGCTGCCCAATCTTAAGACTTTCAGCCTCCAGAACCATGAATTGAATAAATTCACTATCATGATAAATTATTAAGTTTTAAATATTTGCTATACCAACAGGAAAATGAACTAAGAGGATGTTCTTGCTCAAAACATCCTTCCAATGTCTGCCCAGAGTTCTGTACTTTTCAGATCAAAATCAATAGCTCCCTTTTCTCCCTCTCCAAGTCCAATGGCTGTGTCTTCCTTCTAGAGTATAATCTAGTTAGAGATGCTTAAGAGCTGAGGTCTCCAGACTGCCTTGCATAAGTGCCTGACATGGAATGGTGTTTACAGATATTTGTTCACCAAAGAAAACTAGGAAGGAATGAGTAGATGACGTCCCCTAGACTGAAACCAGCAGCCTCACAATAAACACAAATTGTCCTGTCCCATGCACAGAGCACAGGATCGGGTCGCTTCAGTTCTCTAAGTATGCTCTCCTATGGTCTCCGGAAGTCACTTAGAGCCAGGAGGGCTACCTTCTACTGATGATACTAATCGTATCGGTTGCTGTCTGTTGAGGGATTATGACGTGCCAGGCACTGTGCCCAGCCCTTTGCATACATTGCTATGATCATTTCTGCCATCACCCTTGAGATATCTCCTGAGATAACATCCTATCACATATATGAGGGTCCGAGAGAAGTAAGAGAACTTTCCAGACCATGAAAGAAGCGAAGATTTCAACACAGAGGAGTCTGGTCCTACCCACTCCATCCTGCTTCCAGAAGCCTGGCTCCTTCTCTCCACGCCCATCAGTCCTGAGCCAGTAGCACAGATGGTGGGGCTCCTCTCTTGCCAGGGACACCAGAAATCTCACAAAAGAGGACAGCTTACTGACCAGGCTTCCCCTGCTCTGGTCAAACCTCAGGTTCCCTCAGAGTTCCTAACCCTGCCCAGAAAACCCAGATCAGACCACTGAGGGTCACCATACCGAAAGCCCCTCTTCTGGCTTTTGCAGCCCTTCCTCCCTCTGCAGGATGGTACCCGGATATTGTATCTCTGATGAAGGATGCTTTCAATATGCTGGCCAGTCCTACCAAGAAGGCTTGAATACAAACTGGGCCAGAGGAAAGGAGTAATGAGGCAGAGTTTTCCTGATGAGATGGGCGGATCAGCAGGTGTATGCTCGGTACCTTGGTCCTGGTGTTCATTTAATTAAGCATCTCCATTCGGTTCACACATTGGCTGCCAAGGCTTGGGGGTAAAATCCCAGCCAACCTCTTTCCTCATAACCCCTGGTGGGAACAGAGGAAGAGGACAAGTGCAAGCTGCCTGTCCACCCCACCCCCCAAATCAACAAGACCAAAACAGAGCAGCCAGAAGCCGAGCCTCTTCTCCAGGCTCAGTCTTTGATTACTAAAAAGAACAACCAAAAAAGAACAGAGAGAACCCTGGGGAGACAGGCCCTGGACTCCCAGGCAAACAGAATGATTGGAGGACTGGAAAGGCACGCCTGAAAATCAGTTAGGCAATAGCTTCCAGTCATTCCATTTAAATCCTAACAAGGCCCCTGCTCCGAGATAACAAAGGCCACTGTGTTTAATGAAGGGTATAAAGGGGAGAAATATGAGACAGGAGCTTTTGCAAGTTGTTAATGAGGTGGATAGGAAACCTCTAAAAATAAACCAGGGCAAGTTGAGAGGGTAATTAGGGGTGCAAAAATAAACAGAGGTGTCAAGTTGGGAAGAAGTTCAAGGCTCTTCCAGAATGTCCTCAGCAGGTAGGGCAGGAGAAGGAGTCGGAGCATATACCCTCTCAAACGACCTCAGACTTTGAAGAACTATAAGAGCTCCAACCAGAAGCAACAAGCTGCAGCCACCACGAGGTAGGCTCTGCTTTATTTATCAAAGTGTCCCCAAAGAGATCTGAGCAAATATTAGGCGATGGGAACCTTCAAATGCCGAATAATAAAATCTCGCCCGGTTCATACCTTTGAACTGCTTGCCGGCAATTGTGCTTGGGTGCGTGGGTGCACAGCTGTACAAACACACAGTTGCCTGCACCACACATTCAACCCACACAGACAAACCCCTGCCTACCTATTGCGATTCCCAGCCAAGGTCAGCTGCACATGAACAGGAGAGTGGGTGGTTGCAAACCCTTGAGGAGGATCTGAGATGTTCCCGAACGCTTCCCGCCTCCCACCTCCCACCTCCCGCCTCCACAATGTCTTTCTCCCTTCCTCCATTACTGTTTAAAATCCTGCCACATTAGAAAGCTGTTGGTTGGTCAAGTCCATCTGGGACATTCTTGGCATGCCCTCGTCTAAGAGATATGAATCAAGAACAGACATCTCCTTTTGTTTAATTCAGCATTTCCCCAATGATTTGGGCTATGTAAAATTTTCCCACAAAATACCATTTACCAATGTCCTTATCCACTGCCCACTTCCACTTAGTAAAACTGGGGGCATTACCCTAAGAATAGTGGGGATAGGACTGAGGAAGGACAGATGTGGGGCACTAGCTTCTCTCTGTTTCATGAGTGGGCAGACAGGTTAGTGCATCTCACCCAGAGAGAACAGAGAGCAGTGAGACTAGAAATGATGGGTGAATGGAGTGGGGGACGAGAACCCCCACACGCACAGGGGAATTGAGAAACTCTGGGGACAAACATTGTAGACCGCCTTGACGGGTTACTCTGTCTAGGGTCTGTAACCCACCTGGCTGGTCAGTTATTCCAGGGTCACGGAGAGGTACCACCTGAAAGACATGGGCCGATAAGAGGAAGGAGGCTAGGCAAATTTGTCGAAGCCTCCGTTTATTAGAGTCATGGTTACAGCTTATATAGCCCCTGGATGAGGAGCTTGGGGGGCTGGGGCACGGGGTCTTGCCACGTGGTCCACGTCCGTCATGTAGGCCAAGAGGTTATGATCGGTCAGGTCACAATTCCTCTGCCAGGAGTTCACAAGTTCACACACCTAGTTCTCTAGATAATTAGAGTGTGAGGCAGGTTCCGCTAACAGATAGCTCTCTATTAACAGACAATTTGGGTGTGGGATAGGCTTTGTCAATAAAACAATTCTCAATACAATTGGGAAGTGGAGCCCTCTGCAAACTTCTCAAGGCAATGCTCCCTATAATAATTTTTTGGGGGGACGTGGCTCCTGACAAAACATCCTGTCATTCGCTCGCTCTCTTCCAACATCTCTGCAAATGTCATGCAATGGCAGTCCTGGTGGCTACAAAGTGGTACTCATTTTAAGAGAAGAATTGCTCCTCCAGATTCTAGTCCAGGGCATATAACTCTGCCCTGTGAACTCTGAGTCCTTTCTGTTGCTAAGGAACTGAAAGATAGACTCATCCCAGGCTTTCACAGTTACTCCTGTAGGCTGTGTGACCCAGCCAAAGTAGTGCCACCCTTTCCATCACTTTGCTCATTATAAAAGGAGAGCGAGCAGCAGCAGTAGCTTCCTCATGGAGCTTGGACGGCTCGACAGAATAATAAAGGCAAGCCGGGCGGTGGTGGCGCATGCCTTTAATCCCAGCACTCGGGAGGCAGAGGCAGGCGGATCTCTGTGAGTTCGAGACCAGCCTGGTCTACAAGAGCTAGTTCCAGGACAGGCTCCAAAACCACAGAGAAACCCTGTCTCGAACCCCCCCCCAAAAAAAGAATAATAAAGGCAAATATTTACTTTCTTGAATGTACTACGTAGTACAAGGCATTTGTAATGACCAGAATAAGAATGTGTTTCATCTACACTTTTATTGTGTGATTTCATACACTTTCAGGGTCTTAGGTGCATAGAGATATGAATGGATATGGAAAATCTATGTTTGCCTAGATCTTGCTCTTGAACTTGCAGTTTGAGCTTATTATATTTATGCTTGAGTTAAGAAAGCAGAAGACAATGGACTTCAGGGACCTCAGAAGATCTGGGAAGCAGAGAAACCGGCTAGGCATGAGGTTCTCTTCCTCTCCGAAGACCTGCTTTGTTCTCATCCCATACCCCACCCCCTTCCTCAGCTCGCTCACTGGCTTACCAGGGTTTGGAGCCCAGCTCCAGAGGACGCTCCGGACTCCATGTCTCTTTGCTCAGACCTCAAGGGTGTTCGATGAGCCTGTTTGTTCATAGGCCCAGATCCCCAGCATAAGCTATCCATCCCAGATCCCATACTGTGGCATCACAGCGGGAGATGTCTAAGTGACACACAGAGCTGTCCCTTCCAACATCACCGGGCAGGACAAATAATCCGAGTCTGCCAGTGCTGTTTTTCTGCTCACCTGCCTGACACACGGGACTTTTTCTCTGTCCCAGTATTTTCCGGGAGACGCTGTGCTTTACCTTGATCACCTCTGTAACTTCAAGCCACACCCCTTCTCCCTACAGAAGATCTTGAAGGTATAGCCTGCTCTTCATTCAGAGGCAGTACGTGTCAAGAAGTCATCACGATATTCAAACTAGGTCCATTTCTCTTTTGTTCTGTGAGATTCTGCAACTTCTTGTCTTCAATTTGTAAAGTAAATGGTGGATTTAACCTTGGCCACACCCCCAGCAACCAGCACAGCTGCAAAAGCAGGGAGTCAGAATTCAAAATAGTTGCATAGGGGTAGGAAGAGCTCTTCGGGAACAGACAATAGCATCGTGCTTTTATTCACGTATACATTAAATACTACCATAACAAAGCACCTTGGCTGGCCCCACAAGGACGGTGTCCTTAGGATAGTGCCTGTTCTTAATAGTTGAAATAAATTTTGAGTACCATGTCCATACATTTCCTGCTGTTTAGAACGCAGGATTGGCGTCCTCAACCTGGTTTTCCTTCTCTCAAATGGTGATACCATGTTACATGAAGAGATGCAACTGGCCAGCATGGGGTACGCCCCTCCAGGCTCCTCTCCTCTGTAGTCTAGCCTTAGCTACTTAGCACGGGGTATGCCCCTCCAAGCTCCTCTCCTCTGTGGTCTAACCTTAGCTACTTAGTGTAAAGGGGTCTTTTTGTTTTGTAGGGAAGGCAGATAAGAAACATCTTGAAGGAGATTTTTGAGGCTGTTGCCCCAGCAATGTCTCCTCCCAAACAGCCCTTTCCCCGCAGCCCCAATATCTGTCTTTGTCAATCAGGGACTTAGCATTGGCACTAGAAACTCAATGAGACAGAAAATTAGGACTAGACCATAGTTTAGCAAGGACCATTAGTTTCTGAACTTGGTTCTGAGTAATCAGAGAGCTTCAGCTACAGGCAAAATGGTCTCTTGGCACCAAAATTATATAAGCACCCTGCACTCATTTTCTGATAGACAGGCCTTCCAGACAGAACCCTGTCTCTCTGCTGCTAGCCTTTAGCTAAAGCCATAAGCAACAAATAGTCTTATGCATTTTCTCTTAATTCAGTCATAAAATCTTCAGTGGGTTTAACCTATTCACATGACCTGGGTTTTTAGGGCTTATATGTGGCTATTATTTATTTCTTTACCCCAAATCACAGGCTGCAAACTTCCTGTCTTGTAGTATGTTTTTATTATATATAATTCCAATGATATCATAGCTTAGCTTTAGATTTTAAGGCCTTATCACTTGAAGCCCCACTTCTGGTACTGATTTCTGTTTTAATGAGAACTCTGGCTAAATACTCAAAAGAACTAAAATGATAAAAAATAAGTATTTGTATTAGTCAGGGCTCTTTAAGTAATATAACTGATATAATGAATATATATTTATATTGTGATTTATTAGAGTGGCTTGCAGGCTGAGTTCCAGCTTGTCCAACAATGCCTGCCTGCCAGTGGAAATCCCAAGAATCCAGCAGTTGTTCAGTCCAGGAGACTAGATGTCTCAGCTGCTCTTCAGTATATGTCAGAATCCTGAGGAAGTAGAATCTAGTGTCAGTGAAGGAATGAACTTGCCAGCAAGTGTGTGGGCAAGCAGGCAAAGAGCAAGGGCTTCCTCCTTCCATGTGCTTTTATAGGCTGCCAGCAGAAGGTATGACCCAGATTTAAGGTGGCTCTTCCCACCTCAGAAGATCTGGAATCGAGGCAGTTCTTCCCACTTCAAATGATTTGATTAAGAAAACCCCTCGGGCTGGAGAGATGGCTCAGCAGTTAAGAGCATTGCCTGCTCTTCCAAAGGTCCTGAGTTCAATTCCCAGCAACCACATGGTGGCTCACAACCATCTGTAATGAGGTCTGTTGTCCTCTTCTGGCCTGCAGGCATACATGTACACAGGATATTATATACATAATAAATAAATAAATATTAAAAAAAAAAAAAAAGAAAAACCCCTCACAGGTCTATTCAGCCTCTTGGGTTAGTTAACTCCAGATATAATTGAGTTGACAACCAAGAGCAGCCATCACAATACTCAGCATGTACGATATGTGCGAGTGTGTGTGTGTGTGTGTGTGTGTGTGTGTGCACGCACGTGGTCATGTTCAAGGAATCAGGAATTGAAAGTCAGAACAAACCAAGTGTCTCCTCTTTCCCTGTCTCTTTCTGCATGTCTTTCTCTTTCAGAGACTCAAGGATAGCGGTTTGGTTTCCAAGTTCTCCATCAGTCTGTATTTTGTTCCATCTTCCTCTCTTTTCAAATCTTTTAGGCAGATGATAGTGGCATCTTGCTGTCTTCTTAGCAATTTACACAGAGACCCAGCAGCTACCACAGCCCAAGCCTGAAAGACAATCCCATGCCCTTGTCTATTTGTGGCTGGAAGCTCTGGGTAGCTTGCCTGGTTGAAACAACCCAGTGAAAGAATCTGATTGACATTTATTTGAACCTGACCACACAAATTATTGGTCAGCCAGCATATTTGGTTGATGTTGTTCCTGACAGTTGTCCCATGTCTAGTCAGCACTGGCAGTCATGTGAGAGCCATGCAGTCTGTAATCCTGTCCCTTTTCTGGAATTAGAAGCATCCAAGAATTCATCAGAAAATATAAATAGCAAAATGTCTCCGTATCTGTGTGTGTGCGTGTGTACATTTATTTCATCTCATGGAATCCAAAGTTCCCCATGCTACATCCCAAACAAAATTATCATCTCTCCACACCCCAGACCTCCTTCTCTGCCTATGACTGTGATCTCAGTGGGGGGCACCATCAACCCTGTGGTTATCCAGATATAATGAGTGTTCTTTCCTTCACTCTTTCCTCGACTCCATCCCTTATATCTAATTAAACATCACGTCTTATTGATTTTACCTCCCTCATATCTCTCGAGTCCACCCCATTCTGTGTAAGCCTCCAGCACTATCTTGGATCGGGAAATTATATTCTTGACTAGTTTACCCTAGCAGCCTCCTAACTGATCTCCCTTAATTCATCTTTCTCCTTCCAGATATTTCCCGTAGAGCACTGAGATAAATCTGATTATGTGAACCCCTGCTTAAAACCTTCCATTAGCTCTCCAGTGTTCCAACCCCTCTACGATGTGACTTCTGCCTACTCCTCCAGCCTTCCCGTTTGACTTCACTCTTAGAGAGATCCTTTCTGAAGAGTTTTTCAGCTCTCAGAGTCCCTGTTTTCCCTTTCTTTGGTTGCACCATGCCCAATACCTCTCCATCTTCAACTGAATTAGTATGTGTTGTGTTCCGTGCATTCTCATAAGGAAATCATCATTATGATAGTTCCTATCATTTTGTTGCAAGTGCCTATTCCCTTGCCTGTTTGTGTCTCAGGAAATTTTTAGGTGAATGTGGAGGCGGATGTCTATAATCCCAGTCCACAGGAATTCTACAAAGGCAAGAAGGATTAGGAATTCAAGGTCATCATCATAGCAACTCCAAAGTCACAGTCACTCTGGGCTACATCAAACCTTGTCTCAAAAGAGAGAGAGAAAGTAATTACACAGAAAAGTATCTTTTTATCATTATACTTGACACATATGCCACTCAGTATTATAAAATAAAACATACATATGCATGCACACATATATGTGTAACCTGCCCCATGTATGTACTTCATCTTTCCAGCAGCTGTTAGCATCTGTGTAGGGCCTTTTCTTCTTCCCCTTCTTCCTCTTTTTCTTCCTCCTCCTACTCTTCCTCTTCTTTGTCTTTTTATGAAAGATAAAAATTTTATGTCCTTGGATCATCAATAAAGTCTTCCCAATCCTGGCACAATGTTAAGAAAAAAAAGCAAAGAAACAACAACTCTTTTATTTACATATAAGGAAGTGTGCCTTAAATACATTAAGCATCTTATCTGTTGGCAAGTGGTTGTGGTTAGTTCCTTTCAGGGAAACCCCGTGGTTGGAAAGCAGGTCCCCATCTCTGGTAGCAGAGAAAGGACAAGCAGCAGCGTGCTCTGGAGTAGGATATTCTGTGAGTGGTGAGGGCTGAGAATGTGGAAGACACGGCCATGGCTAGGAAGACAGTGCAGAGCCTCTTCCGGGAGCCTGCGACTGCCGCTTGGACACAAGGGAGGGGGTGACTTTTTGTTCCAACCATTAACGTAGGTATTATGGTCCTTAAGTGGTGATTTATAATGCTCCTAATGGCAGTGCACAGAGCTGGGGCTGAGTGAGGATTAGGTACAACACAGCGGGCTCAGTAAGCAGCTAAAACATCATTGGCCAGGGAAAAGTTAGGTAGAGGGTGACCTGGTTTTCTAGAGAACAGCATGACAAGGTAGGCCAAGCAGAGGGGGGAAATCAAGGGCCAGGGAGGACGACAGAACAAATACAGAATGAATCAAACAGTGGCTGCCCGTGAGGGGTGAGGTCTTTCTGTCTTACTGCCCGTGAGGGGTGAGGTCTGTCTGTCTTACTGCCCGTGAGGAGTGAGGTCTGTCTGTCTTACTGCCCATGAGGGGTGAGGTCTGTTTGTCTTACTGCCCGTGAGGGTGACGTCTGTCTGTCTTACAGCACTAGCCCAGTTATCTGCGTTCCCAGCACCACTCAGAGTCTCTACACCTGATCAATAGGACCACCACCGGAATTGCAGCTGTTTTATTATTATTATTGTTATTTTAGTGACAGGAAATCAGAGCATATTAGTAACAAAAACACTTCACATACAGGGGGTAGACAGCCTCAGGAATAAAAGACATTAATTAAATTAGGTTATATCCAGGAAACCCAAGCCACCGGCAGGTGTGTGGTGACAGATGCATACCTCCATTTGTATTATCAGCTGTCCAGAAAGGAAAAAACAGTGACACCAAAACCAAATGGCTTACCAATAGGCAGCCTCGTCTACAGGCAGATCTCAAGACAGGCTGAAATTCCTTTGCTGGGGCCAAGACTTAAGACTGAATTAAAGCTCCCTAAACGCCGACAGAATCGTTCTACAGATAAACATGTGTTCACATACTTGATCTAACAATGAGTAAATTTAAGACCTGTGTTCCTCAGCGCTGTGCCCAGAGCCGCTTCCATATCAGTCTTACCAGGACTGATATTACATCTATCACATCCAACCTGCCAGCCCTGCCTGTCACTGTCACCATCTCCAGCCCACCCCTACCACCCTTCACCATCCCTGGTCCTCATCAGATTACTGCAAAGAGCTGTAAGCCAGCCTCTGCCTGGCCTCCAGTCCCTTGTGATAATAGGACATAGACGCTTTGTTTTCCTAGCACAGATCCTGGACTGCAACTCCCATCATAACCCTCGTTATTTTCCTGAACAACTAGAACAATGAGCATGTGTTCTGTTGAAGCAGAATAATTGGCATCTCATCCTTAGTGGCTGAAGTGGTTTCAGAGCAATAAAAATGAAAAATAGTCCTTTTTTTTAAAGAGCGTAGAAGGGAGTCTGGGACCCCAGAAGTGGTCCACAGAGCAGTCTCTTTTTCTCTAACCTACTCCTTTTTCTCCGTGAGGAAAGCCACAGAAGTTAGAATATCTCTTCCCCGAAGAGAATCAGAGGACTTTCTGTGTGGTCATATGGAAATTCTCCAACAGCAGGCCATGCTCTTTTCAGAAGGGGCCTGCCCTAAGTCCTAGAGGAAGGAGTGCTACATAGTGGAGGCAAGGAGATTCTGGACCCACATCCCTGCCAGGTTTCCAACTGTTAATTAGCATCTGCTCCTACTCTCTGTATCCAGTCACCTTCCCACACTGGCATCTATATTTCTGTCCCACTTATTCAAAGAATCTTTCTAAAACCCCAAAGGACAGAGCTGGGAGAACTTCTCATTAGCATAACACACGAGGCGTACAGGAAGTTGAACAGGAATTCATTTAGGTGATGAGCCAGCAGCCCATCCCAACACCAGGGTGAGATCTTGTGCTCACGATGCTTCTTGACCTTTATCCCATGCGTCTCGTCATCTGGCTGCTTTTTTGTATCCTTTAAAATGTTTTTACAGAGGCCTGAGCCAGGACCTCTACGGGTCTGGGCGTGAGTCTGGGACCTCTTTGGGAGTAGGCAGGAACCTGAGATCTCTGTAGTCCAGGCGTTAGTGGACCTCCGAGGGAGTAGACCGGAGCCAGAGACCTTTGTGGGACCAGCCCCAAGCCAGGGACCTCCCCAGGACTGGATCCAGACCAGGGACATTTATGGAAACAGGACTGAGCCAGCAACCTAGGGTGGAGCAGGCTTGAGACAGCGAACTCCACAGGAGCAGGTACAAGGGAGCAACTGCTGACGGAATGGGCTGGAATCAGAGACCTCTGTGGGTCTGGGCATGAGTCTGAAACCTCCTAGGCAGTAGACCTGAGCCAGGACCTCTGCAGGTCCGGGCATGAGTCTGGAACTTCTGAGGGAATGCCCTGAAACCAGAAGCCTCTGCTGGTCCCCGGGCGCGAATCTGGAACTGCTGAGAGAGTAGACCTGAGCCAGGCCTTCTGCCAGAGCAAGCCCAAGGAAGTAACTTTAGCAGGAAGAGCCCCAAGCAAGCAATCTCTGGTGCAGGCCCGAATGACCCCTGGAATTGCAGAGCAAACCCCGGAAGTGCCAAGAGACCTCCAGGAACATGGAGTGACCAACAGGGTGACTGGAACTGTGGCCCTGACTGCACCATGAGGAGCAGTCATCTGAGCCTTGGATCCACTGGCACCTGAAAAACTGATCACCAGGGTCACAGACAGCCCCAGCTACACCAATCAGAGGAAAGGATGGGAAGACAAGGTAAAAACACATGCAACACCACAAAGAACAACACAACACCAGTAAAAACTAGTCCTACAACAGCAAGACCTGAACAACCAAATATAGACGAAGCAGAAGAAAGTGACCTAAAATAGAACTTTAGGAGAATGTTTGAGGCCCTTAAAGAGGAAATGAAAAATTCCCTCAAAGAAATGCAGGAAAAGACAAACAAAAAATTGGAAGACATCAACAAGTCCCTTAAAGAAAATCAAGAAAAAAACAATCAAACATATGAAAGAAACTATTCAATACTTGAAAACTGAAATAGAGACAATAAAGAAAATACAAACCAAGGGAATTATAGAAACAGAAATCATGAGAAAACAATCAGGAACCACAAATGCAAGCATAAACAGCAGAATACAAAAGATGGAAGAGAGAATCTCAAGTGCTGAAGATACAATAGAGGAAATAGACTCATCTGTCAAAGAAAGCATTAAATCTAACAAAAGCTTACCACAAAATATCCAGGAAATATGGGCCACCAAGAAAAGACCAGACCTAAGAATAATAGGTATAGAAGAAGGAGAAGTTCAACTCAAAAGCACAGAAAATATATTTAACAAAATCATAAAAAATTTTCCCAACCTAAAGAGAGCTATGCCTATGAAGATACAAGAAGCTTACAGAACACCAAATAGACTGGATCAAAAAGTCCCCTAGCCACATAATAATCAAAACACTAAACATACAGAATAAAGAAATAATATTAAGAGCAGCAAAGGAAAAAGGTGAAGTAACATATAAAGGCAGACCTATCAGAATTACATCTGACTTCTCAATGGAAACAATGAAAGCCAGAAGGTCCTGGTCAAGTGTTATGCAGACATTAAGAGACCATGGATGCCAGCCCAGACTACTATACCCAACAAAACTTCAAATCACCATAGAAGGACAAAACAAGATATTCCATGACAAAACCAGATTTAACCAATACCTAGCCAGAAACCTAGCCCTACACAAAGTACTAGAAGGAAAACTCCAACCCAAGGAAGTTGGCTACATCAACAAAACCAGAGACATTTGATGATCTCACAGCAGCAAATCCCAAAGAAGGGGAAAACACACAAAATAACATCACCAACAATGAAAACTAAATTAACTGGAGATAGCAATCACTGGTTATTAATATTCCTTAATATAAATGGACTCAACACACCTATAAAAAGTCACAGGCTAACAGATTGGATACAAAAACAGAATCCATCCTTCTGCTGCATACAAGAAACACACCTCAACCTCACAGACAGACATTGCCTCAGAGTAAAGGGTTGGGGAAAATTTTCCAATCAAACGGACCTAAGAAACAAGCTGGCATAGCTTTCTTAATATCTAACAGAATAGATTTTAAACTAAAATCAATCAAAAGAGACAAAGAAGGACATTTTATATTAGTCACAGGAAAAATCCATCAAGAGGAAATCTCAATACTGAACATCTATGCCCCAAATACAAGGGCACCCTCATATATATATATATATATATATATATATATATAACCACTCCCAAAGCTTAAATCATACATTAAACCCCACAGACTAATAGTGGGAGACTTCAATACTCCACTCTCACCACTGGAAAGGTCTGTCAGATAAAAAAGACAAAAAATTCATAGAGAAATAAGGGAACTAACAGATGTAATGACTCAAATGGACTTAACAGACATCTATAGAACAGTCCATCCAAACATAAAAGAATATAGCTTCTTCTCAGCACCTCATGGAACCTTCTCAAAAATTGACCACATACTAGGTAACAGAACAAACCTCAACAAATTAAAAAAAAAAAGGAAAGGAAAAACCCCATGTATCTTACCAGGTCACTATGGCTTAAAATTAGAATTCAACAGCAACATTAATTTCAGAAAGCCCACAAATACATGGAAATTAAACAATACTCACCTGAAGCATTAATGGGTCAAGGAAGAAATAAAGGGAGAAATTAAAGACTTCCTAAAATTCAATGAAAATGACCACACAACATACCCAAATTTATGGGACACAATGAAAGCAGTGTTAAGAGGAAAGTTCATATCCCTAAATGCCTACATAAAGAAGCTGGAAAAATCCCACACTACTGAATTAACAGAACATTTGAAAACTTTAGAACAAAAAAAAAGCAAATTCACCCAGGAGAACTAGATGGGAGTAAATAGAGAGCTGAAATCAACAAAATAGAAACAAAGAAAACAATACAAAGAATCAATTAGACAAAGAGTTTGTTCTTCAGGAAAATCAACAAAATAGACAAACCTTTATCCAAACTAACCAAAAGGCAAAGAGAAAACATCCAAATTAACAAAATCAGAAATAAAAAGGGGGACATAACAACAGACATGGAGAAAATCCAGATAATCATGAGGTCATATTTCAAAACCCTTACTCCAATACATTGGAAAACTTAAAGGAAATGGACAACTTTATGGATAAATATCACTTAAAAAATTAAATCAAGACCAGATAAACAAATTAAATAGACCTATGACTGCTAAAGAAATAAAAACCATCATCAAAAGTCTCCCAACCAGGGCTGGAGAAATGGCTCAGAGGTTAAGAGCACTGACTGTTCTTCCAGAGGTCCTGAGTTCAATTCCCAGCAACCACATGGTGGCCCAAAGCCATCTATAATGAGATCTGGTGCCCTCTTCTGGCATGCAAGCATACACGGAAGGAATGTTGTATACATAATAAATAAATAAATCTTTAAAAAAAAAAAAAAAAAAAAGCTAGTTCCAGGACAGGCTCCAAAACCACAGAGAAACCCTGTCTCGAAAAACCAAAAAAAAAAAAAAGTCTCCCAACCAAAAAAAAGTCCAGAACCAGATGGTTTCAGCTCAGAATTCTACAATACTTTCAAAAAAGAACTGATATCAATACTCCTCAAAATGTTCCACACAATAGAAACAGAAGAAACATTGCCAAACTCTTTTTATGAAGATACAATTACCCTGATACCCAAACCACAGAAAGACATTACTAAGAAAGAGAATTACAGACCAATCTCTTTCGTGAACATAGATGCAAAAATACTCAGTACTGGCAAATCAAATCCAAGAACACATCAGAAACATCATCCACCATGATAAAATCGGCTTCATCCCACAGATGCAGGGATGGTTCAACATATGAAAATCTGCCAACGTAATCCACCATATAAACAAATTGAAAAATAAAAACCACATGATCATCTCATTAGATGCCGAAAAAGCTTTCAACAAAATTCAACATCCCTTCATGATAAAGGTCTTGAAGAGAGCAGGGATACAAAGAACATTCCTAAACATAATTAAGGCAATATACAGCAAGTCAACAGCCAACATCAAACTAAAAGGAGAGAAACTCACAGCAATCCCACAGAAATCAGGAACAAGACAAAGTTCTCCATTCTTTCCACATTTATTCAATATAGTTCTTGAGGTCCTAGCTAGAGCAATAAGACAACAGAAGGAGATCAAGGGGATACAAAACAGAAAAGAAGTCAAACTCTCACTATTTGCTGATGATATGATAGTTTACATAAGTGATCCCAAAAATTTTACCAAGGAACTTCTACAACTCATAATCACTTTCAGTAATGCAGCAGGATACAAGATTAACTCAAAAAAAATCAGTGGCCCTTCTGTACACAGAGGATAAATGGGCCAAGAAAGAAATCAGAGAAACACCACCCTTCACAATAGCCACAAATAGCATAAAATATCTTGGAGTAACCCTAACCAAATAAGTAGGAGACTTGTATGACAATAACTTTAAAGCTTTGAAGAAAAAAATTAAAGAAGACACCAGAAAGTGGAAAGATCTCCCATGCTCTTGGGTGGGTAGAATTAACATAGTAAAAATGGCAATCTTACCAAAAGCAATCTACAAATTCAATGCAATGCCCATCGAAATCCCAACAAAATTTTTCACAAACTTCGAAAGAACGGTATTCAACTTCATATGGAAAAGCAAAAAACCCAGGATAGCCAAAACAATCCTGTACAATAAAGGAACTTCTGGAGGCATCACAGTCCCTAACTTCAAACTCTACTACAGAGCTACAGTACTGAAAACAGCTTGGTATTGGCATAAAAACAGACAGGAGGACCATTGGAAATGAATCGAAGACCCAGATTAATCCACACACCTATGAACACCTGATTTTCGATGAAGAAGCAAAAAATATAAAATGGAAAAAAGAAAACATATTTAACAAATGGTGCTGGCATAACTGGATATCAACATGTAGAAGGATGAAAATAGACCCACATCTATCACCATGCACAAAACTCAAGTCCAAATGGATCAAAGACCTCAACATAAAGCCAGCCACACTGAATCTCATAGGAGAGAAAATGGGAAGTACACTTGAACGCATTGGCACAGGAGACCACATCCTAAATATAACCCCAGTAGCACAGACACCTAGAGAAACAATAAATGGGACCTCCTGAAACTGAAAAGCTTCTGTAAAGCAAAGGACACAGTCAACAAGACAAAACAGCAGCTTACAGAATGGGAAAAGATCTTCACCAACTCCTTATCAGACAGAGGACTGATCTCCAAAATATACAAAGAACTCAAGAAACTGGCCATCAAAAGAACAAATAATCCAATAAAAAAAAATGGAGTACAGACCTAAACAGAGAACTCTCAACAGAGGAATCTAAAATGGGCTGAAAGGCACTTAAGGAAATGCTCAACATCCTTAGCCATCAGAGAAATGCAAATCAAAACAACTCTGAGATTCCATCTTACACCTAACCTGTAAGAATGGCCAAGATCAAAAACACTGATAACAGCTTGTGCTGGAGAGGTTGTGGTGTAAAGGGAACACTTCTGCATTACTAGTGGGAATGCAAGCTGGTACAGCCCCTTTGGATGTCAGTGTGGCAATTTCTTTAAAAATTGGGAAACAACCTCCCTCAGGCCCAGCAATATCACTTTTGGCTATATACCCAAAGGATGCTCAATCATACCACAAGGACATGTGCTCTCCTATGTTTGTAGCAGCATTGTTTGTCATAGCCAGAACCTGGAAACAACCTAAATGCCCCTCGACCAAAGAATGGATAAGGAAAACGTGGTACATTTACACAATGCAGTACTACATAGCAGAAAAAAATAATGATATCTTGAAATTTGTAGGCAAATAGGTGGAGCTAGAAAACATCATATTGAGTGAGGTAACCCAGACCCCAAAAGATAATTATCATATATATTCACTCATAAGTGGTCTTTAAACATAAACAAAGAAAACCAGCCTAGAAATCACAATCACAGGAAACCTAGACAACAATGAAGACCCTAAGAGAGACGTATATGGATCTAATCTACATGGGAAGTAGAAAAAGACAAGATCTCCTGAGTAAATTGGGAGCATGGGGACCATGGGAGAGGGCTGAAGGGAAGGGGAGAGACAGGGAGCAAAGCAGAGAAAAATGTATAGCTCAATAAAATCAATAGAAAAATAAAGCAGTAAATGTCTTTTCCCGAGTTCTTTGAGCCTCTCTAGCAAATTAACCAACCCAAAGAAGGGGTCGTGAGAACCTCATTCTGTAGCAGTTGATCAGAAGTTCCAAAGGCCCAGGCTTGCAGCTGGTACCTCAGCTGGGAGCAATCTTGGGCCATGTGCCCACAGTCTGGGAGACCTGCAGCTATTGCTAGCCTGACAAGGCAGAAACTGGACTGACTTAGAGGACCTCCTGCTAGTATCTGTTCCAGGACTGATTGCTGCTGGCCAGTGGAGGGAAAGCCCTTCACACACACACACACACACACACACACACACACACACACACACACACACACGCATGCACGTAAAAAGAAAAGAAAATGTAAAAAAAGAAAAAGGTCTTCAAATTGTATTAGGGAGAATCCAAAACCCCGATTGCTTGTTTTTTCTTTCTGTAGACATGTCAAAGAAAATCTCAGGCATCATAGCACATCACTCATATCTATCCCTGCCTTTTGTATCTCTAGCTTCTCCAGGCTTTAACCTAGAAATCATGGTATCATTGCACCTGACAAAACAAATACTAATATTGTTGAATAGTGACCTCTATTCAGAGTTCCTGGGTTTGCTCCAAAGATGTTTTCGAGAGGATGTAAATGAGATGGGGTGCAGTGCTTGGTTTTCTCCCTGAGGCTCTTTCATTCTCAACAGCCCTCCTCCTGTGCGCTCATGGCATTGTTCTCTTTGAAATATAAACTGAGATGTTCCTTGTGATTGAGAAATCCGATGATTGAGTTTTCGTATCACTGTGAGGGATAGGTTTCTCTCAAACTGTGTTACCACAGCATGACATTACTTGTCTGACATGTTAAAAAGGAAAGAAAGAAAACATAAATCAAACCCGATCAGTCTGGGCTTAATCCCACTCCCCTGCCCCAGACTCTTATTCTTGCAGATAAAAGCCCAAATCCTCACCACACCCTCAGCCCCTCCTGATGGCTGCCATGACCCCTCTCAAAGGCTCTCCAGTGCCTGTCCATCCCACACCTGTTTTTACCCAGAATTCTTTACTTACCTTTCCAACCGCCCAGAATACTTTATCCTCTCCACATCTTGTGGAAGTGGCTTCATGCCCTGGTGCCTGAGAGGAGACAGATGACTTCCCTGGTGACATGCTATAAATGAGCTCATCTTCCCCCAGCTTGCCCTCCATCACATCATCTTTCCCATCTCTTCGTGGAGTTTATTACTGTCTGAAATTACATTCCCCTTAATGTGTTTGCTTCCCTGTGTAATGAGACGTTAGAATAAAGGTGCCCTAGCTAAACACTGAGGAAATACATGTGAGTTATTGAGCCTAGGTAACCATCTATAAAAATATACAAAGGAAACCGGGCAGTGGTGGTGCCCGCCTTTAATCCCAGCACTTGGGAGACAGAGGCAGGCAGATTTCTGTGAGTTTGAGGCCAGCCTGGTCTACAGAGTGAGTTCCAGGACAGGCTCCAAAGCTATAGAGAAACCTTATCTCGAAAAAAACGAAACAAAACAAAATCTACAAGGAAATGGTCGTGAGCCCTTCTCTGATTCTTGGTGCCTTCAGCTTGATCAAAAAAAAAAAAAAAAAAAAAAAAAAAAATGCAGGGAAACAAAGGGGGAATTTATGGAGGACTTCTCTGGAAGGAGTTGTTGCTGTCCTGAGAGGTACATGGGTATTGAAGACACAGGGCCATCTAGAGACCCTACAATCTGCTTTCCATGGTTAGTGAGATGGGATAAAGGCGTCAGATACGAGTCTTACCCGCAAAGACTAACGTGGGTATCCTGGGAAAGCAGGAGAGCAGGTACTGGACTGGGCTCAGTCCGCAGCTACAAAGCCTGCTGTGCTAAGAGTTGTTTGAATATTTGCTATGGTCCCACGTACTAACAGTGGAAGCAGAGCTTGCATCCTTGAGGGTCAATTAGCATCCTGTATGGAAAGACTGGCTGGTGGCTCGGTGGTTACGTGCTCTTATAGAGGACCTGAGTTGGATTCCTAGCACCCACATCAGGTGAATCACAACTGCATGTAACTGCAGTCCCAGGAGATCCAATGTTCTCCTCTGGCCTCTGCAGGTGCTGTACTCATGTGCATAAACCAGTACTCAGACATACATACATACATACATACATACATACATACATACATACATTTTATATATATATATATACAATTTAAAAATAAAAATAAAATATTTCTAAAAAATAAAAATAAGTTCTCCAGTAAACTGAACCCAGACCATGGATCTCTGCTGACCCCAGACTCATCCCTCTTGGTGCTTGCTGTTAGTTCCCATCCCACAAAAGGTTCTACTATCTATAAATCTCTGGTATTTCATCAGAGGTCTTAGGGACCAAATACCCACCTGCTACATCAGTAAGGACATCCATGCTCATTCTGTAAGAGGAAAAAACAATCTTATCCACTGGCATAGCTGGTCTAGCAGCCAAGCACCGATTGTACTTGTTTGCTTTGGTTTTCCTGGTGGGAGTAAACATCCCGGCCTCCTAGAGCCCTGGGTCCTCCCTAAAAAGGTTTAGAGGAAGAATTGGATTCCTGAGCTGACTGATGACTTGTCCAAGATCACACGGCTTGTCGGGTGCAGAGCTGGGGCCAGAGCCCACTCTCTTGTCACCCCCTGTGTCACACATCTTCAGAGTTTCCATAGACTGGTTGCTAACCCTGCTGCTCAGTCCTCAGCTACCTACTTTACTCAAACTCAGTTTTATCCATGTTTGCCTCCAACCCCTTGCTCTTGTTTGTGCTTTGTAGTTTGCACCCATCAATCAGAGCCTCACACCGAAGCCGTTTCCTGACACTTTTCTGATCACAGAACCCAGATTGAGGAGCAGGAGGCTGGTTCTGGGAACGCCTGGCTGCCCAGGTGTGTCCCATGGGAGAGCGCTTGTTCACCATTCCTCTCAGCTGTGTCTATTCAGGATTCAACAGCTCAGAATCAATAAGAGATTTCCCTTGGGAATCGCTCCTGTTAGCCACAGGATGCGGGTCTGCTTAGCTACCACAGAAAACATAACGGTTAGATAGGTTCACCTACCCAGGGTAAGAAACTTGAGTGATTATATGTGGTCAGAAGAGTTCCTCAGTGAGCAGTTCTCGAGGCTTCTCGACATCTTCACATAACATCTCTCTGCTACATAGTTCGAGGAGCTCTTATCAGGAGCAGCCCAGTGAGGACATCTCACTGGCAAGGGTCAGACCTGGAAACTGGGCTGTGGCTTGGGGTAGAGTGCTCATCCAGCATGTATAAGGCCCTATGTTCAAACACTGTAAAACAGGAAGAAAAAGCTCAGTGTTTAGTTGAGCATCGTCTATGTTTCCCCCCGTCACACTCAAATTCTTATGTTTCTGTGTAATTGTTTTCTTTTTATTGTTATTATGATAAGAAGAGCAATATTCGGAAAAATGATTAATGTGCTTTTCTCACTCGCCTTTCAGTGGACCTGACCTTTTCCCATGCTTGGTCCCATGTATCCATCTGTCTGGGGAAAGATTAAATTGCTACACAATGATGCAAAAAGAAATAAGAAGTTAATATTCTGCTATTGACATTTAAAGTGAGATTTCTATGAAAAGCACTGATCTCTGAGTCCAGGCTCTTACCCCAAGAGGCAGAGAACTGAGGTTGACTACAACGACATAAAACGGCAAGCTCTAAGGACATCGAGACTTCATTTGACGAAGCCTGGACGTGAGGGCCATGCAGCCGGCCACGCAGGACGGTGTGGTCAGCTGTCTTGTACTTCTCTCAGTTCCAGATCCTTCCTAGAGATGCAGCAGAGAAGACCACAGCAGAGCCAGGACACGGGACCAGCAGAAAACTCAGAAGCCTCCCCCTCCACACACACACCCATCCAGAGATACTCTGAAGCCTGCAGGGAGATAATGATAGGACCTGACCAGGCTGAGAGAGACCAGATCCCCAGTCCCTCTAGCTGCCAGCTTCGGGCAATGCATGCTATGGCCAGGACGAGTAACCCAAGATGGAGCCCAGAGGGCTGGGGAAGCAAGCATTTCTACACCGGAAGGTTAGCAGTATCCTACCGGTGCTGTTTAGCTTGTTGTCTTGTTGTGAACAGAAATCTAGATTTTACCGCCAGCTACCCCGAGGCTAGAGAAAAACTAGAGATTCCAAGTCTCTGTGGGTTTCCAAAGGTATGGGTTTTACCAGTCGTGATACAGCTTATTCTGCTATTTTCTGTTATCATATACAATCCTCCGTGGCGTTCAGGAATTGCCCTTCCCACCCACAGAGACACACCACCCCCAGCCCACGGATGATTGCCCCAGAGTGGACCTATGACTAAAGCTGAAGCCATCAGGACATCTGAAAATCTGAGTCAAGAAAGATGAGCTGCACGTTTGTAACACACACGTGTCTGTGAGCTTTCTCCAGAGCAGGGCTTCTCTCACTGGGGCAGTAGCTCCCTGCAGAGTCTCCCGCCTCCCTAAATGCATGTGTGTCTGGGATCATTCTAGATGCAAATGACCTTTGTATCCACGCCAGACACTTTATACGCCAGGACTATTTCCACCTAACCGGCTAACTCATCACCAGGGCTACTAAAAGTTAGAATACTCCAAGGAAAATGATTATGGTCGGAGTCTCCTCGGGACTCCAACTTGATATTCTGCTAAGGTTACAGCTGGAGATGAGATGGCGCTTTCCCTGTGTGCAGACTCACAGGTAGCAGGGACTCCTGCAGCTTGGGGTAATGGCATATTATTGTCGGTGCTTTAAACAGTGCTGCTCTGAATTGACTGTAGGCTTTGATAGGTTAATAATGCTGGCCTTTAATTAAAATTTGCATTTACTATAAATCACTGCAAATTTAGTTTCATGATTATTTACCTTTATAATTTCCAGTTTAATTTGTTATGGTTATTGTGTATCATGATCTTTTGGGCCTATAATTTGTGAATAACTTTGAAACTATTATGTTCCAAACAAGGATCAGCCTGCCTCATGAGTGCAAATGTGTATTCATCGCTCCATGCCGTTGGATTAACTGGTGATAATTTGTGCAACACGAAATTTTTCTTCACCTGTGAAATTTGGGGTGATTGAAAAGTTTCGGGGTTTGTGTTGTTCTTTGGTGGGTCACAGCGAGAAAGCCTGAGGCCTCTATTCTAGAGGTAGGACCCACATACCTGAACAGGAAGGGTCTGCCCGACTTTCCCTCTTGCAGACACCTGATTAGTAGGTAGTAGCGATGCTGTAGTCAGTGAGGAACATATACACGATTATGGGCCCATTAGGTTAGCATGGAGCTGAAAAATTCTCATTGCGTAGACTGATGGTGACTCTCCATTGCCAACTTGATTGGATCTAGAAGCAACTTAAAGACAGGCTGCAGGGCACAGAGGTTTCCTTGATCAGGTTATCTGAAGTGGGAAGACTCATTTTAAATGAGGCAGCTTGAATAGCAGGAGGCCCCAGGAAGAACGCTTTTGCCTGCTTGCTTTATGTCTTGCCGCCCGTTTATTTACCCTGATGCTGCTGGCACATTCCTTTGCTCACAGAAGTACCCACTTTGGGCTTCCAGCATGGCCTGGAGACCAGCAACTCTCCAGGAATCCTCCAGGCCTTCAGCACCAGGTTGGGACCGCTGAAGCATCAGCCCCATTGATCAAGCAGATATCAGGTTTTCAGCCTGCCTAGTGTGAAGACAGCCAGGATTGAACTATTCAGACCACATCGTGTAAGCCGATCGATACATCCTCCTCTTTTAATATACATTCATTCAATATCAATGTTCCATGTGTTCCTTTCCTCTAGAAAACCCTGGCTAACACACATTAAATGTTAGGATCCAGGCCAGCCGAGTGCCCCGGCCAGGACACCTGCAGCTGTCCTCCCGGCTCACAGGCATGGACAGGCCTCCCGAGGGCCTTGTCTGTGATTCTCTAGGTTTCTGGAAAAGTGAGTTTGGTGGCCACCCCCTTGCATGCTGCCTGTTTGGGAATCAGAAAGTCTGGTTGCACACTCTTGCTGTGGAACACGCCCCTTAATAAGAAAGCTGTGGGAAGAGAAGAGACCACACTCCTGCCATGCAGATTCCGCCCACACCCCAATTCCTCTCTTGAGAGGCCCCAGCACATTGATCATCTTTCTCTGGTGCTAGAGCCCGAATTCTCCTCACAGCCCCTGCCATGCTGCTTTCTGTCTGTCTGTCCATGGTGTTAGTAACTCCTTTAATAAATTCCTTGCCCCAACAATCCACCTAAATGTCCCTCTTGAACCTGAATCTAAGACCTTTCATACACAGTGACTTTGTGATGTCATAGTTCAGCTCAACGCTCAGGCATCTGTGGAGTGTAAACTCGCCTGCCGTGCTATTGGTCACGTACAAGTATGGTGCAGACAGCTGATCATAAATGGTTGTCCCTGGCTCAGGTACTGACTCTGTCAAGTACAGATGATACAGGAGTGGAGAAGGAGCAAGGCGAGGGGGCGCTGCAAAGAGAGTAGGGAACAAGGGTTACAAATGGATACGCGTTTGAAGCATTTTGCTATGTGCAGAAACTACAAAAAGCGGCCAGCTGTATTCAAAGTTAGCCAGGGTCACATCATTTTGTGAGGCTCCTCCATTTTGGATGAACCTTAACAATTTCCAAAACTGCAGCAATTTTGTTTTCAGAGCTAAAGGAACTTACTTTCTAGTTTCTTGCTTGCCCATCCTCATAGCTGATTCAGAGACAGTCTGTCTGCAAGCACGTGCTGTGAACTGTTCATTAACACCGCAGCACAGAACCACGTGCTGTGGACTGCTCACTAACATCACATCATAGACTGCTCACTAATACTGTATCACAGAACCACGTGCCATGGACTGCTCACTAATGCTGCAGCACGGAATCACGTGCTATGAACTGCTTGCTCACTAACACCGCAGCACAAAACCACGTGCCATGGACTGATCACTAGCACCGCAGCACAGAACCACGTGCCGTGGACTGCTCACTAATACTGCAGCACAGAACCACATGCTGTGGACTGCTCACTAACGCCGCTCTACCACAGGGGCCTGAACTCTCCTCAGAGCCTCCATCATGTAACTGTCTGTCTGTCTGCCTATGGAATTAATAACCTCTAATAAGTCTCTTACCCCAGAGGACAATCTTCCTTAGTGTCTCCTTGAACTCCAAACTTGAAACTTTTCATCGTGGCCGAGCCTGATCAATCTTCAGCATTCACAGACTGTCCCTAAAACAGCTGCGATGGTAAGACCCTAACCACTGGGTTACACCCTGAGTTACAATCATTTCCATCCTACTCTGAGATGTGGATTTTGTATTCCAGAAACTCTCCTATTATTCTCAAAGGGAATCACATTCATTGGTAGTTCTTTTTTATCTTGTTTGTTTCTGAGACAAGCCCTTATATATCCCAAGCTGGATTTGACTTTCGAAACTTGCTATGTAGCTGAGAATGATCTTGAACTCCTGGTCTGTCTGCCTCCGCCTCTAGAGTGCTGGGATTACAGCTGTACACCACCACATCTGCTTTCTGTAGACCTGGGGAGCAAGTGCAGTGTTTCCTTCATGCTACACGACTACTCCACCCACTGAGCCACACCCGCAGCCTCAGTTGAGGTGGCTTTTATTAATTTCCCCATCAACCTCAATTCCAAGTCTCCCAAGGTTCTCACTCTTGCTCAGCTCACAGTAGGCACACTTTTTTTCCTGGCTTCCATATCTAACGGGATGACCTGTGAGCCCAACTGCCAGCCTGGTCCTCTTGCCCCCACCTTCATGTCACCTCACTCTATTTCTGCTAGCTGTGGGGTTGCCCATTTTATCAAGCTAGTCAAATCGACAATCTAGCCATATAAACAGCATCATAAAGAGAAGACCTATTGATCTGGCTGATCCCATGGTGGTGACTACTTGCTATCGCTCTCCTCCCTGTGACAGGACACCTAACAGAAGCAGCTCCGGGGAGTGAGAGCGAGTCTGACTCATTGTTCAGGAGTTACGGCCCATCACGGCAGAGAAGACTTGGCAGCGGAGTGGCTTATGGCTGTGGCAGCGTCAGAAGCAGCTTGTTATATCCAGTAAGCAGTCAGAAAGCCGAGCCTGGGCTGGAACTGTCACCCTATAATCCTTAAAGCCCTATGTCTGCCTGCCAGGTCCCATGTCCAGAACCCACAGCCTCCCCAAACAGCACCACCATCCAGTGACCAAGGTTCAGATACAAAAGCTTAAGGGAGACGTTCTGGAATCTGAAAGATGGCTGAGCAGGCAAAGGTGCTGCTGTCAAGCCTAACGATATGACTTCTATCCTTGAACCCACAAAGTAGAAAGAGAAAACTGACTCTAGCAAGTTGTCCCCTCCCCTCCCCTTCCCCTACACACACACACACACACACACACACACACACACACACCATCGATTCTAGGGCCCAATTCAAACTGACCAAACATAAATTTTCCTGAGTGGCCCAGTCATTGGGGTGGGGGGTCCTTCTTGGTGTGCTGGCTAGTGTTCGTCAACTTGACGCCAACTAGAGTCTCTTGAAGAGAAGGAACTACAATTCAGGAATTGCCTCTATCAGATTGGGATCTAGGCATGTCTGTGAGGGAATTTTCCTGATTAGCAATCAATATGGGAGAGCCCAGCCCACCGTGGGAAATGCCATCCCCTAGGCAAGGGGCCCTGGGTTCTATAAGAAAGCAAGTCAAGTAAGCCGTAGAGAACAAGCCGGTATACGACGTTCCTCTGTGGATTCTGTTTCAGTTCCTGCCTTAAGTTCCTGCCCTGGTTTCCCTCCATGAAGGGCTGTAATCTGTAAACCAAATTAACCCTTTCCTGCCCCAAGTTGCTTTTGGTCAACGTTTTCTCACAGGAACAGAAAGGCTAACTGAAGGACGGGATCTCTTGCTCTTAAAACACTGCTGAAGTTCAGCATCTCTCAGAGACAAAAGACAAATAGATGAGCCAGCTCCTAGGCTCCCTGGATCACCAAGAGCAGCCACTACTGTTTATCCAGTGTCCCAATCTAACAGGGACATTCAAGACAATGGAAGAAAAATTTCCCTTCACTCAACGGAAAGCAAGGGTGAGAGAGGAAGAGACGTGTTGGGAGGACCCAGGCGTAGCTCAGACAAGAGCTGACAGTGGCTCCACCAATGAGGAGGCCAGGATAGGGCAGAGGACGCAGATCTGAGACACAAGCTCTCAGCCTTGGGAACAGAATGGAAACCAATGGTGAGGGAGAAGAGAGTGAGGGACAGCTTCCACGTTCCTGTAGCTTGAATAGTGCAGCAGGGTGGCGCCGCCCACCAAGAGACAAAACACTGGGAAAGAAGCAGTTCCGTGGTAGGGTAATGGAAACCAAGAGTTTCTGCTCTGGCCGCGTAAAGTCTGAGTGTCTGCGAGACATCCAGTAGAGAAGCAATGTCAATTACCGGCTGAATATGCCAGCCGGGAGTGCAGGAGACCTCCTCGGGGCTGGGGATGGAAATGTGTGAGTCACCAGCCTGAGGGTGTTATTTAAAGCCCCTAGCGGGTTAGAACCACCTACAGAGAGAAGGTAGACTCCTACCCTGCCAGGCTCCCTCCATGCTGCCCTCCGCCCTCTGATCATCTAAAATGCATATGCAATCATGCCATTCGGCTTCAAATTATGCAATAGCACTCAAAGGGTTTTTTTTTCTCCCTCCTTGTGAGATGAAATTTTACTAAAATTTTGTTTAAACTGCGAAAGGAAAGCTGTGTTAACACGTTGTAGATTGACCTAGTTTCTCGGAAGAAATTATATAGCGCTGATTAAAAGCCAGTACAATATTTGGAAAGTTAAGGAGAAACAGAGAATGCAAAGAAAAAAATAATGAAGGCAAGCGGATAATTAAATTATTGCAAATGCATTGCTTTTAACATTGCTTTCTCGGAGTAACTAAGATAATTCATATACTTGGCTAAAGATTTTAATTGCTTAAAAGGCCACTGACCACTGTGTGACCTTGTAGGCCGCGTTGACCGCCTCTGTCTCCTCTTGCTTTCCCTGTAAGATGAGGATAATGATGTTTGCACTGGTTCTCTGCAAAGGTTGCCAAGAGGGCCAAAGGAGATAACAGAAATACAAACACCAGAAGCGCTTACAGAGAGGGGAGGCCATAAGCTCCTTATACTGGAGGACTGTGACCTACTCTGCCTGTACCCTCTCTGCCCAGAAGAGTACATCGCGTTTATCATGGGATATTATCGGAGAGAGGGAAAGCGCTGCGAGCATTCCTCATTGCCTTCAGAATAAATCCTCGGTTCCCCTACGAACAGTCTTAAGATTAGGATTCTAATGCAACAGTGTTTGTGCGGCTATCAAAACGGGGGCGGTGAGGGGACAGGAAGAGACAATGCAATGGGGACATGGCCAGTTGGAGACAATGGACGGATCGACTCCACCACAGGCTTGCAAGTCGTTTCTCAAACTGCCCACCTACAAGGCAGGCTGTCGAACATTTATCCACCAGCTCCAGGATCTCCCCTGTCAGAGGTTGTCCTGGTACACTGACCAACCTTCCCTTGCTCCAAGTGAACATGGCTTTGTTGATACTCAGAAGCAGCAGGCAAGGTGAGCTTAGTGTGGAACTCCTTGAGTACAGGGTCAGTCATAACCTTCCCACACTGCCGCAGCTGGCGTTGGAGTAGATGAGATGTGATGACCAAAGGCTGTCTGCTACAAAAGCCCATGCCTTCAGTCTGCTGCTTGTTGTCAGCTGCACTTGGAACATTTCCCCCAAAGTTGGTACGTCGGCTAGTCAATCTCTAATCGACAACAGTGTCATGTTGTTTCAAGAGGAGATCAGCTCTTGCATATGAATAGGCTAATGCCATTGTCACAGGAGTGAGTTAGTTATCCCAGGAGTGGATCTGATAACTCAGAGTTCAGTTCTCTTCTCTCTCTCTCTCTCTCTCTCTCTCTCTCTCTCTCTCTCTCTCTCTCTTCTCTCTCTCTCTCTCTCTCTCTCTCTCTCACACACACACACACACATCATTTATTGTTTCTTTCTGCTATGTTATTACAGAACATAAGGTGCTCATTAAATGCAGCCTCTCAATCTTGAACTTTGAAGTCTCCAAAATTATGGTCCAAATAGACTTTTATTGTTTCTAAATGACCTTGGCTATGCTACCCTGGCAGAGCAGCACAAAGTGACTTAGGACATCTTTCCCTAGATCCTCAGGGAACTTTCCCTGCCACTGAGCTACTCTGTTAGGGTCTCTACACCCACCGCAGCCAACAGAGTAACCATCTGAGGAAAGTAGGAAGGTAGTTCAGTTCAGCACCACTCGGTAGCCGGTGTTGGCTCAAACTTTGAGAGTCTGACTATGTGTAATTTACCTCAGGCATTTTTAAGCATAGAATAATTTGATGAAAACTTTCCTGGTAATAATGAACTCAATACCACATGCACAATAAAGCTTAAGATATGACTACATCAAAACTCTTTGTAAAATACATGTGACTCCCTCCATAAAGATAGGTTCTACAGACTGACAAGCTCACAGTAAGGATCCAGAGAAGGATCCAATGTGGTCTTGGCCATACAGATAGTGCAGATGTCACCTGGTTTTTAACCGCATCCACTCCCAGCCTTTTGGGTGGATCATAAATTATGTAGCCTTTCCTTTGAACGAGTAAGTCTGTGTGTTTAACATTTCTGGTTCCCTTGGTGGTTATCTGTGAGCACAAGGACCTCTGTGCTCCCAACAGCTGTTGACTGATAGCTCGTAATTAGTTAAAGAACAGTTTTCTGAGAAAGCTGAGAGATTAGGTTCTCTCTCTGGGAAACATGACCTGAGAATGCCCAAGAGAATGAGGCAGCCCATCAGTAGCGGGCATCGAACCCAACAGGATGAAAAGGAAGGATGGGACCAGGGTAAAATGGGCTAGCAGGCAGGTTGATTGGGGACGATTCATGCACTGAGTACTAAGGGTGACTGTGTATTAACCAGACAAAGAAAATGAACTGAGTGAAGCCCAGTAATGAGGAGAAACATCAAGCTGGAGAGACATGACTGAGCACCCCTACGGGCAGGGGAGTGAGACACCTAAAGGCTGCATCCCCTTGAAGAACACCCAGCACCACCATGACAAGGTTGTGCTGCTGCTCCTGAGATCAGGGTAGGGGCTCTCCTCCATGTGTGCCCCCTCAGAAGTCCTGCCCCCTCCAAATTAAAGAACCCAAGTTAGGGTTTCAGGTACCCAGAACTCTATCAGAATCCATGGGGCCACATGGTCTCACAACAGCCTGCCTCAACTTCCTATGCAATTGTCTATCTGTAAAACTGGGCTCAAAGCTCAGGGTGGTGGCATTTGCCTATAATCCTAGCACTTGGGAGGCCAAGATAAAAAGATTCCCCTGAATTTGAAGTCTGCCTGGACTCCATAGTGAGATCCTGCTTCAAATTTAAAAACACACTCAGCTCAGTCAACAACCCTTTTCTGACTCCACCATCCTAAACAACCTTGTCCTCTGTGGTACCTATCCCTACTCTAGCATTCTTTGAATGCTGATATTCTCATCTAACACCCTGACCTTGAGAACTACCTGAAAGCGACAATTTTTGTCTCTTTAACAGTTACATGTTGAGTTCTGATTGTGTGCTAGGTGTTAGAGACATAAAAACAAATAAAGAAAATTGGGTGTAGAGAGATGCGCCTGTGGTCCCAGCATTAAATAGACGGAGGCAGGAGCCAGTTTCAGCAGCTGGGCAAAAACCCTGTCTCAGAAAACCTGAAAAGAAAAGAGAGTAGGAGGGGAATGGGTGGGCAGCAGAGTTCCTGCTCTCCCAGAACTTAGATAGAATTTGGTGGATGGATGGGTGGATGGATGAATGGATGGATAGATGGGTGGGTGGGTGGGTGGGTGGGTGGGTGGGTGGGTGGGTGGATGGATGGATGGATGGGTGGATGGATGGATGGGTGGGTGGATGATGGATGGATGGATGGATGGATGGATGGATGGATGGATGGATGGATGAGTGGATGAATGGGTGGGTGGGTGGATGGATGGATGAGTGGATGGATGGGTGGGTGGGTGGATGGGTGGGTGGGTGGGTGGGTGGGTGGATGGATGGATGGATGGATGGGTGGATGGATGGATGGGTGGGTGGATGATGGATGGATGGATGGATGGATGGATGGATGGATGGATGAGTGGATGAATGGGTGGGTGGGTGGATGGATGGATGAGTGGATGGATGGGTGGGTGGGTGGATGGATGGATGGATGGATGGATGGATGGATGGATAGGTGGATGGATGGATGGATGGATGGATGGATCAGTTGATGGGTAGATGGGTAGGTGGGTGGGTGGATGGATGGATGGATGGATGGATGGATGGATGATTGATGGGTAGATGGACAGATGGGTGGATGGGTAGAAGGATGGATGGATGAACAGATGGGTGAGTGGGTTGATGGGCAGATGGATAGGTGGGAGAATGGATGGATGGATGGATGGATGGATGGATGGATGGATGGATAAATAGATGGATTGGTAGGTGAGTGGGTTGAGAGGTAATTGGATAGATGGGCAGATGGATGAATAAGTGACTGAAGCTCATAAGTGAGAAGGTATATTCCCTCTATTCTCTTATGAGAGTATAGTTAACACAGTCAGATACAACTCCATCTCTGGGTTAGTCTCTTTCGTTATGGAACAAATCACCCTAGGACTGACAAACATAAGACAATTTCCCTATGTGACAACTGTAGACAGAGCCCAACAGGAATGACTCATTTCTGCTCTTCACTCTGGGATCTCAGCTAGCAAACCTGAAAGCCAGGACCTGATTGCCCCTGAAGGCTTGACTGGGGGCAGACACTGCTTCCTCCCATGCCCGTGGCAAGTGGGTTACTGCCTCTGTGTGTCTCTCCACAGAGCTAGCTGAGCAGCCTCACAAATAGCTGCTGGCTTCCCCTGAGCAAATCATCTGAGGGGAGCCGTGAGAAATGTCACTGATAACCTCTCCTCAGGGCTTTCACACTGTCAGTTCCACCATATTCTAGAAGGTCATGAGAAACACATTGCTCAACCTAACCTGTATTTCAGGGGACAAAAACTATACCTCACCTCTTGAAAGGATGGGTTTAAAAGAATTTGTGAAGCAGGTGTAGCAGTGCATGCCTTTCTTTAATCCTTGCACTTGGAAGGTAGGGTGGGTCTCTGTGAGTTCAAAGCCAACCAGGTCTACATAATGAGTTCTAGGCCAGCTAGAAGTAAGACCCTGCCTTAAAAAAATAAGTAGTGAACAAATTGATTCATTTATTTTCTCCAGAGGAACCACCTCTGTCCAACCCCTCCTCTATAAACTTTCTCCTACCAAGTAAGACATAGACACCGCCCCAATATCTACCATACCAACCTCATCAAAACAAGCAACCACCCTTTGCATTTTCAAAAATTCATATTACCAATTCCCACAGACAATAGAGGCAAAAGGGGTTGAAATGACAGATCTAAAGAAATTTTAAAATCACAAGAACTGACAAAACAGCAGAGATGGAAACTCATGGATCCCCATGTCCTGGTTCTGTGTCCCTGACCTCACTTCATGTGCCTGCAGATGTTCTCATCCTGGGCTCACCTGTGCTTCCTGCCTGGCTATGCTGCTGAGCTTCTAAGGCCTTAGCCCAAGGATATCTACTTGACTTTTCTACATCTGATAGAATTTCTGGTCTCTTCTAGAACCACCTCTAGTTATGATACTGTTCTGATTTTTGAAGCAGGATCTCCCTGGAAGCCAAGACTAGCCTTGAACTCCTAATCTTCCTGTATCAGCCTCCCAAGTGCTGGGATTACAAGTGTGAGGTACCACATCCCTCTGAGCTATTCCACTTTAGACTTCTGCCCACACTGGCACTTCTAGGCGTACCCTGATCCATGAACAGTGGCAAAGGAAATCTTGGCTCCAAACAGCACCCAAACGTTTTCCCCTGGGTTGTGGATGTCCTATCTGAAGGCCAAGCAATGTTATTTCTTTCTAGACAAAGTTCACAAGGCTTTCCTTGACACAGCCTGATATGGACTTTCAGTAGGTGGGGAGAACTAGGCCTATCATGTTATCCCTCCCTTGTGGATCTTCATCCATGTTGTTTCCTCTACCTGAGAAAGCTTACCTCTCTGTCTGCCTACCTCTCACCAAGCCTCATGCCCATTGGCTCTCAGGAGTCAGCATAGACAGTATCTTTTTCAAGAGTTCTGTCTGGCTTTCCTGTTGGGAGTTGTTGGGGGCTGTCAACCCCCAGACCCTGAATTTCTTGTAAACAGCTTGTTTTCCCCTGCTCTGATCAGCCTGCAGCTGCTCTGAGCATGAGGCCCTGATGGCGGAGTGGGTTCTGATGAGGCCTGCAGCTGAAAGATCCCGAGAGCTGGGGCGTGGCCAGAGCACTATAGAAGCTTCCCCTGAGCACAATAAACTTGGCATTCTTGTATCAAGAGTGACCTGTGTACTCGTGCCTCTGTCTGTCTGTGTGTGCATGTGATTTTAAGTCTCCAGGCCAGTTTCCGGCTCACGCAACTGGTCCTGTGATCTGTGACACAGGGCACCACAGGACTGTCGGGGTTTTTTGTTTTGTTTGGTTTGGTTTGGCTTGGCTTGGTTTTTGGAGACAGGGTTTCTCTGTAGCTTTGTAGCCTGTCCTGGAACTAGCTCTTGTAAACCAGCCTGGTCTCGAACTCACAGAGATCTGCCTGCCTCTGCCTCCCGAGTGCTTTTACACTTTCCCCTACTCCAAGTTAGCCCACAGGACTTGCTCTTACTTTTCACACATAGTTGTATATCTCTGGTCTAGCTATACTGTTAAAACATTGAAGGTCTAACCTAGATCCTCTATTCTTAATGTATTTGGCACACAGTACTTGCAGAGTGAATGTTATCCGAGTAACTGGATGAATAAATGAGCAAACAGAGGTCCCTCAACATCTGTCTCCCAGGTGTCCGTGGTAGTTCTCTGGAAGGCCTACCTTCAACATCTGTCTCCCAGGTGTCTGTGGTAGTTCTCTGGAAGGCCTACCTTCAACATCTGTCTCCCAGGTGTCCGTGGTAGTTCTCTGGAAGGTCTACCTTGGTCCTATTCTCCTGTAACACACAATTGTCTGAAGAACTCTGACTTAGGGAACAGATGAGCACCAAGGAGCTCAGTTCTTCTGTGACCTTTGCTGTCCTGAACCACCTTCAGATGAGTCTTGTTAAGCCTGGAATGTGGCACCCCAGTGTCATAATCGACAGTGACCACTGTGGCCCATGTGACAGGTCCCCAAAGAACAAGGGACTGACTGTCATAATTTTCGTCTTCTCTAACAGAAGCTATCATCTAGGTCTGCAGGGTGACCACTGGCTTTGGCCACTGCCCCTTTTCTAACAGTTTATCTGTTCTTTACGAGGCTCTATGGTCCCACCTCTAATAGCAGGTGACAGTCCTTCACCAGGGGAACCCAAAGCTAGAAAGATGCAGAGCCCCGAAGGTTGTGACTACTGCGGACCTAAAATACGAGCTCAGGGGCAGGGGTGTTGCTCAGTGGTGCAGTGTTCGCCCAGCACATACAAAGCCCTGCACTCAATCCCCAGTCCTCCAATAAATATCCTACTTTAGAACAAATAAGAAAAAAACATTTATTCTACGCCATGAGGGATGATGATCCAGGAACACACATGGAAGTCCTTCTGAGCCACTTTAATAGATACCGAACAAGAGAATGTCACAGATCTGTGGCTTCGTTTCTCGGTTGCAGGGTGGGAGCATCAGGTCGGCTGGTGGCAGTGGATTGGAGGAGTCTCTCTCCATCACTTTCTGTCACTGTGACAAACCCCTGGCATAAGCCCCTCAATTGGAGGTAATGTTCAGATGCAGACATTATAGGCCATGGCTGGCTGTCTGGGTGGCTTTGGGCCTGAGGGGACGAGAGACACGGTAGCGGCAGCAGGGCCCTAGACAAGCAGAGCTGTTCACCTCACAGCCTGCAGGAAGCAAAGAGGCATCTTTCCAGGGCGTGCCCCTAGTGATCTACTTCCTGCCATCAGCCCCTGCCTCCTTCTTTCTCCTACCTCCTAATAATACTGACAGATTATCAATTTAGCCATTGGTTAGGCCAGAGCCCTTAGGATCCAATGGCTTCCCCCAAACCCATTAACTAAGCCCTCAACTCAATGAGTCTTTGGGCCAGGATGTGGGAGGACCCTTGGTATCTAAACTCATAGCTCTTAGAAACTGCTTTTGCTATAAAGCATTGACACTCCACACTCAGGCTGACAAGTTTGAAAGGTTCTGGGTTTGAGGTTCGAGGGGGACACGGAGGGAGGCTATCCCTTTGGGTAAGAGAATTACTAGACGAGTTATTTACTCCACAGACAGGCAGATAGACAAGCATGGCAGGACCCCGTAGGGGAGCCCAGGCCCCGGTGACCAGAGTAGAAGCCCTTTCTTATAGGATTTAGAGAAAGGAGATTGAAGTTTCCTTTTTCGGCTCACTGTTGGTCGTTGCTAGGGGTAACCAGGGAATGGCAGTTTAAGGATGTCAAGTGATGGATAAACATCTTTCCCGGCAAGGCATTGCTAGGGGTTGATAGGGCTGGGAGGGCAGAAGGAAGTTGCTTAGCTCAAGGAATCAAATTACTTCAGTCTCTGGAATTGTCACAGTTCAACGAGAATGGAAGAGCTTTACAAGACGGAGTGGCCCTAGATGACAGCAGTGACTAAAGCAGGACAAACACCTGACACCAGCGTCTTGGTTTCTGTGTCTTGTCTGTTCTTATTGTGGCAGAAAGTGCAGATGAGTCATTATTATCCTTAACCTTTTCTCCAGTCACACCTGGGATTCCCAGAACAGCTGTGCCCAAGATGGAGGCAGGGTGGGGGAAGCGGGGTACCGTTCTCCAGGCTGAGGAGGCGGCGCCCTGGAGCCGGAGGCAGCTCACGAGAACCAGGTTGCTCCCATCAAGCAACGAGGGCAGGGACAACTTCAAGACCGCCTTGCACAGGCGGAACAGAGGCAGTGGTCCACGAGACCACACCTTGACCAAGACTGCCTGATTATTCAGAACGTACCCTATTTTTTTCTCTACTTCAGCCTGAAGTTGCTGTCTCTAGACCCCTCTATTGGTCGCACACCCAGCGTCCCCACAACCAAATCTCTTCTCGCTGCTTTGCGAGCTTCTGTGATGATGGGCGGCCCAGTCAGCATTCTGAGGATGCTGCCGGGGCTTAGGCTTTTTCCATAAAAACTCCAGTTACGAAACCATAACCCTCCTCTGTGGACTTCAGATGTTATCTGACAGCACTGTCTACTTTAGGCTTCGTGGAGGTTAAGCCCCATAAAGCATTCTGAGGAATTTATCTATCAGTCCTAAAAGTGTTAGGTCACATATAAAAGTTAAAGTAATTGGCTATAAGAGGCCCTAAGATAATCCCAGATAATTTTGACTCGGCCCTACCTATAGCATTCCGTATCTCCACTGCCACAATGGTCTCCAAGGTCAAGGCCAAAGCCAAACAGTTCACTGGATCTTTAGATACAGCTTCTTCAGAGAATGTCAATTCATGTTCCCACTCTGTTTCCTAGGACCATATGTACACTGTGGGAAGCCTGAGTTCTAGGGTCCCATTGCCTGAGACAGAGCTGGGATCCACCAGTGACTAATGGAATGACCTTGGACAAGTCACAGGAACTTTTTTTTTGAGATAGGTATCTCACTACATACCCCATGTTGGCCTTAACTATGTGCTCTTCTCATGGGAGAGCTGGCCCTGCCCCTTCCTGGGGTGGGGGTGGGGTTGCACCTCACCTAGGCAGCACAGTAGAGCTAGCCCTGGTAGCATGGGTGTGGGAGAGCTGGGCCCTGAAGGCAGGAGCATGGGAGAGATGGCCCTGGTGTCATAGATGTAGGAGACCTGCCACATCCCTTGCCTGGGTAGAGTGGGATAGCTGGCCCCGGTGGCACAGGCACAAGAGAGTGAGCAGGCTGACTAACTCAGCTACCACTCAAGTGCAGATCCAAGGCTTTGAGTTGGCCCACCCCAACACCTACCCCATTAGGAACCGCTGGAGCATGTGAAGGGACCGGTCCTGCAGAACCAAAGCTGTGGGACCTCATGACACAGAACAACGGGATATCCAAGAGGAGTCCTGGTATTGATAATCCAGTATTGATAACCCAGTATTGATAACCGAGTAACAGAAGCCAGGGGCCTCAAACAATACCAATGACTCGTTCGTAGCGATGAACATTTGCAGGTAAAGCTGTGTGACACACGGTGACACAGTGCAGCATCCATGGCGAGATTTGTTTTCTTTCCTTTCATGGGGGGAAGGCTGCAAAGGCAGAGGGCAGATATGGAAGGATGGGAAGACGAGTGGGACTGGGGTGCAGGATGTAAAATTCATAAAGAATCAATAAAAAGTTAAACAAAACAAACCATGTGCTCTTCCTGCCTCAGCCTCCCAAGTGCTGGGATTATAAGTATTTGCTACCACCTCTCAGTATCAGAGAACTTTTTCATCCTTTGGTGCCTTCTTAGTATTATTATGAGAGTTAAATGAGACCTCCGTGTAAAGGAACTTAGAATACAGTAGGTCCTCTGATCAATGACAGATACTGTATTTGCATATAAGGAAGACAAGGACCAAGTGAGCATCCCTCGCTCTCCCAGCTCTTTGTCTCACTCCATCCCTTCTGCCTCTTCCTTCAAAGCCTGTCCTGGGGCTGGAGAGATGGCTCAGTGGTTAAGAGCATTGCCTGTTCTTCCAAAGGTCCTGAGTTCAATTTCCGGCAACCACATGGTGGCTCACAACCATCTGTAATGAGGTCTGGCGCCCTCTTATGGCCTGCAGGCATACATATAGACAGAATATTGTATACAGAATAAATAAATATTTTTTTAAAAAAAGCCTGTCCTCTGCTGATGTATTAGATACGTTTCTAATGCCGTGATAAAACATCATGACCAAAGCAACTTACAAAAGGAAGATTTAACTGAGCCTACTGTTTTAGAGGGTTAGAGTCTTGGTGGCAGAGCAAAACCATGGCAGTGGACATAGGTGAGAGCTCACAGCTTGATCCATAACCACAAGGCAGAGGGCTAACTAGGAATGGTGTGGGCTTTTGAAACCTCAAAGCTTGCCTGCTCCCAGTAACACACCTCCTCCACACCCTTTCCAAACCGTTCCACAAACTGGTGACCAAGTATTCAAACGTATTCATCCCTGGAGACCATTCTCACTCAAACCACCACAGCTGGGCTGTTCTTCCCCTCCCATGGTGTACTAGTTACCTTTCTCATTGCTCTGACCAAAATACCAGGCAAGAAGGAACACAAGTTGGGAAGCGTTTATTTTGGCTTTTAGTTCAAGGAGATACAGTCTATCGTGGTGGGGATAGCAGGGCAGTCGGCGTGTGAGGCATTTGGTCACATTATATCCACAGTCAGAAAGCAGAGAGCGCCAAATGGTGGTACTCCATTTACTATCTCCTTTTTACTCACCTGAGCCCTCAGCCACAGGCATGAGCCTTCTCATACTCAAGGTAGGTCTTCTCTCTTCAGTTTAACCTTTCTGCCAGCACTCTCATGGACACACCCAGGGGCATGTTTCCATGGTGATCCTAAAGCCAATCAGCTTGACAATGAAGATTAGCCATCACAGGATGGAGCAAGACTCACCATTTTCTTCTTGGTCCCACTATTCATTGAGTGGATGTGTGTGAGATCTTCCAACCACTGGGTTCTCAGCCGAGAACAACGCCTGTGTGTTGGGGGAGGGGCATGATGAACCGTTTCCACTCTTTCTGCTCTCTCCAGAACAAATGTTACAATCTGCTTTCCCCTGCATGACCTGAAAACAAACACCCCTGGGTACAATAACAAATTTCTTTCTTTCCAAAGACTGCAGTAAGTATAGGATAGAGAAGGGATACATAGTGTTCCTATCAACCCAGTCTTAATCCTACTCTTTGGGAAATTAGCTTAGTCTTACCTACAGGGACATTATCACCTCCTTATTAGCTTAGTTTTTATTGCAAAATACCACCTTGTTGGCCCCAAAAGGCTTCCACCCGAAGCAGAGGCTGCTAACACTTGGTATAATTTCGCGGCTCCTCACTTTCTCCTTTAAGAAGAGCTGCTTACCTTGCTGCGCATCCCACAGTCCACTTCCATCTCCCTACTTGGAAGCTCAGCCCCGCGTGGGAGCTCCCACTCAGCATTGATTTCCAGCCTAAAAGGCACTGTTTGGTCTCAGCTTGCTGCAGAGATGACTAACACATTCTAAACCCAAAGATAAATCACCCAGGTTACCAGCTCCTGCCAACTCTCTCCCAGACCTGGTGACCTCCTCCAAGACCCAGCCCAGCCCACCCCTGGTCTCCTGGAACTAGAGTTGCATCTTGTGCCCTTCTCTACCCACCCAATATGTACCAAAGCCCACATTTCTAGACCAGGGCTTCCCAGCGTGGGTTGACTGTCCCCTCTTGTTTGGTTTTCATTTTTGTGCTGCGTGGTATTATTGAAGCCATCTTCAGGAGATGCTCAATTCCCAGGTCTGACTATAACAAGATCTTCCCACAACTGAGCAATACAACACACCCCCACACCCCATTGAGAACCTTCTCCATCTATTACATTGTGACACCACAATTTCTCTAATTTTTTTTTAGCACGCAATAACAACAAATAAAATTCCCTTCCAAAGAAAGAGAAAACTCACCCCCACTTCACAACCTGCCCCCCAACTCTGGTGAGAGTTAATTCCACCTAAATCTCAAACCCCTCCGTTTTGGGGAACAACCAATAACCAAGCGCCTGTAATGGCCTCTCCGGCTCACCCCACCAACCGCCCCAATTTCCTCAATCTGCTCAGCAACCAGAGCCATTAAATCTAGAAAACTAATTTGTAAGGAAAACAATGAGAAGTGCAATCGTTTCTCCGTTGGATTCTAATGCAAAGTCCCACCAGGACCGGGGCCCGTTGTAAAGAAGGGAGAGGGGTGCCTGGAGAGAACCGCCTATTAGCATTCAAAGCTCCAGCGCTTGGGAAGCTGACCTGCTGCAAAATGGAAATTTGCCCTAACCCGCAGGGGCCAGCACTCAGGTTCGCATT
Source organism: Chionomys nivalis (assembly GCF_950005125.1). NCBI lineage: Eukaryota > Metazoa > Chordata > Mammalia > Rodentia > Cricetidae > Chionomys > Chionomys nivalis. Next base: position 18,031,717 of record NC_080103.1, read on the forward strand.
ATTTATCCTGCGAACAACAAGCAATCATGGGCTCGCTCCCCTGCAGATCAGGGGGAGCCTTCAGAGTTTGCGCTGTTGGCGATGTCATCCCAGGACGCATGCCTGGGTTACTTGGGAGCAGTGCTATTTGGGAAAAGAAAAAGCCTGAAATAAAGCTGGGGAGGGAAGAGAGAAAGAGTCAGAAAGGCCCGAGGGGAGACAGACACCGGGAAGACAGGCTGGTGGTCTTTGCCCAGCCCCTCCTGACAGCCGACCTTGCCCGCTGGGAAACTCTGACGAGCTCTTTTCCCCCGTGGAAGGGGGCGGGACTCGGAGATTGGTAGATTCACCTTGAGTCATGCAGTGAGTCACTCGCAGGAGGCAGAAATAGATCGTATGAGCCACTGTTCTTTGTCACAGCATCTCAGTTCTGCAACCAGGACTCCTAGGAGGGGAGGGATCCAAGCGCTCCGCACAGCCAGGTTGCTTCATTTGATGAGATGACTGTCTGGTTCCATTCCCAAAGCAGATGATTGATTGCAAGCCAAGGCCCAAACACATTTTTTTTTTCTGGGCAAGTCAACCACTCTCCTCACATCAAGTACACCTGTTAGCCACCCCATCAAGGTCCAACTCATTTGAGCCACACATCCAGTCCACCTGGGACTCTCAGCTCTCCCTGGGAGCACACACATCCCAGAAAACCTGCCCTGATTACACCCACTCCATTTTTCTCTTTTCTCTAGCTGTAGTCTTTTAGGGCTTAAGACAGAAATGAAATTGTCTACCTGACATTCCGGGTACCTTCAGCCCAGTGTCCTCAGAGTGGACTTAATCTTGTTATGTACCCATTCGTGGTTTGGGTCCGTTTTAAAATATAGGCTTTATTAAGATTCTAGTTGCCATGGAAAGAAAATAGTTTGTTCTCACAGTTTTCTAGAGAAAGCAGTGTGCCACAGTGCCCAGTGCCACACGGGGACACCCCCAAGGGCATTCAGGAAGAGATGGGAGCTAAGGAAAGTTCCCCTAAAGTCCTTCTGCAGCGTGAACAGTGGTGTGACCAGGTGTAGGACTAACTGAACTTCAGCTAGCTCTGGAGCCTAGAGACTGTCTCCAGTTGCCTCCTGGCTGACTGTGGGGCGGTTAGAGCTGGTGGAGAGAGGCCCGAAGGACAAGAGCCTGGCAAAAAGTACTTTGGAACATGAACTCTGTATTAGTTAATCTGCATAAGAAGGCCAACACACACCTGGACAAGCAGCTTCCTGCGACCAGTACCTGAGGGTCCCTGAAAGGAAAGCTTTCCAGGAGACAGCAAGATCCCCACTGGACAAGGTCTTTGTTCAAAGAACATCCGGAAGGCAGCAACTACTTTTGGAGTTGCTGCAACCATTTTGTGATCATGGGAGAAGCCAGCTGCTGAGTTATGCTACCAAGTTGAGCAGTCCTGAACTGCCTACCTCTGATGTCCTCACGCCACGAGCTAGCAAATGCCTGCTTTAGCCTCTCCTGTTCCATCATCGTGCTGTCTTCCTAGGACGATCTCTTGTCCTTCAGTTTACTAGAAATTTCCTAACGCTGACCTATGTTCTTGAACTAGAATTGCTCTTTAGAGAATGAGTTCGTCGCTTGAAATGACATCACCCCCAAGGTTATAGGAACTGCAGAGGGCATTGGAGTGACCCTTCACAATTGTTTCCAGTTTTGTAGAATTTGCCCTCATTCATTGCCACAGAACCTTCCCGGAATCAAGCAAAAAGCAAAGACGGGCGCCCTGAACCCAGCTGAGAAGGGGAAAGGACGCGCGTACTTTCTCTCCTGACTCCAGGATCTTCACAGCGCATGTTTTCTCTTCAAGATGCAGCCGGCCTCAGGTGGGTGCTATACCTTGGGAGAGCGGACTTGATTCAGTATGGGTGAAGGGAATGAAATGTAATTTCTATTCAACTGCAGGAGCATTATCTTAGAAGACAAGATTTCTTAGTGCTGCAGAGACAATAGGCCATGATAGAGACCTTAGATAGTGCACCCAAGACTTGGAGTTTACATCTTCAACACTGAAGGGAAACACACACACACACTCACACGAACATGTACAGACACTCAGACACACTCACACGTACGTTCACACAAACACACACAAACATCCCACATACACACTTGAACAAGCACACCCACACAGACACAAACACACATGCATGAGCATGCACACCCACACAGACACAAACATGCACACACACACATATGTACATGCACTCACATACACTCACACACACTCACACATACACTCACACAAACACATGCACAAACATGCACACTCACACAAATACACACAAACATACGCACACACGCGCACACACACATACAAACAGGCACACACACACACACAAGACAATGTTTCTAGACTTGGACTGGCTACTGTCCAGATATGTGCCCTCTGTCAAATCACATCACAATTCTAGGCTTCAATCTTCTCAACCGTGAAATAAGGGAACTGAACTAAATTATTCCTAGTCACTTCAGATTCGCTTTAAAAAAATCCCATGATTCTAAATATAAACAGATCGTCTCAACCTTTTACCTAAATGTCGAGTGCCCGTGATCGTGTCCACTGTTAGAGAAGACTGCCACTCAAATCGAAAGAACCAGTAGTCGATGGTTTTGTGCACCAAGATACAGAAGTTAGTGCTGACCATCACACTAATGCTATCATCACGGGGGATAGAATCAGGACTCTTTTTCCTAAGTCTCCAGTACTTTCGACTGTGGTCTCATCTGGGAATAGGGCTGCCGCAGATATAACTGGGTAAGCTTATATGACCACATTAGAGTAGGATCCGTCTTTGATCTATCTAAAATGACTGAGGTCTCGACTGGGCCTGGTGGTATACACTTGTAATCCCAGCACTTGGGACCTGAGGCAGGCAAATTCTGTAAGTTTGAGCTAGCCTATGCTACGTAATGAGTTTAAGGCCAGCCTGGGACACAGAGTGAAATCACACTTGATGTTTATTTACTGTCACATTGAATGGACTTAGAATCAGAGGCATCTGTCAATGAGGACACTTCTAGAGAGGCTTACCTGAGGAGGAAGGGGTCACCGTGAATGGGAAGTGGGTGGCACCACCTCATTACCTAAGGTCCCAGAGCTAATAAAAAGGAAAACAGGAGAAAAAAATGGTCACCAGAATTCTTCCCTTTCTGCTTTAACTCTGTGATTCAGTGTGGCCAGCCATGTCATGTTCCCTCATGCCATTTCCCTACCATGATGGACTGCACGACCAGACTGTGAGCTGAAATAAAGCCCTCCTTCCTCCCCTTGCTCAGGTATTTTATTACACTAAATGAGAAAATTAATTAACACACCCTGTCTCCAAGAAATAAATAATGTAAAATAATTAAATAAATTACCAGTATCTTGATAGAAAGGGAGGAGATAGAGATTGAATAGCACATGAAGACAAAGGCACCAGCAGAGTTAGCTCCAAGCCCAGGATTCTAGAGTTGCTAGCAAACTCCAAAAGCTGGAAAAGGCCAGAAGGAGTCCTGCTGTAAGAGGAGCATAACCCCATTCTTAACATGGTACCCGAGCTCCCAAGTCTAGAACTATGAGGCAACAAAGCTCTATTTGAACCAGCCAGTTGGTAGCTCGTTGTTATAGCAGACTTAGGGAATGAATGTACCCACCAATAGCTAGGACTTATTCAACTGCTTACTATAGACCAGGAGCTATGTCAAGTGCTCTGCATGCTGCTCACTCAATCTTTGCTGAAATCTTGGAAAGACATCAATGTTTTAGCCATGTTTTACAAATGATGATATACAAATATCTCCACAACCACCCATGCCAGGGTGAAGTTCATCTTTAAAAATTGGGACCCCCCAAAAAACACTAATGACAACTTATGCTAGAGAGGATGTGGGAAAAAGGAACACTCATGCATTGCTGGTGGGAATGCAAGATGGTACAGCCCCTTTGGATTTCAGTATGGCGATTTCTAAGAAAATTAGGAAACAACCTTCCTCAAGACCCAACGATACCACTTTTGGGTATATACCCAAAGGATGCTCAATCGTGCCACAAGAACTTGTGCTCAACTATGTTCATAGCAGCATTGTTTGTCATAGCCAGAACCTGGAAACAACCTAAATGCCCCTCTACCAAAGAGTGGATAAGGAAAATGTGGTACATTTACACAATGGAGTACTACACAGCAGAAAAAAATGACATCTTGAATTTTACAGGAAAATGGATGAAGCTAGAAAACATTATTTTGAGTGAGGTAACCCAGACACAGAAAGATAATTATCACATGTACTCACTCATAAGATGGATAAGGAAAATGTGTTACATTTACACAATGAAATACTACACAGAAGAAAAAAAAATAATGACATCTTGAAATTTGAAGGCAAATGGGTGGGTGGATCTAGAAAACATCATACTGAATGAGGCAACCCAAACCCAGAAAGACAAATATCATGTGTACTCGACTCATAAGTGGGTTTTAGACATAAAACAAAAAAGAAAGGAATAAAAAAAAAAACAGCCTACAAATCACAATCCCAGAGAACCTAGACAACAAAGAGGACCCTAAGAGAGACATACTTGGATCCAATGTACATAGGAAGTAGAAAAAGACAAGATCTCATGAGTAAATTGGGAACATGGGGACCATGGACGTGCGTAGAAGGGAAGAAGAGTGGAAATAAATATATAGCTCAATAAAACCAATAAAAAAAATGGGATCCCATTATAAGGATCTTAGTGTGAAGGGTGTTGGCTATTTGAAGTCTCTCTGGACACCACACTTTCTAAACTTGCTGTTTCGTTTTACTTGATTGTAATGATGTTGAAACTGTGCAGTAAAGTGCTGCAGATTTAGCTTGTCCAAAACCACAATCTTCATTTTCCCTTTTAGTTATCTTCTTTGGTTTCCCATTAGGACATTTTTCTTCCCCCTTCCCTCCAGACACAGTTGGTGGTTTTGTGTATTAACACAAATCATCTTTACTTTGACTCCCTCCCCCATCAAATCCTGACCCGGCTGGCTGTATACTAAGACCAATGATGGCTCTCAGTCTCCATGGCCATTACCCTGGCTCTAGCTTCCAGTGTCCCTACTCTGAGCTCAGTGCTCTATGAAATCTTCCTGCCTGAATCTTCCAGAGCCCTGTCATCAGCCTCTGAGTAAAACCAACGCTTGGGTTAGGGGAGGGCTTGCCTAGCATGCAGAGACTATGGACTCAGTCCCCAATGCTGCTTGAAACTGAGCACGGTGGTACACACTTATAATCCCAGGGCTGGAAAGTAGACAGAGAAGGATAACAAATTCAAGGCCAGTTTCAGTTGCACAGGGAGTTTGAAGCTGGCCTGGATCACATGATATTCTGTGTCAAAAGCAGAGAGAGAGAGAGAGAGAGAGAGGAAGAAGAAGAAGAAGAAGAAGAAGAAGAAGAAGAAGAAGAAGAAGAAGAAGAAGAAGAAGAAGAAGAAGAAGAAGAAGAAGAAGAAGAAGAAGAAGAAGAAGAAGAAGAAGGGAGGACAAAAGAAGGAAGGAAGGAAGGGAGGGAGGGAGGGAGGGAGGGAAGGAAGGAAGGAGGAAGGAAATAAGGAAGGAGGAAGAACTAAAGAAACAACTTTTCTGGTCCCTGGGACTCCTTTGACCTCTGCCCTACCCTGTGGCCTCACCATCAGTCATTTCTGTAGTCCTGGAACTTTTCTTGGGCCTTTGGTATGAAAATCTTGTCCTGTCCAGAGCTTCATCTAGCTGCTTCCTCTTTATTCAGGTCTCGGAGTCCTTTCCTGACCCCTCAATTAAAACTATCCCCATCCCCTAGCTCCAATCCATCCAATTACCTGGTTTTAACTCCTTCAGTCTCTGAAAATTAACATATTTTTTTATAAACTTACTTTTTGGCTTGTCCTTCATGTCCCTCCATGATACCAAGTTTCTTTTTAATCCTGGTCCATCATTTTATTCTAATGCCCATATTACAGTCTGGCTCCATGGGTGTTTCATAAAGGTTGCCTGGCAAGAAAAAAACCTTGAGTTCCCAGGTGGAGCCTGCACCTTTGGTGTCTCTCTTCTGTCTGCTGCTCCTTGGTCACCACTGAGGTCCACGCAGGTATTCATCAAATCCTTATAGGCCACACAGAGAGGTCTTTCTTCTGTGTAACAGAAACTATATCCAAGTTTCTGTTCTTGGATATAGAATTTTCTGGCAGTTCAAGGAGTTTACATTCAGAAACATAAACATAGGAAAGACCCAGAAACATACACATAGGAAAGACCCAGAAACACACACCCAATTTCTTTTCTATAAAGGACGTCTCCACTTGGGAAACGGGGTCATCCTCCACATGCATGAAGCCTTGACCGGCCTCAAATGTGGCACCTGACCGACCAGCTAAGCTCGGATGTGTAAGCACTTCCTGGATCTTTACTTCCAGCACAGAGGACACGTTCAGAGCCCCTTGCCGGTCATTCAGCATCTCTTACCACACCAAGCCGCTGAAGAAAATGAGCTTTTTTGCCTCGGGAGACAGAGTAAAAAGAACAAAAGAAAACAAGGACCATTTTAAAATGAAGTCTGCATTTAGTGTTGTTCTCAGATGCACTGCATCTTCTATGATCAATGCAAATGTTTGTTTTCTTGAAATTGATTTCTCCCTTTCCCTCGGCGCTCTATTTTGATGGACCATTGACTTTAAATTTTTTATTACATTTATTTATTTATCGGAAGGGACACGTGTGAAGGTCAGAAGGCGATTTGCAGGAGTGGTCCTCTCCCTTCGCCACATGGGTGCCAGGAATTGAACTCAGATCTTTAGGATTGCCAGTAAAGTACCTTCACGTTCTGAGCCATTTGCCAGCCCCAGACCACTAACTTTGAAATCTCTGTCCCCAGCTCCAAAGATCCTGGGTAGACTGTCCAGGCACAGAAATCAGACCCACTGAAGCGAGTTTCTCGAGGCCCTTCAAAAGTCCACAGGAAGCAGTGGGCAGAGAGAAGCCAAACCTCAGATGATGGGTCCTGGACATGGGCACCGCTCTTCTGAGACTGAGTTCACATCCATGCCAGACTCTGCTCACCTACTCCCATTTGGGTCTAATTCCTCCAAACACGGTTGGAAGGGAAATGCTTTAAAGAAGGTTAACTAAGATTGGAAGTCACCTCTTAGAAGCAACAGAGTTAATTTGGGGACAATATTACCTCTCAGCAAAACCTCTCAAATTCTTCTTTGTTTTATAAAAGGTATTGGGAAAACAGTCTGCCTTTCTCTACATTTTTGGTCAGGGCTGTCTTTTTAGCAAATCACAAAACCCATTTGGCTTACACTAGAGAGAAAAATGAACTGTATAGAAACTAGAGTACCTCATAGATCTGAGGATGAGGAAGGAAATGTGGTCTCAGAAAAGTTCTGGAAGTTCACTAGGAACCCAACCAACCCATCCCTTCTCTGTCTTTCACGCTAGATCATATTAACCCTTTTGTGGGTTTAGATGTGACATGTTCCCTTCATTTTCGTATGTATGAATTCTTGGTCCCTGATAGATGGTGACATATTAAAGGCTATGGAGCCTTTAGGAGATGAAGCCTTTGGATTTTTGTAGCCAGGCCAAGCTTCTGTCTGGTTTCTGTTTCCTGGTTCAGGGAAGTGTGAGAAAACACATCCCTGTGACCATGCCTTTCCTGCCACGCTGGCCTGTACCTCAAACTGTGAGCAGATGTAAATCCTTAATCCCTTAAATTGCTTCTTGTCAGGTGGTGAGAAAAGTGATGTGGATTCCTGCTTCTGCTTCTCCCTGCAGTTTTAGCGATCAACGCCCAAGGTCAGATGTCCCGTTTCTAAGCCCTCACAGGGTCTCTCTCTGTGAACCACAGTTCTGTGCAGAGGAAGAAGACTCTGGCAGTCTCAGCTTGAGTATGAATCTACTCCTGATCTAATCCACTGCTGGCCAGGTAAACAAACATGTGTATGTGTTTGGTAGCTTTCCCAGTGACTAGACAGACCAGACAGGGAGGGGTCGCAGGCCAAGGTTACTGAGGTCTAGACAGCACCCTCCCAAATAGCATTACCATGCTAGACATACCGCCAGTAAATAGAACCTCTTTTTATTATTTATTTAATGTTCACGTGTATGCATGCACAAATGCACACATACATGCAGATGTCCACGGAGGCCAGAAGAAGGTGGTAGATCTCTTGGAGTTGGAGTTACAGGCAGCTGTGAACTATCAATCCTAAGATTTGCAAGAGAAGGCCGGGCGATGGTGGCGCACGCCTTTAATCCCAGCACTCGGGAGGCAGAGGCAGGCGGATCTCTGTGAGTTCGAGACCAGCCTGGTCTACAGAGCTAGTTCCAGGACAGGCTCCAAAGCCACAGAGAAACCCTGTCTCGAAAAACAAAAAACAAACAAACAAACAAAAAAAAAAAGATTTGCAAGAGAAAAACCAATTCCACAATTTTGAGCCAAATTTGAAGCAAACTTTAATTAAATACTGACCAGGATGGACTTTGGTCAGGACCGCTCCTGATTGCCCGGTGAGTGGCCCTGAGACATATGTCATATGGAATTATAAGGACAAAATCATGTGGCCACAGTATTTCCCATAGGGCTTCATAAAACTGGCAGCATTCCAGGAAGTTACCTGCTCCTTGGGCAGGCGGGGATTACAAGGTGGTCTTACAGAACCACCTGACTTGGGTGCTGAGCACTGAACTCTGGTTCTCTGCAAGAGCAGCAAGCGTTCCTAACCATTGAGCCATCTCTCCAGCCCCACTTTCGGCCATTTATTTTTTCATTCTGCCATGATAGCTATTCTGTTCCCACGCCTCTAACCTTGTTAAATGTTAAAAGTACCTAGAAGATGGATGGTCCTAGACCCTCGGGCACTGAGCACTGGACGGGTGGTCCTGAGACTGTTTGAATTAAGGCTAAGATACCACGATGACCACAATAACGGTTGTGAGAGAGACAGGAAAGAAGAAACGGACATGGAAGAGGAAGAGAATAGATTACCGCACTCACATCCACAAGGCATTGCAGTAAGGATCAGAGGGACCCGGATCAACCCCTTCCACAAGCGATTTAGGGACCCTGGGAGCTATGACTGTGCTACCCACCCACGCTCAGGACTGCTGATCGCTCTAGAAGGGCTTGACTTCTGTGAGTGCTTAGCTTGATTATACAAAATATTACTGACTATTTTCATTTACACAAATAGCTTTCATTTATAGCTAATCACCATGTAGCACAAAGATGATTATGTGTTGATTAACTTCGCTTTAAGATTGATTTCAACATTAAACTTCTGCATATATATATATATATATATATATATATATAATATTGGTTCAGGCTTCTTTGTTGTGTGTATGGAATTGATTGTGTACACAAACTTAAGAAGAATTAGGAGGAACATCATCTCCTGAGATACCAGGCTAGAATACAAATGATTCACACTGCCTTCCCCCAGAAGGGAAGACAGCTGGGGATTCTGAACAGCTCTAAAGATACATAAATACTGGGAATGGTAGGATGACCCAGTGATTAAGAGCAGTGGTTGCTCTAACAGAGGACCCTGGTTCGATTCCCAGGACCCACATGGCAGCTCACAACCACTTGTAACCCCAGTACTAGGAGACTTAGCACCCTCCCCTGGCCTCTGGGCACTGCAGGAACAGGGTGCACAGACATGCATGCATGCGAAACATGCATACACATGAAATAAAAATAAAGGATTAAAAATTTGAAGAAAAATATCTAGATATCCTTTTCAAGGTGGAGAGACTTCGGGATAAAGGCACACACCATACTCTACCCAATGACATATTTAATATGCTAAATAGAGAGGTGAGACACTGTGGAGGTGCGTGAATCATAAATCGATATGCTGAGGTCAGCTTGTCTGAGATAGCAATTGATCCTGACCCTTAGCCAAGCTGCATGTGAGGCTGGGTAGAGGCTACTGATGTTTGTTAGATGCCTTAGAACTAGCACTGACAGGCACTTTGTAACAATAATGCAGACACAGTTCGTATCTATGAAACCCTTTCTATAGGCCTTTTGTTTAATCCTCATCATGACCCCAAAGGATGAGAGCTTTGCATCTCAAAGGAAGAAGACAGAACTTTGAGATGCCTGCGGATGGTTGTATTGGTAATCACAGAGTAATCTCCAAGGTTAAATAATCTTTCATCTCCAGGACCTCAGCTCTCTCGTTTGTAAAGTGGGATAAAAAATAAGCCTTTGTTTCTTTCTGTTGGGTACCAGAAAGTTGCTGTGGAAATGGACAAGTTCATGAAACCTGGGGAAGTGGTGCTGGTCCTGGGCTGGATTGCTAGATGCAAATCTGCTGTGGTGAAGAACATCAATGATGGTACCTAGACCTTCGCCCTCACAGCCATGCTCTGGTGGCTGGAACTGACCGCTATCCCCAAAGTGTGACAGCTGCCGTGGGCAAGACGAAACCACCAAGAGATCAAAGATCAAATCCTTTGTAAAATATATAACTACAATCCCCTCGTGCCCACAAGGTACTCTGTGGTCAGTCCCTTGAACAAAATCATTGTCAACAAGGATGTCTCAGAGACCCTTTAAGAGCTCTGAAACCCAAGGCCAGGCAGGAGGCCAAAGTCAAGTTTGAGGAAAGGTAAAAGACAGGGAAGAACAAGTGGTTTTTCTAGAAACTTCAATTTTAGGTATATTTTTGTTTCCATCATTAAAAATTTAAAGGAGTGCGGGTAATAGTATTTTCTTTGGCCAGACAGGGAGTGTGGGTCCATAGGTCATGCAGCAAGCATGCTTTCAGGCTGTGGGAACCACAGAAAAAAGCCATATAGACTTGGAACAGAGAGAGTCTTTGTGTGACTGAACAGAATCACACGCAAATACCATACAACACAAAGCGATACCCAGTGCATTTGTTAGAAAATGTCTACTTTCCTTGAGGTTCTCTCTTCCCTCCCTCTCTCTCAATTTCCCTCCTTCCTTCTTTTCCTCCCTTCTATTTTCCTCCCCTCCCCCCTTGCACTGCCATCTCTTTCCTAGTCCCCCTCTTTCTGTTTATACTGCAGCAACTCCACCCCCACCAGTGCTTGTTTTGGAAAAGGATTAACCCGAGAGCTCAGGAGAGCCTGCGTTTTAGTTAGTCACCAATGAATCACTGGAAATGACTTTGTCCCTCCGGAGCTAGAAGGAGACTTGGAAGTTTCTCACTTACCCAGAGCTGGCTGCACACCCAGCAGGGGCTCAGGACACGGCTGCTAAATGATCAATGACACTGTTGCTCCAGGTAGAATGCTCACTGGCTAAATAGAAGCTGTTTCTCTTTATGGAATCATTTTCCTGCTGTGTCTGGGACACCAAACTGGGATTCTCCTACAGAGACCTAGGACATCTGCCCTCAGTGGGATGTGATGCATTAAAGTCGTGGCACCTGTAATCCGGAGGGCTCCATCTGACTCACGATGTTTTGCTCTGCAACCTTGAGAAAGGGATTTACCTTCTCTGAGCCTCGATTTTCTCATCTATAAGAAGATGCTAGTGGAACTAACGGGTTGGAAATGTATGAATTTCGGTAATGGGTACTTTGCACACAATGCGTTTATGATTGATCACAAACATTAGTTGCGATTACCTGTGTGCTTTTTCTACTAGTGGGGAGAGAACAGAGGTGAAAACCAGTGGAGTGAGCCCCTGGAGATATTCTGGAGTGGAACATACAGAGGACTCATCCACTTTTTATTTTTTTAAAAAATATAACTTTAGTTTATTGGGTTTTTTTTAAAGATGTGCATTGGCATTTTGCCATGGGTGTTGGGTCCCCTGGAACTGGAGTTACAGACAGTTGTAAGCTGCCATGTGGGTACTGGGAATTGAACCTGGGTCCTCTGGAAGAGCAGTCAGTGCTCTCAAACGTGAGCCATCTCTCCAGCCCTTCATCTGCTTTCTTTAGGATGCTCACTCAAGGTCCCTCAGAGTTTTCATCAATCAAAATAAAGAAGAAAAAATATGCAGTCAGGCACATGCCTTTAATCCCAGAACTCAGAAGGCGGAGGCAGAAAGGTCTCTGAGTTCAAGGCCAGCCTGGTCTACAGAGCGAGTTCCCAGGACAGCCAGAGTTAGGCAGAGAAACCCTGTCTTGAAAAACCAAAAAGGAACAAAACATAAAACAAACAACAATGACAAAAAGACAAAACAGAAAAACCACATGCATCACTGAGCAGAACTTCAGGAAGACGTGTGCACCAGAAAAAGAGGCAGCAGAGATGCTAGATAAACGTGAAAGGCCGAGAGCCTGGCCTGGGCTCTGTGGGGACAGAGCCATCCTCTGTGGGCCACCCACGAAGCTAACTGAAGGAGGAAGGGGCTGGAGTCTGTCACCCAAAGATAGCAATGATCCCACAACCCAACCCACATGTATCCCACGCCCAAGCGTGGCTTGGCTCATCCACTTACTATAACCTGAACACAGAGAGGCAAGAAAGCTGGAAGAAAGAGGACACCAGGTGAGAATTGCCTAGGAGCCCTGGAAGCCTGCACTACAGAGGTAACCACAGACCTGCACAGCCCTAGCTCCGTGTCAAACCACACCCACACTCAGAAGCCAGCATGGTCGCCAGTAAACCCAGAACTTAGTATTAGAAGACCAGTGTCTTAGCTACTTTTCCTGTGGGTATGATAAACCCTCCGACAAAAGTAGCTTAAAGGAGAAAGTGTTTATTATGGCTCACATTTCAAGGTACAGTCCCTCATGCAGGGAAGCCCTGGGAGCAGGAGCTTGGGGCAGCCTGTCAGGTTCCATCAGCAGTTAGGAAGCAGGGAACAATGAACGCTCATACTCAGCTAGCTTCTTCCTGTATCCTAGGGAATGGTGCCACCCACTGCTGGAGGGAGTCTTCCCACCTCCGCAAACCTGATCAAGATAACTTCATTAGGTGTGACTGGAGATTAACCTGAAACACAGTCTGCCACAAAAATGCCAGATCACTTATGGCACGTCAGTCTCCTGGAGCCTCAGTTTCCTCCTCAGTAAAGGAGAAACTACCATTTCCCCCGACCTCCTTATGCTGTGATGTGAAGATGGACCTTTAAAACAAGAACAATCCAAAAACCACGAGAACAAAGGTGCTATTTAAGTGTCTGGTGTTAGGGAACCGGTGAGACAGATAAAAGCAACAGGCTAGTGTACAGGGCCAATAACGCGTTAAATGATGAAAATAAAGCAGGTTCTTCTTGGATTTGCTTGGCAGCAGTGAACCCAGACTTGAATTCTCCACTTCTCTGTAGCTGTTTGCTTTTCACCTCTTATTCTTTTTACTCTTTGGGGGCCTGCCACCCAGCTCCCAAATAAATCACACAGAGTCTTACTCTTTCTTATGAATGCCTAGCCTTAGCTTGGCTTGTTTCTAGTCAACTTCTCTCTCTCTCTCTCTCTTGTTGTTTGTTTGTTTGTTTTTGTTTTTCTTTTTGTTTTTCTTTTTTTTTTTTTTTTTTGGTTTTTCAAGACAGGGTTTCTCTGTGGCTTTGGAGCCTGTCCTGGAACTAGCTCTTGTAGACCAGGCTGGTCTCGAACTCACGGAGATCCGCCTGCCTCTGCCTCCCGAGTGCTGGGATTAAAGGCGTGGGCCACCACTGCCCGGCTGCCAACTTTTCTTAAGTTATTGCATCTGTCTTTTGCCTCTGGGTTTTTATCTTTCTCTATTCAGATATCATTCTTTACTTCTTACTCCGTGACTTCCTGGGTAGCTGGGTGGCTGGCCCCTGACGTCCTCCTCGCCTTCTCCTTTCTTGCTTCTCTATCTTTTCTTTCTCCCATTTATTCCCTCTGTCTGCCAGCCCTGCCTATCCTTTCCTGCCTAGCTATTGGCTTATTCAGCTCTTTATTAGACCAATCAGGTGCTTTAGACAGGCATAGTAACACAGCTTCCCCAAGTTAAACAAATGCAACATAAAAGAATGCAACACCTCTTTGCATCATTAAACAAATGTTCCACAGCATAAACAAATAGAACACATCTTCAGCTAATCTTCCCCAACCCTTCTCCCTCCTATCTGGATTCTGTAGGTACTGTCCTGCCTGCAGTCTGTTGTGTGTGTCTGTGCCTGAAGCCTGGGACCTGAGTTTGTCCCTAACAAAGAGCTTTGCTCTGTATTTATCAAATAGCATAGACAGCACAGTATGAGAATTTTTACAAAAATCTCTAAGAGTTTTACAAGAGAAGTTACTTCACTGACCCTGAACAGCACTCAAAATTCTACATAGATGTTACCAACCTATATCCACATGTTACTTTTAACATTTATAGAATTCTTGTTTTGTTTAATATTGCTTTCAACCAGGGCTGGAGAGATAGCTCAGTGGTTAAGAGCATTGCCTGCTCTTCCAAAGGTCCTGAGTTCAATTCCTGGCAACCACATGGTGGCTCACAACCATCTGTAATGAGGTCTGGTGCCCTCTTCTGGCCTTCAGACATACACACAGACAGAATATTGTATGCATAATAAATTAATATAATATAATATAGCTTTCAACCTGTTGGCCATCCTCAGCTACATCCACCCACACATACATTATTCTGGGTCAGGGATATTAAGCGTACATGCATTTGGCTTAAGTTGTAAAATCTGATTACATGGTAAATCTAAGGCACAGCGAGATTGGTTACATTGCTCTCCTAAAGGCAGCTTAAACAGGCCGAACACACAGTAGGATATCATGTTGAGTACATAGTTAAAAATGATCTCCAGGCAGATTATTAATTTGATGACAAGATAGAGGAGAAAAGTTCAGTCTCTTTGGGGTCAAGAGTATATCACCACAAATAGGTTCATTTTGTCAGCTTGACCCCAGATCGAGTCACCTGGAAGAGGGAACCTCAATTGAGGAACGGCCTGCATCAGATGGCCCATGGACAAGTCTGCAGCAGTATTTCTTGACTGGTAGTTGATGGAGCAGGGCCCAGTATACTGTGAGCCTGAGCTGTTTAAAAGCGGTACCTGAACTTGAGCCTACAAACAAGGAAGTTAGCAGTGTTACCCCATGGTCTTTGTTTCAGCTCCTGCCATGAGTTCCTGCTTGGTTTCTCTTAGTCATGGACCATACCCATAGGATGAAATGAACCCTTTCCTCCCCACGTCGCTTTTGGTCAGCGTTTTGTGACAGTGGCAAAGAAGCCACAGACAGCCATACCCAAAGAAAACAAGTTGTGTCTTAGAAGCATGACCGTGAATAGAAAATTCAAAAAACATAATAAAGAGCTGAGGAGGTGGCTCAGCAGTTAAGAGTACTTTCTGCTCATCTAGAGGATCTGAGCTTGGTTCCCAGTACCCATACCAGGCAGCTTGCACACTGCCTACAACACTAGCTCCAGGGGTCCAATGCTACCCACACACGTGTGACCTACTCACATGTATTTACACCCATATACATAAATAACACAGTGAGTTCTATCACAATACTATTCACAGGAATTAAAACGCATGCTTATAAAACGGTCATTTTTTGAAAATTCAGCATTAAATAGATGCAATAGAGATGGGGTAAAGACTTGGTTTAAAAATGAATGAGTGAACGGCAGGGGTCTTGCATGGACCAATGGCATAATGTGACATGAAGCCTAGGTTAACCCAATCGTGTGTACCTGAGACCCAGGGGAAAAAAGCTATCTCTATTATTGAATATCAGCCTTATAAAGTAAGAGAATGGACAGTCTGTTGGGGTATAGCCGTTCTCTTACTTAGCCACTGAGTACACATTTGCTGAGCGTCTGGGGCAGGAGGCTGCATGCCAGCTACCAGGAGGGTGGAGTTTTGTTTTGTTTTGAAATCCCTCCTTTACATTCGCTTGTTTGAAGACAAAGGTACAAATAGTCACAATGCAGAAGGTAGTGTCTCTGTGTGCACGACTTCTGTGTCACCACGACAGAATCCCGGGCAGAAATCGTGTGGGGAGGATGAGTCGCTTTGCCTGGTAGTTTCAGAAGTTACAGTTCAGTGTGGTGGGGAAGGCACAGTGGGGCAGCTCAGTCCCTGGCAGCAGGCGGATGAGGTGGAGGGGAGCTGTTCACAGCCTGAGAAATGGAAGGAACTAGAGGTGGGAGCTAATGTTCAAAGACCACCTACACCAATCTACTTCTGTTACCTCCCCCAAAGTCCCATAGCCTCCCCAAAACAGCACCACCAGCTAAAAACAAGCATTCAAACATGAGCCTGCAGGGGATATTTCGGAACCAAGCCCTGACGTTCCTTCCCTGACCCCAAAGGTTCACAGCATTTTTATAATGCAAAAAAAAAAAAAAAAAAAAAAAAAATAGTTAGTAGAACTTACAGAGTTCCCATTGGGGCTGGAGAGAAGCTTAGAGGTCAAGAGCACTGGCTGCTCTTGCAAAGGACCTGGATTCAGTTTCTAGCACCCACATGGCAGCTCTCAACAGTCTGTAACTCCAGTTCCGGGGGTGGGGAGGGGTCAGACACCCTCTACTGGCCTCCAAAGGTACCAGCACACATGTGTTGCATGAACGTACGTGCAGAGAAAGCATTCCTATATATAACATAGAAATAAATATTAGGGGTGAAAATTCCTATAGACTTAACAAGTCAACCTCATGAACAGTCTTAACTAGCCACGTGCCTATTGGCATCTGGGGCTTCCAAATTCCCACCGGAATTATAAGCTCCACTTCACTTCAAGGGCTTCGCAACCCACATTTCCACAGTTTTTCATACTCTTTCTGCCCATCAGTTCCAAGGACCTAAAAATCACGTGCTCAGGTCGCTTGTTGAATGTGCTTTCAAGTGTGACGATCAACCTTACCTGCCTTAGATCTCCAATGTATTTCCATGATGCAGAGCTGTTATCTGCAATTCCTCACTCTTCCACGCCCCTGGCCAAGAACAATGCACATGCATCATTGCTGAAAGCTGCAAATGCAATAATCTGAGATGAACATCCACCATAAATGTTGAACACAACATCTGTATACTGGTTGATAACAAATGATGTTTGTGGTCTGGGTGAGTCGGAGCCAGTGACTGAATCCCTTGTAAGCCTCAGTTCAGGATTTCTGTAAAGTATCCCACTCCCTCCCCCATGTGATGCTTTCTGTGCAGTTCAATAGACACAGAGCCGAGTCCTTTATTAGGAGGGCAGAAGACATAGGGAGCCTGAAGTAGAGATTTAAAATCTGGGCTCGCACTTGGTTAAATTACTCCAAGGGGAAGCACTTTTATTTCTTCCTTTAATGTGACACTGATGCATTATTGGTGACTTGGCGTTAACCACTGATGCATTTAATCCATGCAATTATCAAGACTAAAGTTGTAAGAACTCAAAAGTCACTGGTCACAGCAGGGAGTGGCTTTTGTCTCAGAGTGTTAAGAAACAAAGTAGATGATTCAGGAGCAGAAAAAAATTTCCAAGAAGGGTCCTTTGTGACAGATATGTGGCTAGAGGATCCAAAAGGGATATTTTTTTTTTAAGATTTATTTATTTATTAAGTATACAGTGGTCTGCCTGCATATGTCCCTGCAGGCCAGAAGAGGGCAGCATATTTCATTACAGATGGTTGTGAGCCACCATGTGGTTGCTGGGAATTGAACTCAGGACCTTTGGAAGTGAAGCCAGTTTTCTTAATCTCTGAGCCATCTCTCCAGCCCCAAAAGGGACATCTTAAAGGATGAGAATACCTTGTGTTGCTCCACAGGAGAGGACTAGGGTAAAATGGAGATTGGAGGCAAAGGTGAGAAGGGACAGTGGCTGGAAGGAGATGCTGGGAAGGAGCCCAGAATGGCCCTGCTGAATGGATTTGTGTAGACGGAAGAGGAACACTTCTTCCCTGGATGCAATGAGAGCTTTCCTAAAATGTTACTCTGGTGTGGGATGCCCCCTGTATGCTGTGAATATGTTTTATTATCATTGATTAATAAAGAAGCTGCTTCCACCTATGAGAGGGCAGAATAGAACTAGGCAGGAAAACTAAACTGCAGGGAAAAAGAAGGTGGAGTCAAGCAGAAGCCATGTAGCTGCCAACCGAGAAAGACACTGTAATCTTACCAGTAGGCTACATCCTCGAGGTGTTACACAGATTAATAGAAATGGGTTAATGTAAGGTGTAAGAATTAGGGCTGGAGAGATGGCTCAGAGGTTAAGAGCACTGGCTGCTCTTCCAGAAGTCCTGAGCTCAATTCCCAGCAACCACATGGTGGCTCACAACCATCTGTACTGAGATCTGGCGCCCTCCTCTGGCGTGCGGGCATACATGGAGGCAGAATGTTGTATACATAATAAATAAATAAATCTTAAAACTATTTAAAAAAAGATGTAAGAATTAGTTAGAAATATGAACCATTGGCCCAATAGTGTTGGAATTAATATAGTTTCTGTGTGATTATTCAGGTCTGGGTGGCCGGGAAACAAACGAATGGTCTGCTTTTACAATACTCCATCCCCAGCTACTCACTCTGACACAAAACAGGCACCACTGAGGAGATTCCACTCCCTCATTTCCCCATTTCCTCTCCCAGGCTTCCTCCCCAATAGTGGCAAGAACACTGTCTGCCCAAGAACCAGGAGGGAGGGCCAAAATGGGAAGCCAGTAGAGGTGGGAACAGGGAAGGGAGCCCAGATTGCATGGACACAGGCGTCCACACCTTCCTAATTCAACTCAGTGCTCTGCAGAACCACGAGGCCAACTAGCCTAGAAACTGTCCTGGCTTTGTAGTTTAAACCTGTTCTCGTTGTCCCCAGTTCCCAACTCTGGATCCACCTCTCAACTGTGTGTGCATGTGTGTGTACTCACATGAATATGTGTGTGCGTGTTCTCATGTGTGTAGACACATGTACACGAGCATACATATGCAGGGGCTGAGTTGACATTGGGGGCCTCTTTTGATTGCTCTCCATCTTTTATGTTGAATCATGACTTGTTGCTTAAGCCCATCGTTTGCCAAGTTGGCTAGTCTCGCTAGCCAGCTTGCTCTGGGGATCCCATCTCTACCTCACGTGCTGGGATTATAGGCAGTGTGCCACCACAACAGCCCAGCAATTACACTGGTGCTGGGATCTTAACTGTGGTCCTTATACTTGTGTAGCAAGCACTTATCTGCTGGGCGGCCTGCCCAGCTCCCGGCCTCTCAGTTATTCACTTAACCGACTTTTGGTACTCAAGGGTCCTTTCCTCATTTCTGAGTTCTCATTCTTGGCTCCTGCTTAAGAGTTTTGTCTTGTGTTGTTTTATACCATTGCTTCTGATGGTCATGGGACACATTCGGGTATAAATGCCCCTTCCTTATTCAAAAATGGATTTGAGTTAGTTAACAAAGACATACTGACTGTGTGTGCCGGCTAGTTTTATGTCAACACGATACAACCTGTAGTCATCCAAGAGGAGAGAACCTCAATTGAGAAAGTGAGAGTATTTTTTAGATTAGTAGTTGATGGCGTAGAACCCAGTCAATTGTGGGTGGTAGTACCCCTGGGCTGGTGGTTCTAGGTTCTATGAGAAAGCAGGCTGAGCAAGCCAGGAAGCAGCACTCCTCCATGGCCTCTGCATCAGCTCCTGCCTCCAGGTTCCTGCCCTGCTTGAGTTCCTGTCTTGACTTCCTTAGATCATGAACAGTGATGTGGAAGTGTGAGCCAAATAAACCTCTCTTCCCAAAGTTGCTTTTGGTCAACAACATTAGTAACCCAAAGACACTGTGGTATCAGAGTTCCTAAAAATGAGATAATGAATAGAAATAAAAAGCGAAATTAAAGGAAGAAAAATGATATATCCAATGGTTAGGTAGAAATACCAAGAATGCATTCCATTATCTTCCGTACATTTCATTTTAAATAGTCTTACATGAGTTCAGAGCTTCCTAACAGGCACTGTGGGAAAAGAGAGACAATGACCTACGCAATTCATAGTTCTTTTACGTTTTTTTTAAAGTACTGAAACACAAGAACCAGGAAATTAAAAATAAGAGAGGCAAAGAGAACCTCTAGGGTGTGAGTGAAGGAAAAACCCCATGATGATTAAGTCCCAGTCCTTGAACAGCAGAACCATGCTAGGAACCTTCTCTGAATAACTGCCGACATTGGAGGAAACTGATAGAATATTTAATAAATTTAAAGTATTTATATTTAGAAAGTTGAGCTTAAGTGAGTGTTCTAGTCAGGGTTTCTACTGCTGTGACACTATGACCATGGCAACTCTTTTGTTGTTGTGGTTGTTGTGTTTTATTTGTTTGAAACAGGGTTTCTTTGTGTAGCTCTGGCTATTCTGAAACTGACTCTGTAGACTAGCCTGGCCTCAAACCTACAAAGATCCACCTGCCTCTGCCTCTGCCACCACACCCTGCTTCATGGCAAATCTTATAAAAGAAAACATTTAATTGGGGCTGGCTTGCAGTTTCAAAGGTTTAGTTTTTCGTGATGATGAAACATGGTGGCATGCAGGTGGACATGGTGATGGAGAGAAGCTGAGAGTTCTTTTGTTTTGTTTTGTTTTGTTTTGTTTTGAGCTGAGAGTTCTATATCTCGATCAATAAGCAGCCGAAGGAGACTGTGTACCACACTAGGTGTGACTTGAGCATATGAGACCTCAAAGCCTACCTCCACAGTGATTTATTTCCTCCAACAAAGTCACACCCATTCCAGCAAAGCCACACCTCCTAATAGTGCCATCCCTATGTGCTACACATTCAAGCACATGAGTCTATGGGAGGAATATCTACTTAAACCACCACAGTGAGCGATAAATACATGGAAGTTTCCTTGCCATAGTGACCATGGTGTTGTCTGAGTACCGTGACAATACGGCACTTAACTTTTCCTGGCGTGGACAATATAAGAAAAAATACAGTAGAAACCATAGTGTGTGCATGTACATGCTGTATGTGTGTTGGTGTCTGTGTGTGTGTGTGTGTTGCAAAGGAGTCCTAGGTGTCAAAACTATTGCCTCTGAGCTTCCTGCCCACTGGGCAATCACCCTACCACTGAGATACACCCCAGCCCCGGTAATCACAGCGTCTTCAACAGCCTAGCCTCAGAAGTCATACTGTTATTTCTGGCACATCATATGAGCTAACACACAACAGCCCTATTTGATGTAGGACATGACTGTACAAAGGTATAAGTGTTAACAAGCATGTAATATCAATAACAAGCATTCAAAAAGCAGAAACTTGCCTGGTAACTTGAATGTCATCTGTAATGGTCTACTTTTTTAGGCTCATTTGTTTATTTTATGTACTGCGTGTTTTGCCAGCATGAGTGTATGTGCACCATGAGTGCCTAGGGCCTGAGGAGGTCAGAAGAAGACATTGGATCCCCTGTAACTGGAGGCTCTGGGAACCAAACTTGGATCCTCTGCAAGAGCACCAAGTGCTCTTACCCACTGAACCATCTCCAGCCCTCATTCTGAACACTTTTAATGACATGAGGAGGTAGGACAATTACATAACAGAAATCTTAATCAAAAGTCCCAGCTAAACAGAGACCCAAAGTATGTATATAGGTACCCAATTCTCTTAGGGGCTGTCTTCTTCTTTTTATTGGATTCAATTTATGGACTCTAGAGGGATAATGGAAATGCATAGCTTTTACCCCCAATAACATTGCTTTTTTTTTTTCTCAACTGAGCATTTGGTGAATGTTGAGCTGCAGGGATCTCAATGTTCTGCTCTCTGACAAGTACACGGAGTTCAGCTCCTCCCTGCTAGCGGTTAAGGACAGACCAATATTCTTTAATAGACTGAGCAGGAGATGGGCTGTCAGCCATCTATGACAGTTCAGGAGCCTGGCTAGGGCATCTGTTTGGCTGGCAGGAGAACCTCTTCCAAGAAATACCTGTCCTCCATACAGACAGCCTTGGCATTTAGTATGTTCCAACCCTAAATCCACACCCCTCTTCTTTAGCCAAGAACAGAAAACCAATTCATTCCCTCTGGTTAATTTCGATGAACCCTCCCAACTCTGGTGCTCACACAGCCTCTGCATCCCAGTTCTTCACCATGCAAACCCATGTCCCAGCCTCTCAGACTCCCCTCTGCTTCCCTGTGGAACCTTTCCAGCCTGAGTTTATTTACAGAAGAGACTCACGGAGGCAAAGCTGTTTGTGGTACCGCACACTGGTAATACCAGTGTGTGGGAGTCTGAAGCAGGAGGATCTTATGTTAGAGGTCAGCCTGGACCACATAGCAGGACCCTGTCACAAAAAATAATTAACCAACAATCAAATAGGAAAGAAAAAGTGAGTGTCAAGAGGACTCGGATAAACCGACTGAACCCACACGAACCTTATGGTCTCCTTCAGACATAGCCCACGCTGTATCCACTTGCCGGCAGCTCAGCTTGTACCTTCTGGGATTTCAGCTCTCCTGTCTAGAAGGCCTTGTCCCTTTTGTCATTGTAAACTGCACCTTCAGAAAAGGATGGTTATAGAGGCAAAGGAACAACCAGAAATTACAGTAAGAATTTTCATGTAAAGTTTGCTCTCTGCCTCCCGTGCCTCTGAAAACTGCCTCAGCATTCCATCAGAGTCTCTGGACCTCAGGAGGTTAAAAATCTTTGCAAAGGAACACAAATCACGGCCTACAAGCTAGATGTGGCCCTCCGAGGGTATTGTTTGGACCTCACTGTGCACTGGATGCGTTTGTCAACCTTTAGAAGTCAGATGATTTCACACACACAAAATCAGATTTGTGGCTTTTAAAATACTTGGGGAAATAAGACAACCCTGAGCCCATATTCCCCGGTGGGGCGAATTGGCAAGTGATGGACGTCAGCTGCCTTTCAGCTGGGGCATGGCGCTGCATGGTCCCCACCTGGAGCCAATTTGGGTTTGATGACTCGGCTGCTCCACCCCAATTTATGTCTTTTGTTTGTGATCTTCTTATACCGGAAAAGGTTTCTTCCCCAGCAATCAGACTTTATCGGTTCAGCATTGCTTGTAAGGCCTTTGGCCTAGTAGTGGACTTGGCCACGGAAGCAAAGCCTCACCCTTGTGAAGCAAAACACAAGTTTCTGTACTTGTGGAGACCTGAGCGTGAATGGGCGGGGCCTTCCTGAGGGCCTGCCCCCTCTGGCTCCTCCCTCCTTTCTGATTGGCGAATGAACCGATGGCTAACTACTGTCTTTACAGCTGGGTGTGTGCCCATGCAGTACGGTGGCGGGGAGCCCTTACCCCCATTTCTCTGAAAACCGTTCTTTATCTTCACCAGTCCGTAGTTGTGTGTTTTCTCTTGGGTTCAGGAATCACACTGCTCTCTGCTTACAAGCTGTGTGTGTGGCCTGGCTGGAGCCGGGAGCCTCTCAGCTGCACAGTCCCATTCTCGTCACTGTCGCTGCAGTAACTAACTATTCTCCAGCTCTCTGGAGCCTCCGACCCACCGTCAGCTGCCAGATCCAGCTTTCAAAAACTACAATGCCTGTTCTTAACACCTTCCATGGGATGCCAGAAGCTGCGCAGATTTCTCGCGGAGAAACTGTCAAAGTCTATGGTGTAGGCTTAGACCGGCCGTTCAGACTTTTCTCAGACACACCATAGAAACAACCCTCTCCGCCCTGAGAAATGCGAGGAGCCGATCCTCATTCTCAGGCGGGCCAAGGCATCCCAGCTTTCTCAGCCCACGCGCCGACCCAGGCAGGGAACTCATCCCACGAATGTCTCATGGGTTACCCAGACTGCTCCAGAAGAGCTCTTGGAAAGTAGGACTGTGCCCTTTTCTTGGTATCGCTAGCATTCAGTAAAATACTAGCAACTCAATGAAATCTCTCAGGAACGATTCTGTCTTTCTTGCTTTTGTAAAATCCAAACCATTAAACTAGAGATGGTCTTGCCCCCACGTTTACGCATTTCCCTGGCCATCCCCACAGCCTGGTCTTTTTTGTTTGGTTTGTTCTTTTGAGACGGCATCTTGTTATATATCCTAGACTAGCCTGGAGCTCACAGTTCTCCTACCTTAGCCTCCCCTGTACTGGGGTTACAGGCATACTCCCTGCTCATAGCTTCAGTCCAGTCTTTGCTGATTCAGTGTGTGCACACTAAGTCCCTTCCTGGTGTGTAAACTAAAACATTGGAATGCGTTTGTGTCTTGTCTCCTCATTTACAATGATGCCTCTCAAGGGTAATTCTTACAGATCCAAGGGCATGGGTTTGGGGATCAGATTGGCTTGTTGGTCACGGCTAACTGTCCCATGTGGCAGTGGTTAGTCACTTGGCCTCTAAGCCTCTCTCTCCTGCTTTGCCCAATGGAGCTGGCAGTATACTGCCTAGCTCTTGGTGCCATGAAGTGAAATGAGCCGCTACACAGCATGTGCCACCGATGAAAAGTTCTGGAAAGGCAGTTGTTCCCAGGAGAAGCACTGTGGAATATTCCACCAACTTGTGTGGAATTCAGTCCTCTTAAAGAGGGAGTTTTTCCCTAGGCTCCTCCAGGATGCATATACGGAAACCCTGGCCAGCAGTAAGTTTTATGTTACAAATGGTATAAGAATTTTTGCACAGCATATTCTACTCTGAGAATTCAAACTTGAAGAAGCAAATTCTGGAGAACTTGCAGAACCTGAGACATGTCCTCTGGCCCCAGTGGGAGAAGCTCTTGTTTACTAAGCTGGAAGATGAACAGGGGCCGTAGGCCCTTGTCCTCACGGCCCTTGAGTGTCCCTGTAGGTTTTCTTCGTGTGGTAGGCTGCGGAGACCTCAGCCTTTCGTTCTCCCACGATGTCTGCGGGAGGCATGTGAGGAAGAGCCAGAGGCCACTGTTTTGTCCCTGGTGACTCTGCTTGGTATTGGCCAGCCCGTTGCTGTATGCATCCTTCACCCAGAAGCCACAATGCTTTGCACAAGATGGAGGGGAGCAGACTGTGGCATCAGGAGGCCTTCTGGCCAGAGAGAGAAATGTAGTTCAGGGAAAACAATCTAGCACCCTAACGCCAAACCTCACATCTTTAGCAGATGGGGAAATCACTACCCAAGACAGGGCCAGCCCCAGCAGACAAGACCTAGCAGCTAGACAGAAAAATGGTCTGTATCTGCTTCTACCACTGCTCCAGGACCACGGCAGCAAAAGGAGCCCTGTTCAACCTGAGGAGTCGTTGGGGTTTGCTGCAGAGCAAGTCTGTACTGCCGGTTTTCAGCTTAGCCTCCAACCTCAAGCCTGGTCTCTCCTCTTCCCTAGCAGAAGCCAGCTTCTGGGAGTTACCCTGGCCACAGACCCAGAATGGAACCATCCAGATATTTCCATTGTTGGTTTTGAAGAGATCTCCGGGCTCCCTCCCTACCAGTAGCATGTGGCAGCTTTTCACATGCGTGCACACACACACACACACACACACACACACACAGGTCTCGGTAGTAAACAACTTAGCTTCCCACCATTCTCGTTTTCCAAACCTAAGAACAGGCCTGAATGATCATAAGGAAATTAGCACACTCATTCTGCAAACATTCACGGGGATGGGTGACATGTGGCCATAATCTGGGAGACAGCAGCAGCCTGCCTCGGGGGTGCTTCCCTAAAGCTCTTTCTCTACTGGAGATGCAGCAGACAGAGCTGTAGAGCTTGAAGGTTATTTCTCTTGCCCCAGGAGACGACGAAGATGATGACAACGACGACGAAGAAGATGATGATGATAATGATGATGATGATGATTTCAACCAAGCCCAGCATTCTAGAATGTACCCAGTGGTGACTGCAGAGGCACAGAGCTGCTGTCCCCTCGGCGACTGAACGAAACTGCTCTTGGGAGCCTATCAGAGGGTCTGGGTTCACCTGTGACAGCGCTGGTGGAGGCAGGCTAGGGCCCAGCCACCCCAAGAAAAGGGTGAGGTTAGTGCATGAACTGACTAAGCCACCACAGAAAGGGAGAAACTGCTGTGTTGACTGACAGAGTTCAGAGAACCAAGCAGATCCCCACAGCTTCCTTCCTACTGCAAATGGGAAGAGTTTCTAGGGGGCAGCTAGGCCATGCATGGCAGAGGCCATCCTAGATTTGATTTGTAAGAATTTAACCCCAGTCAACAACCTGGTTTGTCTGCTTTGGATGGATGTGCTCTCTTTGGCATGATGCTCCCTCCCCATTATCAACTTGACTGGTTCATAATCACCTACAAAGCACATCTCTGGGTGTGTCTGGGAGGGTATTTCCAGAGAGGTTTGAGAAAGGAGGGCTAATCTTAAGTGTGGGCACCACCATCCCATTGACTGGAGTCCCAGAGCAAAGACCGTGAGTTGAGCATCAGCACTAGGGTCTGTCTCTAGACTGCAGACACAGGGTGACCTGCCACCACGCCTTCCCCTCCAGGATGGGGCCCAGGATGGACCCCGTCTTTCTCAAAGTTGCTTTTGTTTGCATTTTGTCACAGTCATGAGAAAAGTAACTAATACAGAGTGTTATTTGCAATAAACATAAATGCCCCGACAGCCAGGGATGGGCTGAGGAAATGAAGGGGTTTTTATGCAGCAAAACACTAAGCAGCCATAAAACTCTCTCGAAGGAAAATGACTGATAAGGGAAATTTTCTCCTCGTGTACAGAGAAATCTAAAAACATCTTCTAAGACATCGTTTTTGGATATATTCAATGGTATATATATGCAAATAAAACAAAATAAGTATATAATGATTAGAAAGGCATATTGTTGTATAGGGGGTGATTTTTTTCTTTCACATTTTCCGTAGCTAGCATGTATTGTAATTTTAATTGAGATATATTTCTTAAAAAAGCAACAACTTGTCTGTCTTCCTAAAAGGCAGACAAATTTTTTCCTATATATATTTATCCTTTGAAGGCAAACTTTTTGTTACGTTGCTTCTTGAGAAGAAGCTGGAGACAGCAGAAGTCAAGGGACACATGTTGACACAAGAGCCCTGGCAGGGCCAGCTATTAGCATCAGTGCAAAGTAAGAAGATGGGTTTCCATGTTCAGAAATGAAGAATTCAACAGCAACAGCCTGGAGTCCTTGCAAGCTGGGAGCCTCTGTATGCACGTAACTGTGTGGTTCACATTCCCAAGAAACCAGCCGTGGCCATTGACCTGGCTCAGAACAACCTGGCCCAGCAAGCAGGGGTTTTGGACGGGATGGATACAGCATCCAGAGATGCTGAAAGGGGTGGGTACAGCATCCGGAGATGCTGGGTGGTACAGCATCTGGAGATGCTGGGTGGGGTGGGTACAGATCCAGAGATGCTAGATGGGTCGGGTACAGCATCCAGAGATGCTGGGTGGAGTGGGTACAGCATCCGGAGATGCTGGATGGGACGGGTACAACATCCGGAGATGCTGGGTGGAGTGGGTACAGCATCCGAAGATGCTGATGGGGTGGGTACAGCATCCAGAAATGCTGGATGGGGTGGGTACAGCATCCAGAGATACTGGATAGGGTGGGTACAGCATCCAGAGATGCTGGATGGGTCGGGTGCAGCATCCGGAGATGCTGGATGGGTCGGGTACAGCATCTGGAGATGCTGGGTAGTGTGGGTACAGCGTCCGGAGATACTGACGGGCTGCCCCAGGGCCTCCTCACATTTCTAGCGCACACATCTGTACTCTGCACAAGTTGAACTTTCCAGCAATCAACCTCCAGAACAGGGGCATGCTTTATCATATACATGCAAATCAGAGCCAGTGAGATTACTTAAACCTGGGTCATAATCTCCTTTTTTTATATAAAGGCAGTTGCTTTTTTATTTTAAGAATACCAAAAGGATGTCAAGTCACTTTTCTACCTGAAATTAATGACTGTCCTTAGCTGAGAACAGGATGTGTTTTTTTTTTTCTTTTTCCTTTTTTTTTTTCAAGTTATTTTTCTCTCCAGAGTTCTCAAGAACCTTGATCTATAGAGTTTCATGGTCTTTCTCTGGCTAACACCGTTTTGTTTCCCACATGACGATCCCCACCCCCACCCCTGTGTTTAGCAGAGAAATTCATTAACAAATTCACCACAGAGCATTATTCATTTGTGTTGTCTCAGTGAGAGGTTTTTAATATCGGGAGTTACAGTAAATCACCCTGTGCTGTGGTCACGTGAGCAGGAGCGCCATCTAACAAGGTCCAGAGGGCAGCTTCCTGGCTTCTAACACTGCTCAGCAAGGCTGGAGGAGGTCTCTCGTCTGAGGGGAGCAAACTCATTACCTCACCCCTAGATTAAATCATGTGCGAAGCAAATCCCTCCCTCTGCAGTCCAGTGAGATACTGCATGCCGTAGAAATGCAAACAAATCAGCTTCAAACCCAGCCAGGGTGGTGAGCAAGGAATAAAGGAATAGGAGATGCTTAGGCAGAAATGTGGACACCGGACTTACTCTGTGGCTTCTCCAGAAAGATTCACCTGAGGCCGAGCATAGGGTCAGGTCAGACAGAGCCTCCATGTGACCCTGACCCTAACAGCGAGAATCTTCTCGTCTTGTCTCTCTCTCTCTCCTTTTGTTTCTTCCTTTTTTTCTTTCTTCTTTCTTTTTTTCTTTTTTTTTTTTTTTTTTTTTTTTGGCAGGGAGGGAGGGCAGAGCAGGGGAGGGATTCAAGACAGAGTTTCTCTGTGTAGCCCTGGCTGTTCTGGACTCACTTTTTAGGCCAGGTTGGCCTCATTCTCAGAGATCTGCCTGTTTCTGCCTCCTGAACGCTGAGATTAAAGGTATGTGCCACCACACCAGGTTTTAAAAAAAAATGTGGTACATTTACACAATGGAGTGCTACACAACAGAAAAAAATAATGCCATCTTGAAATTTGTAGGCAAATGGATGGAGCTAGAAAACATCATATTGAGTGAGGTAACCCAGACCCAGAAAGATAATTATCATATGTACTCACTCATAAGTGGCTTTTAAACATAAAGCAAAGAAAACCAGCCTACAAATCACAATCCCAGAGAACCTAGACAACAATGAGGACCCTAAGAGAGACATACATGGATCTAATCTACATGGGAAGTAGAAAAAGACAAGATCTCCTGAGTAAATTGGGAGCATGGGGACCTTGGGGGAGAGTTGAAGGGGAGGGGAGAGGCAGGGAGGGGAGCAGAGAAAAATGTAGAGCTCAATAAAATATAAATAAATAAATAAATAAATAAATAAATAGGCATGTACCACCAGGCCTGGTGGAGTATGTATTTTTAAAGTATATCTTTAAGATTCTCTGGATTTCTTCAGGGTCTATTAAGATGTACCCCTTTTCATTTCTAATTTTATTAATTTAAATATCTGTCTTTCAGTAAATTTGGCTAAAGCTTTATCAGCAAAACAAAACAAACAAAGACAGTGGTTCTCAACATATGGATTTGACCCCTTGAGGGGGGGGCTGAAAGACCTTTCCACAGGAGTCACCTAAGACCACCCGAAAACACAGATGTTTACATTACAATACATGGCAGTAGCAAAATTACAGCTAAGAAGTGACAATGAAAACAATTTTATCGTTGAGGTCACCAAGGGCCGCAGCATCAGGAAGGTTGAGAATCACTGCTTGAAGGCAACATTGGAGTTTTGCCTGGTGACTGCCATTTCAATGCCTGTGAATCTTCCCTCTCTCTGTCTGTGTGTCTATTTCCTTCTGTCTGCTCTGTGTGTGTGTGTGTGTGTGTGTGTGTGTGTGCGCGTGTGTGTGATAGACATGCCCATGTGTGTTCAGGTTTGTGGTCTAGTACCTGCTCTTTCTCTCTCTCTCTTGAGGCAGGGTCTCTCTATGCAACTTTGATGCCCTGAAACTCACTGAGTAGAGACCAGGCTGGCCTTGAACTCACAGAGATCTACCCACACCTGCTCCCCCTCTTCCCAGGGTGCTGGGATGAAAGCTGTGTGGTACTACACCAGCTCTGACTTATTTTTTTGAGACAGGTAATCTCCCCGAGCCTGTAGCTGTCCACATTGGCACAAACTGGCACAAACCTAGCGTTTTGGAAAGAGAAAACTTTAGCTGAGGAATTGCCTCCATCAGATGGCCTGTAGGCAAGTCTATAGAGGATCCTTCTTAAGACTGAAGTGAAAGGGCTCAGACTGCCACGCCTGGTGCCACGCCTGGGAAGAAGGGTCTGGGTGGTACAGAAAACTGGTTGAGCGAGCCATCAAGAGCAAGCCAATCAGCCGCATTCCTTTGTGGGTCTGCTTCAGTTCCTGCCTCCAGGTTCCTGCCCTGAGTTCCTGCCCTGATCTCCCTTTATGTAAACTGCATGGTAAGATGAGCTAAACCCGCTTCTCTTCAAGTTGCTTTTGGCCATGGTGCTTCCCATAGCAATAGAAGGAAACTAGGACAACTGTCCAGCAGGCTCCCGGGATCTACCTGTCTCTCATCTCCCAGTGCTGGGGTTGTAACGCACTCTGGCTTTTTCTCTCAGAGCAAGCACGCTTTCCCGCTGAATGCTGAATTATCTCCCACTGAGCCTCCTTTTCACTCTTGGCCTTCACTTTTTTCATCTTACTGAAGACGGGGAGAAAACGAAATGCTGGGAATATTGTGAAGGACATCTAGTTTCTCCCTGTGCTGGCCAGTTTTATGTCAACTCGGTACAAGCAAGAGTTATTTTAAAAGAAGGAACCTCAATTAAGAAAATCCCACTCCAAGCTGGCCTGTTGGCAAGGCTTTGGTAAAGTCTCTGACTGATGACTGATGTGAGTGGCCCATCCCACAGAAGGTAGTGCCATCCCTGGGCTGGTGGTCCTAGGTTCTGTGAGAAAGCAGGTCAAGGAACCCACGAGGGTCAGGCCAGTAACCCTTCGTGGCTTCTGCTTCTGCCCCCAGGATTCTGCCCTGTTTGGGTTCCGGCCCTGACTTATCTCAGTGATGGATGATTATCTAAAGTATAAGATGAAATGAATCCTTTCCTCTCAAGCTGCTCTAAGGTCCTAGTGTTTTATAGTAGCAATAGAAATCCAACTGAAACGCCTTCCTTAACCCACAGGTGTGTCCTCTATACCGCTCTGTCTAGCATTCGTCTAGCCTTTGCTGGAACACCCCCAGGACCAGAAGGTGTACCCCCAACGTGTAGCAGAGCAATTGATCATATGGCTGACTTAAACAGACTGAACCTACCTTTCTTTCCTTTTCTTTGCTTTTTCTCCCTATTCTTTTCTTTCTTCCTTTTCCTCTTCTTCATTAAATAGGACCTTGGATAGCTCAAACTTATTATGTGGTGGACACTGGCCTTGAACTCTTGCTCCTTCTTACTTATGCTCCCAAAGTGCCAGGATTACATGTGTGGCTTTAAGTCTTTTTGTAAAGATTTTAAATATGTGTGTCTATGTGCAGTTATGTGCATGGGTATGTAGATGGCTATGGAAGCCAGAGGTGCTAGATCCCTCTAGAGCTGGATGTTGTGCTTATGTGGTGCTGGGAACTGAACTCAGGTCCTCCACAAGAGCAGTAGGTGCTCTTAATCGCTTAGCCATCCGTCGAGCCCTTCCAGCATCTAGACAGTCTAAAGGGTCATGAGCGGGAAAGATGCTCTTGGCTGAGGATGAAGCTAGCATGTCCAGTCGACAGTTCAAGAGGAGGAGGAAACTCGAGAAGGTCCCATAGCAGATGCTTAGCCTCTCCCCTCCACTCAGCCCAAGGGTAGCTGTTTCCCTGTCTTACACTGTAAGCTGTCCCCTCTTCGCTCCAGCGGGTCATTTATTTCCCTGTTGTTTTCCCAGAATCCCTGGGATTTTCCAAGGCAAGGTCTCTCCGGTCCAGGTGCTTTCTGCATCCCTTGCTTGTCCTCTGGCTTTGGGAGGCTGAGGCAGGAAGGTTGCCATGAGTTCAAGACCAATCTGTCTCAAAACACAAAACAACAAAAACCTTTCCCTCTTCTGATCATTAGTCTAATAATAACAGTAGCATTTTACAATCACCAGGTTGGTGAAAATCAACATACAACACTAAGTGCAGGAGGACTGTGGGCACAGAGTCAGGCAATGGTACTCTCATTTTGTGGTAGTGCCCAGGGAAGCCACAGGCAGACACACCTATGCCACAGGCACGCTTCCACTTCTTGAGGGTTTTGATAGTTAGTGTTGTCAACTTGACAAAATCTGGAATCGTCTGGGAGATGGACCTGTGAGGAGTTTATCTTATGTGCACTGAGGTGGGGTGACCCAGCCCCGGGGATGGGGTCATTCTCTCTCTGGAATCCCCTGAATCTACAAAGGAGAAAAAAAGCTGAGCAACAGTGTGCATTCATGGCTCTCTACTCCTGATTGTGGGTACAGGGTGAGTGACCAACTGCTTCAAGCTCCTGCCATGGCTTCCCTGACATGACAGACTATCCCCTGGAGCTGCGAGGCTCATAAACCCTTTGTGAGTTGCTTTTGTCTGAGTATATTATCCCTGCAACAGAAAAGCATCTCAACAAGGGTCCGAGGAATGACCCTCATGTGGGCACTGGAGACAGACAAGGCGGTTCATTCAGCGCTTGCGAACAGAGAGAAACAGCAGTGACTTAAACGGTGGCAGCAGGACAGAGAGCTGGTTTATTAATACACTGGCGGTCTGAGACAGTGAGCCAGGGACCAGAGAGATAGCTCAGCAGGTAAAAGTCCCAGAAGCCACATAAAGGTAGAGGAGAGAACAAACTCCAGAAAGTTGCCATCTGACCTAAACGTGCACACGTGTGCACGCACAAACACACACACACACACACACCTACCACCACTAAATAATAATAATAGTAAAAATAAAGTTTTTAAAAAGTCAACGAAACAGACTACATGTGTCATTATAGGCAACCTCAAAAATATCATGGTAAAAAATGAACAAATATGTTTATGAATACTTTTTCCATGAATTCAAGACCTACTGTTACCAGGAGGTAGAGGCAGGAAATCAAGAAATGGCTCAGAGGTTAAGAGTATTGCCTACTCTTCCAAAGGTCCTGAGTTCAATTCCCAGCAACCACATAGTGGCTCAAACCATCTATAATGAGGTCTGTGCCCTCTTCTGGCCTGCAGACATACACACAGACAGAATATTGTATACATAATAAATAAATAAATATTTTTTAAAAAAAAAAGAATTTGGGCTGTTCGCTGCTTGCAGAGCTTCCTTCACACAGAATCTCTGTGTGCCCACTTTCCTGAGTTACTCGGGAAAACCTAACTTGTCCTTTTTCTTTTCCCTATGCTTCCCTTTCAGGTATTTGCCGGAAGTCTGAGCATGCCCTCCCCGAGGCCCTGGGTTTTCTCTCTCTCTTTCTCTGAAGCACCCGCCGCCTCATCTGCCCGGTGGCTGCTTGTTGACCACCCTGCTGGATGTACCAGCGGAGCTCAAATGCTAGGGCTTTCTCTCTTCGTCTCCATCTCCCATTCCTCCCCGCTGCTGAGATGTACAGCTTCCCTGACCTCTGCATTTTCTCGCAAACTCGAATAAAGTTGTCCTTGAGCTTCCTCCCAAATCCATTTCTAAATTCGCTTATTTATGGGACTAAAAATGCAAAGAAAGAACCCTAGTTTCCTTGGTAACATATGGTGCCCAATATGGGACTCCCCATGTGTCAAGTAACATGTGACCATGAAAAGACCCTACAGACAATCCTCTGAGAACAGAACAGGTGACCACAGCCAACTAGAGTAGATCATTCTCTATACAAAACAAGAAGACTTTGGATGTGTTGTATTTGTTATGCAGTTTGCCTGGGAAATTACAAAACATAATAATTGAACTGTATATTGTTATGCCCAGATCCCCGCTGTCCCCCCAAAACCAACAAGGAGACGAAGTCCCATATGTAAAACCAAAGAATCTTTATTTTATATAATACAAACAGGGTCTCTCCATGCGTTCAATGTATTGGAATAACTGGAGAGCCCTGAGCTCAGAATTGGGTTTTTATTGTAGTAAAGGTTGGGGTGAGGGATTTCTAAGGCTCAAGGCCCCTGATTGGCTGACATTTGTCTAGGGGTGTCCTGGTGAGTGAGTGCTGGCAAGTGATCCTATCTACCACAGTTGGAACATTAGGCATTTCCTTTGGATGGTCTGTTCTTGGGTGGGGCTAGGTCCAACATTGGCAGGTGATAGTGGCTGGAAGTTAAGAACTTCCTTTGGGTGGTCTGTTCCTATTAAGCTTAACGTGGTTGACTGAGTCATGTGTGTGTGTGTGTGTGTGTGTGTGTGTGTGTGTGTATCCCACCGGGAAGGGGCCTCACACTATGAGTCTAGCCAATCCAATACCTATAAAAGTGCCTAATAGTAGACTCTGATTTCATCGCGTTTGATCGCGTTTGAGTCCTTTGGAGGCCGGAGGGAAAAAAGGAGTCCAATAAGAAAGGCATTGGAAAATACTCTTGTGAACATATGGAGGGATTTTAGTGGACTTTGATTCAGAATTTTAAAAAATTCTTTGTTTTGGTTTTTCCTGGTTCTCATCCTACCTAATATGTAGTGCTGAGCTTTTGTTAAACTCTTGCTCCAAAACAGACCATGCAAAGGAAATGCCTAGCATTCCAACTGCTTAGATAGGACCTCCTGCCAGCACACACTCACCAGGACACCCCTAGACAAATGTCAGCCAATCAAGAGTCCTAAATCTCAGAAACCCCTCACCCCCACCCAATTCTAACTGAGCTGGGGCTCTGTTTATTCCAATACGTTAGACATGCGGAGAGACCAAGTTTGCAAACTCGCATAAAATAAAGGCTTTTTGCTTTTACATACAAGACTACAGCAACTGATGTCAACTTTTGGTGAACACATACACACCACACACCACACACGCGAAAGGTATCATCCCCAGATGATACTGATTTAAAGACCTTTGGCAAGAAGAGTGGGAGTGAGGAAGAGGTTAGCTATATCTAGATATTGCTATCTCTGTTTAAGACAAAGATCTGCAGCAAGACTCACGAGCCCAACGCATTAAGGCTGAGTGCTGGCTCCAACTCTCATTATTTTCTGTACATGCAAAAGAGTTCATAATTAAAAACGCCACTCCACCCTGCTTCTCCCCTCTTGCTTCCTGTGCCCTCTCTGGGCACCAGTGAATCACCTTTTCTTCCTGATAGCTTCACTGCCTCCTCTGCCTTCTCTTTGTTATGCCCAATTCCGCAAAGTCCCCCAAAAGGCAACAAGGAGACTGAGTCCCGAATGCAAAAGCAAAGAGCCTTTATTTTATGCAAGTTTGCAAATTCGGTCTCTCCACATGTTCGACGTATTGGAATAAACAGAGAGCCCCGAGCTCAGTTAGAGAAGGATTGTTATAGTAGTAAAGGTTTCTGAGGTTCGGAACCCCTGATTGGCTGACATTTGTCTAGGGCTGTCCTGGTGAGTGTGTGCTGGCAGGTGATCCTATCTATAGAGGTTGGAACGTTATGCATTTTCTTTAGATGGTCTGTTCTTGGGTGGTGCTCGGATAATCTCAGTTTGTGGTTCTTCTTGCAACCAGGTATTACTTCAGGGTAAACTACTGAGACTCAGGCCTGTTAAATTTATCGATGGCCGAGTTCTACTCTGGCAGGTGATAATGGTTGGAAGTAAAGAACTTCCTTTGGGTGACCTGTTCATATTTAGCTGATCATGGCTGGCCCCTACACTCTTCAGCTCTCAGTAGTCAGTACGCCTGTGCTGGCTAAGTGTCCCAGGCTTCTGGCTCAGGAGGGAGCCCTTGCGAGAGGCAACGGTGTGTGGCCCTGGATATGCGGCAAGTTCAGACCTCTGCGCCCTCATCTGTGGGCTTGTGGTATGAAACAAGGCAAGTTAATTCACCGTTAATTCACTGATGTTCAGTTTTAATGTGTTTACCTTCATTCAGGTGAGTCCCCACAGCAATGCAGCCTTGGTGATTATTTGTTCATTTGCTGCTGTTTGCTGGGATATTTCTTTCTACCACCTTAGAAGCCACTTCCAGTCTCACAAAATTAACTCAGACCTCTTTTGTTACCACGCTGTCCTAACCCAACCCCCTGGCATGCGCATACTCCTCCTTCATCCTGAATACCCTGTCCCTTTCTCAGATCCCCCTCTTCAAATGTCCCTCACTGGCGCTCAGCCTCTTCCTCCTTAGAATCCTCGCCGCACGCTGTCTCTTTCTCAGGGCACTTGTCTTAACCGCTGAGGTGGGCTTAATTAGCAGAAGGAGACAACATATTTTTTTTTTATCCCACTCTGAGCCTTTGAACCCACCCGTCCTCTGTGAGCTGTGGGCTCTTAAAGGCAGAGAACTCAGCCCCCCCATCCCCACCCCCGCACAAAGCCTGGCTCTTGTCAACTGCTTGCAGCGGGGGATCAGCTGGTTGGAGGATGGAGACAAGGCCTGCCCTGCAGCAGGATGTCCACAGCAGGATGTCCAGAAGCCTGCAGTGCTGTTGTTCATTGTGTCTCTGAGTGACTGGAGCCAGAGGTAAGCGTCCTGCAGAAGCTGTAGGCTTGAGGCAAAGAAGAATTCACAGGTGAATTCAGGATGTCCAGGGGGAGAGGTAAGCGTGGAAAAAAAGAGCTAAACAAAATAAAGAAAAAAACCACTATGTAACAGCAAATGGGTTCTATTCCTATTGTTTCCTGGCTTGCTGGCTGCTGCCCACTGACATGGTTCTGTGCCCAGGGGAGAAACAACTGCTTTTGGAAGAACATAGACCCGGAGACAGACACGGTGCCAGGCACTGACCTCCCATCCTCAGAGGGGAAGGACAGCCCTGGGGAGCCAAAGACCTTCCTTCCTTCATGCCCCCCCTCCGCCCCAGTCCTTTTCTGTCCTATTCATCCACCCTCTAATGAGCCAGACCACTGGGCACTAAAGGCTGAAAAGCATTTCATTGTCCCAGACTGCAAGAGACTGACTCCCCACAGGAAAGGACAAAGTCCCAGTCTAGTCTGCAGAATTGTATCTGTAAACAAATAGTGGCATAGAAGGAGGCAAGAACACATGTGTCAATGCCAGGAGAAACTCTTGGTGAGGTCAAGCCGGAGCTCCTGCAGTAGCCCAGTTCACAACAGTGGCACCAGCAAGAACAAAGAGTTTTCGTGGGTTCCTCAGCTCGGGCTAAGGGGCCTTCAGCGATCCATTCCGTCCCCCAGGCAATGCAGGAGTAAAACATCGTCGTCCCCCCCAACACCACCTGTCACACTTTGTGACGTACTGTCCCACTGGCACATCCCATAGTCCCATAGGTTCCTTCCTTCCTTCCTTCTTCCTTCTTTTTCTTCCAGTTCCTCCTCCTCCTCCTCCTCTTCCTCCTCCTCCTTTCTCTTCCTCCTCCTTTTTCTTCTTCTATGCTGCCCTGGCTGACCACAATCTCCAGACTCCAGTGGTCCTCCAACTACACAGCCCTCAGAGAGGAAAATCAGCCTGATCTTTTCCAGGATGCAAGTGGCTAAGAGTGTTTTTCTGCCTCGCTTGCCCTCATTAAAAACCCTCAGAACATAAATCACAACTTATGGCCAGTAATTTGCCTGTAATTTACAGGCTTTCAAATGAATAGTGAAGTTGGGTTTAAATGAGATTATTCCTATCTCAATTTAAAATCCACTGACACAATTAGTATTTCCCCCATGTCTCCCCTTACTACTTAATTAGCCTACGTGTTTCCAGTTTATGTTATTTTAAGCTTGCCATAGATGTCTAACAAACATGTGACAGTAAAAATATTTCAGAGGGTTGGAAAGGACAGAATGGGGAAGAGAAGCAAATTTGCTGGGTCATAATTAGAAATCAGCGGAGAATTCACATCTGTGTATATTTATTTCCCCCGTGCTGGGAGGAAAAGATGCTTGCAAATTCAGGTCACTGAGTAGCAATTTCAGGGCCTAGAAACTACTGTGTCCTCAGCCACTGCCTTCATAAAACATGCACCTGCCTCATAAGTCAAGAGTAAATGAATACCACGCATAGAAGGAACCAGACAGGGTGTGCGAGCTAGGAGACAGTGTGCGAGCTAGGAGACACTCCATGGCTTCAAGGTGGGAAGGGGTGGACCAGATGACTTTGAGGCTCCTTCTAGCTTAAAACAGGTGGTGCCTTTGTCTCCGGAAAGCTCTGCCAATCTTCTTGTGATCAATAAAGGCAGCGGGCATGCACGCCAACTGTCAATCTTTCAAGTCCTTCTCACTTCAGTTCCGCTGCAGGCTAGAGTGGACAGCTGGTTTAGAGCCGTGAGACAGGTTCCTCCAAGTTCATCTGCTGATTACAGGGAGAGCTGCCAGGCAACAGAGAGAGCAAGACGAAGCTCGAAGCAGAAGAGCCGAAGTGGAAGAAGCTGCATACTGCATGGTGTAATTGGTTCTGATGGCGCTTTGGCATGGTGGCACAGGATAGTAACTGAACTTGGCAATAACTGAGTCATCAGGAGAAGTTAAATTGTGGCTATGTCACTGGGAGCAGGACATCAAGTCATTTACAAAACACCATTCACCTGACTGCACCTGATTCTGTCTGAACCCTAGAGCTAGAAAGATAACTGAAGTCTGGCCCCTGCCCTCAAAAGGCTCTGTAGACTTCAATTTCAACCACAAAAGGATGAGGGAGTCAAAGCAGATGACTCCTAAGAGCCCTTCCCAAGACTTTAGGATGTTTCAGGCATTGGGACTTGAAACATAAAATAGTAGTTACTTTTACATTACTGTGACCAAAATACATAGCAGAAACACCTTAAGGCTGGAAAGACTGACTTGGGTTCATTGTTTCAGTAGGATCAGCTTGTGTTCATAGGGCAGCAGAGCAAAAACCAGAGAGTGGTCCAAACTAGGGGACAGGCTCTTAACCTTCAGTGGTCTACCCCTGGTGACCAACTACCCCCAAAGCCTTTACAACTCTCCCCAAATAGTATCACCAGCTGAGGAACAACCATTCAAAACGTGAACTTGTGGAGGAGGGCATTCCACTTCAAAACAGAGCACTGAGCCATCCCAGGAGCCTTGCTTTCTTCCCTGATGGCTGGCGCCAAATGTCATCACCTCCACTGTTACAGAGATCTATGACAGGAACAGGTGCCCTGTCTTTGGACACAACAGTGTGTAAATGGAGAAGGACGGCAACTTGAAAGCCACTGGTTCAAAGCAGATGGTTTATAATGCCACACAGAGATGACTGCAAGCATACTGCCCAGTATCAAGACAGCAAGCGACATGAGCCCGGGATGAACACTCACTGAGCACCTACCAGGTGATCTCCTGGATATTTAATACATACTATCTCATCCACTCCTTACAACCAGTCTCCGAGACAAGAAATGGCCAATGACGCTCAGAGAAGTGGTTTGTACAGGAGTGTATGGCTAGTTCATGGTGGAGGAAGATATGAGTTCAGCCCAAGTTCACAGCTCCCGGATGTTTACACTCCACCACACCACCTTCAAGACAGCTTCCAGTCACCATGGTTCTCAGCCATGAAATCCTTATATAACAAATTACTTTAGTTCCGTTAGTCCCTAGCTTCTTAGGACCTGCCTGTCTCCTGGGATTATGGCGAGGATCAAAGAAGAAAGCCATAAACAATGATAGTGACATCTATGTGCAGGGTCCTGAACTTACTGTCCCAGAGACTGCTTCACTCAGTTCTCATGACAGTCTGTCAAGCTGGAATTACGTCTCCCCATGTGGATGAAGAAGTAACTTGCTCCAAAGTCATACTCTAGCAAGGGGAAGGAGAGTGCCGTGAAGCCAGGCTTAACTACTCCAGAGCACCAACGCTTCCCACTCTCTTCTGTCATTTCATTGCTTTCCTCCCTTGGAGTCACAGGACATAGACAGGCACAGACAGACTAGTCCTGCCTGAGATGTCATCACCATGGGAAGACTGGACGGCCCTGCAGTTGAACTGGGACCACTTTCAGTGTGTATATACTGCTTGTCTTTGTCTAATTGAACAGAAAAAAAAAATCAAGAGCATTTACTGTTAGCCCACTGTGTGCTACTCCAGAGTCAGGTTCTGAGTTCCAGAGACAACATGCTCCTCTAAGAACTCTTCTCAAAGGCTCACACAGTGTGTTGTGAATGTTAAATACATATGTACCAACATTTACTCATTCAGTAAGTACTTACTGATCCCTTCTCTGGGTTCTGCATTAGGCTTTGAGGACACAAAGATGAACCAATTAGCTGTGATAACATGCCCAGAGAGAATAGGTGCTCATCGCAGAAGCACCTGACTCCGTGTGCCTGGTTGTGGAAATGATCGGAAAAAATGCCACAGGAGGTAATAACTGAGAACCACCACATTTTGCCTGTACCATCTAAGTTTGCATATGTTGTATTTATGCTACAGTAAGAATCTTACTGAGTAGATACTATTTTATAGACTTAATAATTTGTGTTAGAGAGCAGAATCTGAAACTCTTTATAATATATAGTTTGCCTCTGAAGACAATAAACTCAGCTATGATGTTCTGTGGAACATTACTTTAACTACGTGAAGATGTTAACATTTGTTTATGCTGCATTTGTTTAACGATGTAAAGATGTGTTGCGCCTGCCTAAGGTACCTGATTGGTCTAATAGAAAGCTAAATGGCCAATAGCTAGGCAGTAGAGAGATAGGTGGGGCTGGAGGCAGAGAGAATTAATAGGAGGAAGAGAATGAGGGAGAAAAAGAGAAAGACATGTGGGGTCAGACAGCAGACACAGAGTAGGACACACAAAATTAAACAAATACAAAAAGCTCCAAGGTAAAACGTAGATGAAGAGAAATAGGTTAAATTAAGTTATAAGCGTCAATGAGGGGGGGAGAAGGTGGAAATTTTTTTTTTTGGGGGGGGTTTTCGAGACAGGGTTTCTCTGTGGTTTTGGAGCCTGTCCTGGAACTAGCTCTTGTAGACCAGGCTGGTCTCGAACTCACTGAGATCCGCCTGCCTCTGCCTCCCGAGTGCTGGGATTAAAGGCGTGCGCCACCACCGCCCGGCGAAGGTGGAAATTTTTAATAATAAAAAAAATGAGTCAATGAGGGGCTGGAGAGATGGCTTAGCAGTTAAGAGCATTGCCTGCTCTTCCAAAAGTCCTGAGTTCAATTCCCAGCAACCACATGGTGGCTCGCAACCATCTGTAATGAGGTCTGGTGCCCTCTTCTGGCTTGCAGACATACATGCAGACAGAATATTGTATGTATAATAAATAAATAAATATTTAAAAAAAAATAAAAAGAGTCAATGAGACAAGCATAAGGTAAGGCCAAACATTCATAACTAAAGAGAAATCTCCAATTAATGATTGGGAGCTTTTTGGTGGCCCCAAAGGAAGCCTACTACATTTCACCCAATATGGACCCAAATTTCCACATAGGGCCTGAGAAAGCTGGACAAAAAAAAAAAAAAAAAAAGATACGGCTCCTTTAAGAGATTTTGTCATGCAGCAAGCACTTGAATAGCTGGCACACTAGGTAGAAACAAAAGGCTAAGTATAACTTAGCCTGTCACATTGCAGGCATCAACTTCCTAGAACTGGGGAGTTGAATGCAGCATCTGGTTAGACCCAGTATCCAGCTGAACACAGCTCTTAGCCAGACTCATGGGGTGTAAAGCTCAGATGTCATGGACCAAATGGGGCAGAGCCAACCACCAGTGCAAAGCTGCATAGCAGTTTAAGGTTTGACTCAAGCGGTCATAAAAGGCTAGAAACATGCAGTAAGGACAGGTCTAGGTTGGAAACAACAACAACAACAACAACAAACCTCTTTAAACAGTGTGCATAGGTGTTTAAGTAAGAAAAAAAATGGCTATAGACAGTCATAGGAAAAAATAAGTGCTTAAAAATAATAAAACATTTAAAGAGAGAAGAAAAAAGCCATAAAAAAAGTAGAAATACACAGGGAGAATGGATCATGTGTGGTGTTGTGTTGCTTTAAATTGTTTGAGTACTGAGGAGTGAATGGCAGCTGCTGAGAGACATGGGATTGTAAAATGAACTGTTGAATTAAACCAGCCTAGATACTTTAGGGATGTCTTAGCTTTAAAATAGAATTCAGAAAATGTATTGTGTTGGGGAAGAGGTTATGCTTTTGTTTCTACAGGAAATGAAAAGCTGTGGATTCCTTCAAGATTACTAGAAATCAGGTTTGATTGGGTGAGACCTTCTGAAAAATCTTGGCTACAGACAAAGAAATGAATCAAGAAAAACTCCAAGACAGGTTACAAATATCTGACCCTCTGTGTGGGAGCAGTTCTGAGACTGGACAACAATGCCACAACTAGTTTTTCCAGGGCTTGACCATTATCTCAACTTTCTCATGGCCCCCTAAAGATGCCATTGTCCTCAGACAACAGGAAGCAATCTAGACAACACAGCACCCACATTCCCAAGAGATGGGGTGGGTAGTTTTTGGTCATTCAGTGGGTTATGGATGTTTGTCATCATTTGGGGGGAATATAGGAATGTAGGATAAAAAAGATGCTATTAAGCTCAAATATTTTACATTGATATGGATTTTGGTATACTGATAGAAACTTAAAATTATTTTTGTTATACTGTATTTATGTTTCTACTCTTATTTGGAGTATTGTGCTTATGTAGCTCATTTAAAATGTAATGTACAGGGAGCTGGAGAGATGGATCAGCAGTTAAGAACATTAGTTGTTTTTCCAGAGGTTCTGGATTCAGTTCCAGCCACCATCTATAATGGGATCTGATACCCTCTTCTGTTGTGCAG
Organism: Chionomys nivalis; assembly: GCF_950005125.1. NCBI lineage: Eukaryota > Metazoa > Chordata > Mammalia > Rodentia > Cricetidae > Chionomys > Chionomys nivalis. The sequence goes on from NC_080103.1 coordinate 18,074,221, forward strand.
ACATACATGCAGACAGAGCACGCGTACCAAAAAAAAGTAATGTATAATTTTAAAATGCAGGTTAGTAAGTACTCATCTATAATAATCAAACTTGTAATCATATTAGGTATGTTATCAAGAATGAACAGATATATTTTAGAAAGATTGCTATGGAATATTAGTTTAAGATGTGTTACATTTGTTTATGCTATGAAACATTTATTTAATGATGCAAAGGTATGTTGCATTCTTTTATGTTGCCTTTGTTTGATTGATCTAATAAAGAGTTGAACAGCCAATAGCTTGGCAGGAGAGGGATAGGCAGGGCTGCCAGGCAGAGAGAATAAATAGAAGGAATGAGAAAAGGAGAGGAAGAGGAGAAGTCAGAGGCCAGCCATTCAGTCACATAACCAGCCTCAGAGTAAGAAATAAAGAAAGGTATATAAAATAGAGAAAGGTAAAAGTCCAAGGGCAAAAGGTAGATAACATTAAAAATGTTTTGTTAACATAAGGCTTTTCATGACAGTGAGACACGTCTGCTCCTGGCAGCACCAATCTACTTCAAAAAAGAAAATTGGCATCAAAGGACCTCTATCTGGAGTTTGTTTTCAATATGGCAAAGCTATCCATTTGGTCAAGAAACAGCCCTTGCCTTGACTGCTGATAGTATGTTGTACAAGACAAGATGGGGCAGTCCTTCAGAATTTCTGCTTCATAGAAAAGTGTGTCAGATATTCTAGGCATGTAGACCAAAGATGGATGTTCCAATGTTACAGAGGAAACTTGGGTGAGTTTCTAGGCAACCAGATGTCTCTAACATTTCTATAGTTTTGGGAGTGGCTTGCATTGTACTTCTGTTTACTCAGGTAATATTATATCCTTCTGGGGTCTTTTATGGAGTTGAAGACTTGAAAGTTATAGCTACAGTTTTTCTTAGTTATGATGAAGGTAAATTAAATACAAAACTTTGGATTCACCAATATAGGATAGATAATAGAGTATTTTCCTTGAATTTGCCAAATACTTAGATATTGTAAATATAATTCTTACTTGATAACTGTTCTCATTGTATATAGTTTTACTATGTTAAAATTAAAACCCTTTTTTATTTAGACAAAGGGGGAAATGTTGTGGAATATTACTTTAACCATGTAAAGGTGTGTTACATGTGTTTATGCTGCATTTGTTTAGTGATGTAAAGATGTGTTGTGCCTGCCTAAGGCACCTGATTGGTCTAATAAGAAGTTGGACGGCCAATAACTAGATGGTAGAGGGATAGGAGGGCCTGGTGGGCAAAGAGAATAAATAAGAGAAAGAATCTAGGCTCAGAAGGAAAAGAAGGAAGAGAATGTGGGAGAAAGAGAGGGAGGTGTCAGGGGCTAGACAGTTGCCAGCCAGACAGACATGGAGTATGACATACAGAAGAAAGGTAAAAAGCCCCAAAGCAAAATGTAGATGAAGACAAACAGGTTAAACTAAGTTATAAGAGCTACTGGGGCAAGCATAAGATAGGGCTTATAAGATAAGCCACTTGTAACTAGTAAGAAGTCTCCGTGTCATGATTTGGGAGCTGGTTGGTGGCCCAAAAGAAAGCTTATTACAATGATGGGATGAAAAGACACACCGTTGTATTAAGTTTTGTCACTTTGATCAAATACACGAGGCTTCGGTCCATCATAAGCTAGCCTGGCTGCTCTGAGCCCGTGACGAGGCGAACATCATGCTGGGAGCATGAGATAGGGTAAAGCGCCGTCCTACAATGGGCTAGGAGAGAGAGGAAGGGGCTAGGAGCCAAACTCTCTCCAAGGACTGACTCCTTGGGGACCAAGACTTCAGCACTTTGCAGGGGCATTCAAGATGCAAACTACGTGGGTCAGAGCAGTGGCTCAGTGACTGCTCTTGTAGAGGTTGGTTGTCAAATTCCTAGCACCCGCATGGTGGCCCACAACCTCCTGTAAGCTCAATTCCAGGGGATACAACACCCTCCTCTGGTTTCAAGGGCAGCAGGCACACAAGTAGTGCACAGACAAGCATGCAGGGAAAACAGCCATACACATAAATCAAAACAAAATATATAAACCATGAAAGAATTGAAGTGACTGGGCAATGTGGAAGAGGAGGAGGCTTCAATGAAGAGCAGGGGCATAGCAAGGGTTCTTTCATTATTCTAGTATACCTCTTGAGTCCTGCTCAGGGAACAAAACCCTACAGGGGCCTAGCTCTTTTCCTAGTAGCTCAGGCATGGTACAACTGTTTTGGTTGGGAGCTAAGGTGAAGACGAGAAGTCACTGGATTGTAGGAAACAGAAACCCAGTCACACTGGGTTAAAGAAAGCCAACAAACCCAAACAAGAAGGCATGTGGGGATTCTGACATTTTATGGGGCCTATGAGACAGAATATGTGTCATCCTCTTCCTGACCCCCAGGGATGGATGTAGACAGGCTGGGAACACTGATTAGGGACAGCCCCTCTTCCCTGCCTGCTTCTCTACAAACGTCCACTTTGGCCTGAAGTCTGGCTTTTACCACCTCTCTGTATAAAAGTGCCTCCAAAGAAAAGACATTTAACTGAGGAGGGGGAGTGTCCAAAGACTTCTTTGGATCTAACTTCTCTGATCTGTCATTTCTAAAATCCCCAGGAAGGAGAACCTGACTTGTTCCTGCCTGAGCATCACAGCTGTGGTCAGGGAGTAAGGGAGTCTAATCTCAAAGAGGCAAATATTCAGGGCGGTAGATGCCAGAGATTCCATGCACTGTTCTGGAGAGCTGAGTGGCTATTGGTAGTTCTGGTGAGCTGGGGCTGGGAGCACTTCCTTTTTTCTGTCTCTGCTGCCCTTTAGATGATACACTGGCATCTATGTTTCATCCTTCTATGCAGTTATTAAATCCATAAATAATAACTTAATCTCTGAAGCTCTGCCTCGGGAGTGTAGACCTTAAAGAGGCGGAGGAGGGGGCAGGAGAACTCCTGATTCAATTCCCAGCACCCACATGGGTGCTCACAACCATCTCTAACTCCAGTTCCAGGGATCCAGCCCCCTCTTTTGGATTCTGTGGACACCAGGCATGTAACTGGTGCATAGATGTACACACAGACAAAACAAACATACACACAAAAGAAATTAAAAGGAGAGAGAGAGAGAGAGAGAGAGAGAGAGAAAGAGAGAGAGAGAGAGAGCACTTAGCAGCCTTGGTGGCTGCAGCAGAGAAGGTTTCATCCTCTCCCAGGCTGCTGGGACCAAGAGGATCCCAACAAGCTGAACAGGTCTCATCCTCCTGCTGAAATGTTAAGCTTGCCAAGAGCATGCTGCAAAGCAGCTAGACGGGCCAGATAGAAAGCCCAAGAGACCCTAATCTAAAGGCCAGGAGGAACACTAGGGCAGGCTCAGCAGTTCTCAAAAATGAATGTGTTTTGAACGAAGCCAGCTAGACAAACAGGGAGCCGTGAGAAGCCTCGGGAACAGGAGCCTGTACAGGGGTGGGAATCAAAAAGGGGCCTGGAAAATCTGAGGCTGTGATGGCGCTCTGTCTGTTCAGCTCAGAGCCCGGTCATGGAGGAGGCAGTGACAGCTCAATCAAGGTCATCCCTCTATCTTTACCCCGCCCTCCCCACTACCTGGGGCTCACAGGCCTCCGGTTAGCAGGAACTGAGGAGCACTCCAACTTCTCTGGCAGGCACCAAGGAGGCAAGCACTTTGAAAACAAACAGGAGAGCTTGACCGGTAAGGCAGGGAGTTTGGGGGCCTGGGGTGGGATGAGAAGACCCTCCTGACCCCGACTCATGGTGGCAGAGCACAGCTGGACCGGCAGTTGAAAGGACAGTATGCAGCCCTTCCCGGATGTCAGTGGGGACTATCCTGTGTCCTGGGATACGGGAAGATGTGGAGCTTCTCCGTGGGCTTGCAACCTCGCTCTTCTCCACTAGGGTCTCTGCCCTCCTTGCTCTTTTGGTCAGCTACAGAGGTCATGGCCTGTTCCAGCCAAGGGAAGGCCCAGGAGGTGTGGGGGAGGGGGGTAAGTAAGGCCGGTTTTGATAGGGTTCAGCTGCCAGACTGTCTCCTTGAGCAACGGGAGTTTAGTTTAATGAATTTGGTCAGTTCACAGAATCTGCCCACACAGTACATCTTACCTTCTGAAAGGCTTCCAAAATAGGCCCAGCCACCGCTCAAGAGACAAAATGAAAAAAAAGAAAATAAAAGGACCAAGTGACAAGGCCCTGGAGACCTCTGCCCTTTCAGATAAGTCTAGGCAAGCTTTTCCAAGGAAATTTTAAGACAAATCAACAAAAAGCAAAAGCCAGCTGCTTTTTTTTTCTTTCCCATTAAGGATTTCGGGCAAAGAAAGATGTCCCAAGTACACACCTGTGTGGGCCAGGAGGCCCCAGTCTGTAGAAAAATGGGTGAAGCATTAAAGATACAATCCACGCAATTCTTCTGGCTGATATTGACACACACCATCTGAGCTAGTCTCATTAGGGTCATCAGAAAGCCACGCCTATATCAACAAAACTCCACAGACCCAGCTGCCCCCTCCAGTGGTTTCTCTCCAGGCACACGATCACACCACCTGCGAAGGAGACAAGTCCTATACACACACACCACACACACACACGCAGATAGTTACACAACACAGAGTTCCAGACAGTGCCCTCCTCCGTCTCTCTCACACACATAACCGCATACAGTTGCACGCAGCCTCATAGACCCACACATCTGTGCACAGGCCGTCTCACACTTGCTCAGACTCACAGCCATGCAGTGAGGCACACGAGCGCATCACACATGCCACAGTACCACACTGCACCTTCCATCCCCTGGTCCTGCGCTCCAGGCCTCCACAGAGAGCTAGCTCCCTCCTCCACAACCCTCCTGTGTGCCCTGCATTGAAGCCAGATGTTCCGTGGGCAGACCCCTCTATGGGCTGACAGGCAGTGATTACTGTTGCCAGCCCCACATTAGGAGAGAATTGAATGGGAGAGAGTCCCCTCCCGCCTCAGGATCCCTACAATAGCGCCATTGTGAGGTGCTTCACTGCCTTCCTTTCCTCTTCCTAACCAACCTACGTCAGGAGCAGCTCTGCCTGAGGAGAGAAGAAAGACAAAAGGAGGATCACAGGCCCTGACTGATCCACCCCATTCTGGGGTGGAGGGAGGGCTGTACTTTGGAGAGAAGGCTGTGTTCCTGTCTCTCCTTCCGCCTGGTAAATAATCCAGAGGGCTGCCTGAGGTAAACTCCCCAACAGAAGCCAGGGCTTCTAAACATTAGCCAGCCTTAAGCCTGTGAGTTGAACTTCGGATGGGGCCTGGGAGGGGGATCTCATGCGGAGACCGGCAGGTCCGCAGAGACACTCCTACAGTCCGCTCTGCCTCCCGGATTGCCCCCCTGCAAACTGGTGCATATAGTTAAGCTATTAGAGCAGCAGGGGTTAAGTTTCCAGGACTCCAGGGCAGACTTTAGTGGCTTCCAGGACTGGGGTAGGAGGGTGGGCAGATGAGGGTGAAGAGAAGAGGATACATTGGGTAACTGGTGAGACCAACATCTGGGATGGTCACTGCCCCTCCTCCTTGCCCAAACCGCAGACGCTGTGGCAGCAGGAAAATCAGAGCGGTTCAGACCAAGGATTGTGCAACCCAGACCCGGGAAGAGCCAGTGTTGGAGGTGGGAGTGGGGACTTGGGCTCAGAGACAGAGTCCACTTCAGAGGGGAGACTAGACCCTCTTGTATGCTGCAGGCGGTTTCCTGCACTAGACTTCAAAGCCAGTAAGATCCACTTTCTGGTTCAAAGTCTACCAAGAGCTGGAATTGGAAGCCTTGCTTTTGCTCCTGGGCTCCAGGGTCCAGCTGTCAGAGGGGCTGTGCCATGGGTGGTTCGCTGTGGCTGCTGTGGCGTACAGCGGGCGTGGAGAGGGAGGCATTTCGTCCAACCTTCTAAAGTGCCCCACAGTAAAATGTGTAACTAGAGAAGTTCCCGAGGGAGCGAGGGGAGCCCAGCCAATCCCTAACCGGCAGGAGGCAGAGAACAGTCACTGGGACTCTGATCTGAGAGCTGCCCCAAACACACACAGGAGAGGAATGGTGGGTTTTCCTTTTAATGCAAAATGTTGCCATACAAAGTGATTTGGGGAAAGCCCCCTTCTTCCCCACACTGGAGGGGTGAATGAAGGAGGGAAAAGTTGTCTTCTTGAGTTCTTCTCTCCCTTGGATCATACTCCTATCTGGGGTTGACCCTATCCGAAGGTCAGGGTTCTGGGTTTGGGACTAAAATTTATGGATACAGAGCAGGAGTGAAGATTTGGGGTGTTTGCTGTTTTGGTTCTAAAAGGTTACTCAAGATCTGGAGTTCTGTATAGAACAAGGGGGCTAGGAGAATTTGGTTGTTGTTATTGTTTAAAAATTAGGGGGTTTGAGCCCCACTGGCTTTCCTTTGAAGAAAGGACAGGAGATCTAATAAGGATATAAACGTGTGGGGACAGGAGAACCAAAAGCACAAGGTGCTTACACTTCCTCCTCTTTCTTCCTCATCTCCAGCTTGTAGACAATCTGGTAGCCATCATCCCAGGCATACAGCTGGCGCTCCCGGGGGTTATAGCGAAGGCTGGCGTGAGCACCATATCGGCGTGGAAAGTAAGAGAGTGCGGCCCGTTCAGGGGTCAGCGTACCGCTGGCATCAAAGGAGCACTGAATGCGGGCCCGGCTGGCAGGGCGGGTGTTGTAGACTACATATAAGGTCCCGCAGATGACAAAGGCCGCCTCTGCGTTCTCTCGGGGACATGGCGTGTCCCACTGCTGCTCTGTGTCAAGCGTTTGCGGATCTAACTTGGCTAGACACAAATGCCTGTCATCGTCCCGAGTGGCATACACAGCCCAAAGGCCCTCCTCGTCAGCTGCCAGGTCAATATAGGTGTCTCTCGTCAGCCCGTAGGGGGGTATCAGCTTCTCCGCCGGGAACACTGAGCTGTCCACCACTGTTCGGTTTGCCAGGTGAAATTTGATCAGCTGAAGAGTATCCTCCAGTTCAGCACCCTCTCCGGGCCCTCCAGGAGGCCTCCGAGCATAATACAGGAAGCCACCATACACCAGCTGTCCGGTACCTACCCAGGGGAAGGGCACCCGAATTCGGGAAGCTTTCCGGGCAGCCATGGCAAGAGTGAAGTCACGCAGCCTTGGGAAGACGAAAGCTGTGTCATTCTGTGTACCATCTAACACGTAAATCTTCTCTGCCGGCCCCAGTGGATCCTTGGTCCATAGACCAGAGGCTCCACCAAACCGCTTCAGGATCTTCATTGACCTCACCTGAGAGATGGTGTAGCCACAGTCTGGTGAGGAAGAAGAGAAGCACAGGAGAATACAGAGGCCAAGAATTAGATAATCTATAGCAGGACTTCCCAGGGCGGGCCATCAGGAGAACAGGGAGACATGTCCCTATGTGTGGGTTCACTCATTCATGGAGGCTTAAGACGTGGGGGACCAATAAGGCATGGGCCTCTAGAAACTCTTTATGGACTTGTCATTAGGGGTTTCCTCAAAATGTATTCTGGAAGCCGGAGCCACGGCAGCTTTGGACAAGGAGAAAAGCGGGTAAGAGGAGCTCTGAGATTGGGTCTCTTCTGAGATCTCTTACCTGTCACCATGTCATACTTCTCGTTTCTTCGGCCTTTGCCTTTGGCCCCAGGGCCTCCAGTCGCCTTCTCATCCTGCTCCACACAGGGCAAGGCTGGGTTCTGGGTCTCCAGATAGTCCACTTCCCGTTCCAGACGGTCCACTCTCCCCGAGAGGGTGTCTGCCTCAGTTCTGAGTGCTTCGCGCTCCTTCTCTGCCACCTCCAGTAGGGGCAGCATCTTGTTCTTGAAGTCCCGCAGCTCGGCAGCCTGCCGGCTACTCTGGTCCTGGCACTGGGCCAGCCGTTCCTGAAGGGACGGGAGAATCAGAGGGAAGGCAGGCTGCGGGGTTAAAACTCCCAGGCAAGCAGAGGCCCAACCAGGGAGACACGACCAGGAAAAGGAGCACTCAGCTGGGCACCAACAGGCTCTGTTGCTCCCACAGCAAAGTCGTCAGGCGCTAACCCATCCAAGGAACCTGGTTTAATTCACCTACGTACGAGTCTTCATTCAGCCTGTGCTGTCTGTGATCTGAGCCTCCAGGAAATCAAGATGCTACAGACTTCAAACTGTTTTAAAGGGAGTGGACATGGGATGCCGGGAAGAAACGGACAGGAAGTTGGAGGCAGATTTTTACCTGGGAAACTTCAACACTATAGGCAGTTAGTTCCGAAATGTAGCCCAATTCTGACTCTCATTTCCACTCTGTCCCCTTACTCCATCTAATGCCGAGGGGAAAGTGTTGCATTTATTTGCTGTGCAACTGCTTGATGTTGGGGAAACAGGAGTCTGTAATTAGGAGGGTCCTCGGCACTACGCTGTGTATTTTCTGCAGCCTCTTACCAGAGCCCGATCTTGTCACTCTCAGAGCCCTGATAACTAGTTGCACCAACAGATGTGGAATCATTCTGGGCTAGGCTAGAAGAGAAACGTATCCCTCACCTCTAAGGCAGCTAGTCGGCGTTCCATGTACTCCACAAGGTGGTGCTGCTGTCCCTGAAGGGGTCCCGTCCATGACAAAAAGAAGAAGAGCAGCAGAGGAGCACTGGGCCCCATGGCAGCCTTAAGTGGGGCCAGAGTAGGAGTGTGCCTTGGGCCTCTTTCCCTCCAGCCCGTTAGCTTTGGAGGCGGGGTGGGGGCGGCGCCTCCTCTTTCTGATCTCCGGGTGTCTCTCACTACTCTGGAATGCTTCAGTCTCTTTACAACCCCCCACCCCCTCCTTCCCGCCCAGATTGATCAAACACAGATGGCCCCTTTGCACGGTCGCCAAAAGCCTTAACCAGCAGCAGCTTAGGTTTGTAAGCTCCTCGGTAAGGGAGAGATGGCAATCTGAGGGCAGAGGCCTTCTGGACAGTCACAGGGGAAGGGAGGAAGCTTCGGGAGGCTGAGACCCCAGGAAAACTCAGCAAACTCCACTCATTTTAGGAGAGGACTCCCAGTGCTCACTTAGTAAGAGACCGACACCCTTCATCAATCCTTCCCTTCTCCAGCAATAATAGAATGGATTTTCTGCCTTGTTCAGTGAAGCCAGAAACACAGAAGAGGTTTGAGGGGTGGGGATTGGCCCGGGGCAATGTGAAGTCAAATTTCTACAGCTCATTGGCGCCACCTTGTGCTGAGCACCTAAGGCCATCGCTCATGATAAATAGAAAAACCAGAGTAGGACTTCACCCAAGTGGAAAAACTACCGAAGTAAGCCAAGTGGGTTGAATTTGTAGGCTTTTCTTTAAAATACAGGACTCTCTATAGAGTACTGTATCTCTGATTTAGCCCAAGGAAAGAAATGCATAAGATAAAAATCAACAATAAAACCTGTTGTTGTTTTGTTTAACTAGCGGCCTTAAATTAGGACCTGAGAGCTATTCAACATAACTTTCCAGGCATTCCCTTGCCAAAATGGGAGGGCACAGCAAGGACAAGCTAATTTACATTCATGGATATAGGGGGCTTAACCTGAAAAAATACAATGTAGCTAAGTCAAAACAAATACATTCTGACTTTCCCATCACTGGGAGAGAACAGGCTTTTAGTCGCCTCTCTTGGTTAGGGTTCAGTAGGGTATTTCTAAGTATTCTCATTTTTTTATTATTATCTTTAATGTTATGTATACCTTTGGGTAGCTGTATTCAGGTATGTGCATGTGGCCAGGCGCCTGTGGGGACCAGGGGAGGGCATCAGATCTTGCAGAGCTGAGTTACAGGAGGTTGAGGGGCCTGACACGGATGCTGAGAACTGAACCCTACAAGAGCAGTCCACCCTCAACTGCTAAGCCGGCTCACCAGCCCCAGGGTTTCTCATGTCTACCCAGCTAAAACTGCAAATCTGCCTAAAGTAAATGAACGGGCCAGTGTAAAGTTAGGCAGGAACATACATAATTTACTCAGGGACCTGCAGTGATTAATCTAGACAGATTCCTGTTTCTTTGCATGAGAAAACTTTGGAATCAAGAGAAATTTTGTTTTGTTTTGGATCAGAGGTTCGCCTTGTTTTTAAAATTTATATTTTTATATTTCTATATGGGTGTATATGCATGTGCCTACAGAGGCCAGAACCCCCTGCAGCTAGAGTTAACACCAATCTGATGTGGGTGCTGGGAATGGAATCCACCCCTCCCTAAGAGCAGCAAGTACTTTACCTCCGAGTTGCCTCTCAAGGCCCAGGTTATTCTTACAGAGGGGCCAAGTTCCAACCGGGCCACAGGAGGGAAACAAAAACATCTTTCTGCAGCTCTTGTTTTCACTCTCCTGCTTTAAATGTTTGGTGACACACACTGAGAGAGAAGTTAGGTAGCTCATCTCAAAAGCCATGCGCCTTTTCAAGGGCCAGAGTCAGGAGTCCAGGGCCCTGGAGACACTTTACTCCTGGGAAGTATTTCTCACAAAACTGTATTCATTTCCATTACAGAGTCCTGTACAAAGATCTCCTAATGTAAGAGTATTCTACTCATGTTCAAAACAGAATGTTTAGTCACTCCAGACATGTCATTAATCAAACCCCTTTACGCCCTAACTAGGAAGTAAAAACAGCCACAGTCAGAAAATTTACCCATTTTATTGATGCATTGCAATTGCTCTACTTTTTACCATATTATGTAGAAAATACTGAAAATACAAGCTACTTTGTAAAACCAAAGACAGACATTGAATCCAAAGATAAACTATGTTTTACACAATGGACCCTTTTCCCATAGTTAGTATTAAATTTTAAATAGCTATTTCTCTTGTTAAAATGATTATTTTACATACTCCCTAAGTACACCTGCATTACAAACAAAGCTCAGTAATTCTCAGAACTACCTGTTTCTAGAAGCTTATTGTAAAAGGAAGCACACAACCAGGAAAGGGAAAAAAAAAAAACAAGTTTAAATCACACACAGTAACTAGCATTATCAAATACATTTAATAAAGTAGGAATTCCATTGCAATAAAGGATTCAAAGCAGAAATACTAACATTACATATAATGTACATATAATGTACTGCTACATATAGTGAGATTATTTTTCAAGCTCAATTGAAACCACACGTTATATAAAGTTTAGCAACAAACAACCATGGAGACATGGAGACATGCTGCACCATCCATCAGTTAAAAAAAAAGTCAAAACACAAAGCAGGCTTGGCCATTTCTGTCACTGAGAGGCAACTTCAGTTCCTATCCTAAAACAAACCATCTCAACTAGTAGATCTCTGCATAATAAATAATGCAGAATAAAGCACACATTTCTGTGCTTGCCTGGCGATGGGCAGTCAAGCTAAGCCCCTCTAGTGGAGGATGGTGGATGAGCAACCACAAAGGCCAGAATTGTTTGAAATGGGGTACTTATTCCTGGGGTTGGCATTTCAGCGGAACCTGACAGTGACTGGGAACTCTGGAGTGATTTTGCGTCCTGGTGTGCCTGGGCGGCTCTATGAACCCTCTCCCTTTCCTCTCCTCTGGAAAGGGAGAAGCTAGAAAGGCAAGTTCTAAAAGAGGGTTTTAAAGCCTTAAGCTAGTCCACGGTCAGGCAATGCCGACCCAGGCCAGTGGCTCACTATATTCATGGGGCTTCTTTCCATGCCAGCAGGGCAGGCAGTCAATGTTTGTGCCCCGGGCAGGATGGATGTAGACCACGTCCAGGACACACACTCGGCAGAGAAGTGGGCGATCTTTGCAGACTGACAACCTCAGAGCTTGTCAGTCACACTGCTAGGCAGATGTTAAAGGCGATGATGTGAGCACTCAGGCATTCTCTTTCCCCGTGGATTGAAGACACCCATCTTCAGTAACTGCTTATTGGATGAGGGGGCACGCTGGGGGTTGGTTTGTTTTTTCCCCTGCATCTCATTCCTACAAAACCAGTAAATTTTGTCCCTTGTAGAGAGGAAAGATAAAGTACAAAAATGTTCCGATTAGAAACTAGAACTGTATTTAAACAAGAAAACCAGAATGCTTGGGGAAAAGGAGGCACAAAAATCACACACACTGACTTACACTGTTTGACACTAGTGACAAAACTACACGAACGTGTGGGTTGTCTCAACAACAGACTGCTGAATGTACAGCTTAATATGATAACTAAAGAGCAGACAGAAAATACAACATGTTCCTGGCAGGCTGTCCTGACGACCTGCCCCGTCCTGGAAACCCCACTCCCCATGATGAAGAAACTCCAAATTCGCTGACAGCTCCTCGGTGTTTCACCTGGGTCAGAGCTTGCTGACCAGGCTCCATGATCTCCCATCTCCATCCTGCACCTTCCGGACACCATCTCGATACAGAACCAACCCTAGACTTCTCACTCAAGTGTAATCTTCGATTCAGGCGGAACACATCTGTAGCTCAGGGTTAACCTTCTCCCTGCCAACCCTTCACGGGCAGGGATGTCCTCATCCCCAGTACCTTCAGCTCGACCCTAATCCATGGAGGAGCTGAGTACCAGGACAGTTTCACAGCTTGAAGGGCCCCAAGAATGTACATGTTGTTAAAAAGAAACCTCAAAAACCTTGGTGATTCAAGAGGCTTTGGTTTCTGTTTAATATTCTTCACTGATTCAGAAGCCTTTTGGTGAGCTTCTTGTCACCAGTAGTTTCTACAAAAGCCTCCTCATAAAATGGGGTCATGTTAAGCAATACAACAGGCTCTTTGGTATAAACACATCTGTTACATGCTTTTTTAAAAAAAAAAAAACCAAGCAAATAGTTTACTAGAAATGTCACCTATGCACAGGAAGGACTACTGCATGGGAAAAGAGAAAAAGAAATCCCATCCTAAGTGATTGCACATACTTTCAAATATGCATATTTAGTACTGGCTTCACTGTCTCACCTGCTCCCTGAACTCTTACAGAAGTCAGGTAGCAAGGCACAGAGAGAGAGAGAGCCACATAGAGGAATGCTTCCATGAGAACTGAGCTAAGGATCCAAAATGAAACGGGACAGCAGTGGCAGTAAAGAAGGAAGGCTGTTGTTTTGATTTTTCTCTGTTGGCAGGGAGACTGAGAACAATGCATTTACACAACACAGCTACTAAACCTGTTCTGTTAATCCCAGTGAACGGCTTGGGGTCCTCTGGGGCTTGCTGGTCCATCCTAAGGCAAGCTCACTGTAAACTCTATTAACCACTACATTATCATATAAGGCACTACAATAAGGGAAGAGAGGAGAGGGGGAAGGAAAAGACACACACTGAACAACTCCTCACCAGACACACCTGTGCAAAACAATCCCAAGGGTCTCCTCTCCTTGCAGGCAATGCCCCTGCTCACCCAGCACTACAGTAATATGCTCTAATATAATTGCAATTAGTTCACATACATTCCAACAAGTATCAGTTCATTTTGGTTTAAATACAATGGAGACATAATCCATCTCCGGGGTAACACTGGAGGATCAGATACACACTAAATACACAATTCAAGTGTAATCACTACACAGTCGATTACAAATAACATTTTGGGTTAGAGGAAAAATTGTTATATTTTTCTAATCAATATGTACATATTTAATTATGCAAAATATTAAAACACCACCATTACAAAACTTCTAAAATATTTTTAAATTCAGTAATAAACTTTTAAAATATTTTTTGCAGTTCCTACATGCACTTATTATATAAGTCTTAAGAGAGCATTCAATTTGCTGTTGGCATACAAAGGAAGCTACTTGAAAGTATAAAAGCTATACACAACTTATCTGGTTTAGTTCTTTAGCTTTCCCCTCAGATAAGTCACATGAAACAGAAGGGAGAGATGAGAAAAACACAGAGGTGCGTTATTGAAAATTCATAGAAATCTTAGGCAAAGCTCACCAGTGCCAGTATCTCTTCCTAGAGAGAGATTCTTCACTTTATATGCAAAACAAAACAAAACAAAACAAAAAACCCACCATACACATCATTCCACTGGCTTTTCTAGTAGAATTGAAGAATTTAAGTTGAACCATAGAGAGGAGGACTTTAAAAAAAAATAATCCAAGAAAGAATTCATGGTGTTTCATTGAAAAAGAATCCTCAGTGGACACAGGTCCTCTCACACCAAGGTCCAGCAAGTGCTGGGCTGCCTTTTTAACATCACTCTGCAACGAACACAGAAGCAACTGCAAACATTTCAATACTTAGCCACTTTTTGCCAACAGTAGTAATAATTGCCCAATAATGAAATACAACATGAAAAAAAAAAAACCTAAATCACTTTAAGCTTCAATGTGCCATTAGCAAAGACCAACTTTTGAGTAAAAGTGTCTGACAGGAAAAGTACAGCCTTGAAAAAGCTGCTTGTAAAATAAAAGGCAAGAAGTCTTGGTTTTTAAAAAAACAAAAAGTAATGACTTTTTCTCATCTGTTACATTTCAAATCTTTCTATTAGCATTTTTCCTCTGACTAGCAATCTTAATAAAACAAAGTAAAGAAACGCTTCACTTGTTTTAAAAGCATTTATAGAAATAAAGAGACAAAATGTATGTCAGAGGATAACATCAGAACGATCTTCCTTCCTTGGTGACTGCAGAAGATGGGCTTCTCACCTCTTCCAAGGTCCAAAAATGCTGTCACAAGAATAAAGAATTAAAAAATCGGGCAGACCTGGGAGACTACAACAATGCAGTCAACACGGAGCGCGGTTCCCGAGCAAAGCCTGCTTTCAGTGGACCCTGCAGAACAGGCTGCGGCTAGCAACGTCCATGAGAAGACAATGGAGGTGTTCACCAGAGCCCATTAAGAACTCAGGGCCAGGAGCAGGCAGCCATGAAGCCTCCCTGGAGCTCATCAACTACAAATAAGAATACTGACTGATCTTGGTAGGACTCAGCGGGTATCCAGTGTAAATTGTTGAGCCTCGGGAAGACCCAATGTAGGACTGAGTGGCAAACTGGTGTTGGTACTGAGCAGGGGCCACGCTGGCAGAAGTGAGGAGGCTAGGCCCAACACTGACCGGAACCTGGTGCACCAGAGTGCTAGGGTGGGTGGTATAAGCTGCAGCATGCCTTGAGGAGCCCTGCGGGGAGAAAAGATGAGCAATGGAACTTGTGGAACCAAGTGCAGCAGCAGAAGTAGGAGCAGCATACGTATACAGGTGAGGCTGGCTTGGCAGGTGAGCAGGGGCTGGGGCCAAGTGTGGGTGCCCCGTCGAGTGCAGTGGGCTGCCATGCTGGAAGGCGTAGGGGGCTTGGGAGAGTGGGGCCACAAATGCCTGCTGTCTGCGGGGAGCAGGGTTGCTGCTTCTTTCCTGCGAGGTTGGAGCTGACGATGACTGCTGGTTCTGGAAGGAGGAAGAAGGGAATGAGGAATCTTGAGGTCAGTCTGGTTCACAGCACCAAAGGCCTTGAGGTTCTGATGTGTACTGTTTCAGGACTGCCTTGGAACAAACTGGCAGTCGATGCTGTAAGAAGATAGCCAACTGCCGGGCGGTGGTGGCACACGCCTTTAATCCCAGCACTTGGGAGGCAGAGGCAGGCGGATCTCTGTGAGTTCGAGACCAGCCTGGTCTACAAGAGCTAGTTCCAGGACAGGCTCCAAAACCACAGAGAAACCCTGTCTTGAAAAACCAAAAAAAAAAAAAAGAAGATAGCCAACTATGCCTCTGCCTTTTGGAAGAACAGATCCTAACTGTTCAAGAAAGAAACGGTTTGCTCACAAGTATGACAGTATGAGAGGAAGTGGAGAATCGAGTTCACAGGGGTGTCCATGCCTGCATGTTAGTAACTTAACACACCCTATCCTGGAATCCGTGGTTTTTCTTTAACCTTCCTTGCTGTTTTCTTTTGCTCTCCTCTAAGGTCTCCACGGGCCTGTTAAAGTGTGGAACCTTGAGTGCACACACTAACTCCATTTCCACTTGCACCTCATGTGCTCTCCACTCTCTCCCACACATAGCTAAACCTCATTCTGATACCACATGAACACCAAAGTTTTAGTGAGAAAAAGGGGAACAGAAATGGAATAAAGTACCCCTTACTATCCCGTCAGAAGATCACATGGCAGGGCAGGAGATGTTCCAAACTCTAGGAACAGGCAGGGTTACACCCAGCTGATTTAAGTGGCTTCTCTGTCTTGACTCGGGTAAACAGTATAAGGCTCCAGGTATATAGGGCCTGGAGACACGGAAGAGAATTTGGTCCAAAGCATGTATGGTGGTGCAGTGTATCGCCAACGCACTCACAGACCAAATGAGAGACATAGCACATGCAGGTACGACGCAGGCACAGAACACCAGGTGCTCAACAC
This sequence comes from Chionomys nivalis, assembly GCF_950005125.1. Lineage (NCBI taxonomy): Eukaryota > Metazoa > Chordata > Mammalia > Rodentia > Cricetidae > Chionomys > Chionomys nivalis. Next base: position 18,090,496 of record NC_080103.1, read on the forward strand.
AAAAGGAGCTTCATTTGGCTTTATTCAGCAGTCCAGCCAGAAGCAAGGTTCTCCAGAGAGTAACAACAGGGGAGAACTCAAACAGAAGATAGCAGCCCCTAGCGCTTACCTGGCTAAGGTTGAGTGGCTGCACTGCGCTGGTCCCCCCTCGCTGAGCTCGGTACCCTGTGGGGGTGATACAGCATCCAGATGATTGCCCACTCACTGAGGCCACTGGCTTGGTCTTACTGCTAAGGAGACCTAAAAATGGATCAAGGGTTAGCATCATTGCCCTAACTTTAGGGTATCATGCAGGTCCACATTTGTAGTTTGTAAGAGTTAAGTATCCTTATTTCTTCAATTACATTTGTACCACAATAACAGAAACTGTATTATCCATCCCTTCTCTGTCTTTCCACAAAGCCCACAAAGACCCTTAAATGGTCACTTAAGTAAAATTATCTAGTCTCCTATTACATAGAGGACACACACGGTGTCCTCAATAAACCTATACTTTTATGTAGGAATGGGGTTAAATAAAAATGACAATGGGGAACTCAGAAAGATATTTGTAATTCTTAGAATATTTAAAGGTTTCAAAGGGTCTAAGATGAAGGCAAAACTCTATCCTTTGGGGGTATGTACTGTCTTCACATTCTAAGAGATTAAAGAATGATAGAATATAAAAGTTGGCTTTTTCCTGTGTTTCTGGTAGGAAACTGGACTGTGGATTATATTATTAGGGATTAATATTATTCATGTATAATATTTATACTCCCAATAATTATATTCAGAAACCTGGTATCAGTATGTTCTACCTTGTCTCCAAGGAAGCTGACTACCCCTATGGAGGAGAAGCATAATGACGTAACAAAAGTTCTTTTTTTTTTTTTTTTTTTTTTTTGGGGGGGGGGTTTCGAGACAGGGTTTCTCTGTGGTTTTGGAGCCTGTCCTGGAACTAGCTCTTGTAGACCAGGCTGGTCTCGAACTCACAGAGATCCGCCTGCCTCTGCCTCCCGAGTGCTGGGATTAAAGGCGTGCGCCACCACCGCCCGGCAACAAAAGTTCTTAAATCAGAACCTTTTAAGGCCTATAAGCAGAAAGTAGCATAACCCATAAATACTATTTATGTGTAGGACACAGATGGCTATTGTAACACCAAAAGCCATCCTTCCCATTCTGTTGTGGGATATTTGATCACACTTTGAACCTCAAGTTTGCATTTGTGTTGATTAAATAAAATTAACCTTGGGTCAGGGGGCAGAGTTAGCAACTAGCTGACAGAAAGCAATCATAGAACATCAGAGGGCATCCAGGAGAGAGAGACACACAGGAAATAGCCAGGGTGGAGCTTGGAGTGGCACAGGTTTTTCTGGTTTGGTGGAGTGGAAGCACGGGGCTATCGGGGCTGCCAACAAGGCTACTAAGCCTCTGAGCTCGCAGGTTTTCACCACAGCCTTTGAATTTTGAGTCTTATTTATAAATAGAAGGATAGATTTTTAGTTAAAGCTACCTTTAGCTGCAGCAACAGAGCCAGTGCCGGCGGGAATAAACTTCCCGGAAGGTTGGGTCTGAGCAGCCAGGCCGGCTGCTAGGAAAGCAGGCTGTGGAGCTGCAATGCTGGCTGAAACCGCAATAGATTAAGGCCGTCACTGTGCTGAAGCGAAAACAACTTTGCAGTGAAGTTGCCTATAGGAAGTTGCTGCCTAACAAGACTCCCTTTCCTGGGCCTCTCTGCATCTAGAGTCAAGACAGGTTTGTCTCTGCAAACTTCTGATAGGATGCTAAGAATTCCAAGGTTCTAGTCCTTAATTCCATGCAAGTCTAGCAATCAGGGACACTTGCAGTGGTCTGTTATGAAATCAGGATTTGTTTGTTGAAATAGGAGCGGCGGGCCACTTCCCTGCTGCCCCGGCTCCCGCATGGCTTCCCGCCACCCGGCTAGCTTTACCCGAAATTATTACACGGAAACTGTATTCTTTTAAACACTGCCTGGCCCATTAGTTCCAGCCTCTTATTGGCTAGCTCTTACATATTGATCTAACCCATTTCTAATATTCTGTGTAGCACCACAAGCTGGCTTACCAGGAAAGATCTTAACCTGCGTCTGTTTGGAGTAGGAGAATCATGGCGACTCCCTGACTTGGCTTCTTTCTCCCAGCATTCTGTTCTGTTTACTCCACCCACCTAAAGGTTGGCCTATCAAATGGACCTAGGCAGTTTCTTTATTAATTAACCAATGAAAGCAACAGATTAGAAAGATGACCCTCCTCTATCATTTGTTACTGCACAACTAACACAGTACCCAACAGCAAAAATCGATGGAAGGAATTAGGTAAAAATGAAACTAACCAAGTATCACTGCTATCACTGAAAGCCTAAAGGGTATGTTAAAGTCATTTTTAAGAGATTTATTTTATTTTTATGCATGGTGTGTGTGTCTATGTTTGAGGGTGCCCAGAGTCCAGAAGGTGGTGATTTCCCCTACAGCTGGAGCTAAATAGGTAGTTGTATGCTCCTTGATGTGGGACTGGGAATCAAATTCAGGATTCTGGTAGAACAGCAAATACCCTTAACCACTAAGCCGTCTCCAGCTCATGGCCATCATTAATATTATTAAATTATTATAAATTAAACCTATTCTAGATCATCAAATTCAAATCACATGTAGCAGGCCAAACTGCTTACTCGGTTCTTCCTGCTACTTAGGGTATGTCTTATCAACTTTTCCCACCAGAGATAAATATACCTAAGAGACTATACTGGCACCAAACACAACCTTATTTTCATATTAAACCAAGCAAATAAATGTAGGAAGATAAATTGATGCAAACAAACTCTTGCTACTATGAAGAACTGGTTTCTGAATTAAGCACTGCTTAAGAGTATCTATGCTTAGTCTTAACCACTGGCATAGTTTAACTAAATATTAAACATATAAACATCCAAGGAAAATTCAACTCTAACAGCTAGGACCCTTTTTACCTGAGGTCTGGGTTGCTACAGTGCAGTCGCCAAGTTGAGTTTTCAGTGGAGGCACAATGATGGTACGGGTGCCAGTGCCGTCTGTGGCAGTTCTGCCAGGTCCTTCCAGAAGTGACCCACTGTTGCCCCGGAGAGCACTCAGAGTGTCAGTGGAATATGGGCTGCTCAGGGAAGAGTCAGAATCTGGAGAATCATTGACAGTAACGTAACTGATGACATTAGACCTTGCCTTCAGGCTCGAGCTGAGGAGAAGAAAATGCAGACAATTATAACTGCCCGTTTTGGCAATGTGTCCTACATGGTCTGTGGTTCTCTCATAACAATGACAGCAGTAACCACAGCAGCAAATGGCTAAGAAGCATTTATTCTGTATTTTCACATACTATACAAACCAGTGAATCTTCCTGACCCTGAACAATTGGCACTATTAACCCCATTTTGTAGATATGGAAATTAAAACATAGTCCAGGGATTCATAAAGATTACACAAAGAATAAATGGTAAAGACAGCACTCAGACCCAGAACCCAAAGATTTTAAAATCCACAACTAATCCATGCTGCCTCTTAGCTATTCTTGTTTATATTCTTTTAATAATATTCTTCAAGCACTGCCTTTTCTCCTTTATCATTTCCTTAGACTAAAATGTTCCTGACGTTATCTTTAATCTGACTTTTCACTATAGGTTTTGTTTTTGTTTCTTTGAGACAGAGTCTTGTTATGTAGCAGAGTATAGCCAGAAACTCAAAATCCTCCTGCCTCTGCTTCCCAAATATTGGAATAACAGGCGTGAACTGTAATACCATGTTTTTGAAAAAGATTCCTTTGTGACTCTCACTTTGCCATTTTCAGCTTCCTTATTTTTTAATAGGATTGGCTTCAGTCAAAGAAATCATACTGGCTCTATCTCATGCATAATCTTTACCATTACTCTGCCTTCTCTTCCCCAAAGCAGTTCAATGGTCACTTTCAAAACCTGACTTGCAAGTTTACCATCTTTCATATAGTACTTTTGAACTAAAGGCCCAAAATGCTTTCTAATTTTGCTTTTCTAAGTTTATTCAAATTTCACTCAATAGGCTGGGGCTATGGCTCATTAAGAGTGCGTGCTGCTCTCCCAGAGGTATAGAGGTCAGTTTCCAGCCTTAACCACTGTTGACTCTAGCTTCAGGGGGCCCCATGGCCTCCTCCAGCCTCCAGAGGAACCTGAGCAGAAATGTAAAATTTTTATTCCATTTACTTATTTGTTTATTCATAGATTTTTAAGGCAGGGTCTCACTGAGCAGTAGCCCTTTGCCTGGCCTAAAAATTGCAATGTAGACCAGGCTGGCTTTGAACTCATAGAGATCTGCCTGCCTCTGTCTCCTAAATGCTGGGATTAAAGACATGTGGCACCACACCCAGAAATAATAAAGCTTTAACTCTGAGTTATAATTCTGTAACACTTCTTAATTTAATTTCACATGTGAAATGTAGGTAAAAGGTTATACCTAACACCAAAAGCTCATCGAAGAATATAACACAGACCAATCAAGGCATTAGCCATTCACACTAAGAAAAAGGTATGGCACATAGTTCCTAAACTCACGGGTTACCTCTCAGTAAGCTGCCCACTTGATGATGTGGCTTAAATGAGGTGTCCCCATAAGCTCACTTGGTTCCCAGTTGGTGGCAATGTGTGGGAAGGTTGTGGAACTTTTAGGAGGTACTGCATTGCTAGAGAAAGCAGACCACTGGAGCAGGATTTGGTTATAGCCTGGCCTTACTCCCTGCTTCGCTCTGCTTCCTCTCTGTGGATCAAGGATGATCAGCCAGCTTCCTGTCAGTCCAGACTCATGCTCCTGCATCCATGTCTTCCCCTCCATGATGGAATGACCATAGCTATCCTCTCTGAAACTCTAAACCAAAACGTACCATTTCACCCCTAAGTTGCTTTCTGTCACAGTATTCAATACAACAACATAAAAATAACTAATACGAGCCGGGCGGTGGTGGCACACACCTTTAATCCCAGCACTCAGGAGGCAGAGGTAGGTGGATCTCTGGGAGTTCAAGGCCAGCCTGGTCTACAAGAGCTAGTTCCAGGACAGGCACCAAAGCTACAGAGAAACCCTGTCTCGAAAAAACCAAAAAAAAAAAAAAAAAAAAAAAAAAACCTAATATGCTTGCAAAAATGCTAGGATAGAAGGAAATAAGCTGATTTTAAGTTCCTCACCTGTCAGATCATGTAAGGTAAGGGTCCTACCCTTCCCCAAAAAGCCTTCCCAGATTAAGATATATATGAGTTTCAAATAATGTATCTGTCTATTGATTATGATGAACTATTCTTTATACATTCCTGTTATGGCTGTTTTCAGGATAGCCATATCAAATTGCTCTCTAATGTGTCTGAAAGACTGATTTATTTGATGAATAACATTACAGAAAACTTGACAGGGCTCAGTTGCGAGCACTTCTGAGTTCGACTGACATGCTTACAAATTATTTTTCTGCTTGTTCTTTTTGTTTTTTCAGTCAAAACTGAGCAAAGGGATACTAACATTAACAGTTAAAGACAAGACAATGGCTGGCAACCATCTGGTAGCTTTACCTGTTGGGCTTATATTTGTTGTCCTCTTCTTCATCGGTGTCACTGCGGATAGTGATGACGCTCACAGGAGGGCTGGGGGTATCTGGAATGATGATTGGCTGGTGCTGATCTTGGACAGGGACGAGAGAATTGTAAGAAGATGTGGTACGCAGAGGACTGCTGCCAACCAGAGAATAAATTTGGGAAGGCAGAACTTCCAGAGAGGATCTGTAGAGAAAGTTCACAAGTTCAGACTATTTGGTCCTTGCTCCTACCCTCCCAACTATGCATCTTTTCCTTTGACTTTCTAATTGCTTTCTGGTTTGTTTGTTTTTTTAACCTAATCATTTTTTACCTAATCATTACGATTAACAATTAACTAATTTTTACCTAATCATTATGATTAACAATTAATTAATTAATGAAAAATTAATGATTCTGGCTAGTGTTTCCAAAGATAAGAACAGCAAAATACAAAAGAATCTACATTTTTATGCATCTTTGTCTCCAGGTGAAGTTGCTTGCAGCAAGCCTGATGACCTGAGTTCACGCAGGAACTGATATGGCGGGGAGAACTGACTCCTCTACTTCCCTCTGACCTACAGACACCTGCCAGGCATGTGCATCACACTCACGAGCACACACCCCACATCACACGTACAAACAAGAAAAGTAACAAAAAATGAAAACTATACAAAGCTGAGCATACTGAGGACACACCTGCCCAGATGAAGGGGGCAGTTTAAGTGCAGTTTGGCAAGCACTTGCTTCATACCTAAAACACCTACACTGTAACACCCTGAATGCTGGACAATCAAACTCTCAAAGTCTTAACCATAAGCTAACACAGACTTACTTGGATGAGACTGGAGCAGACTGCTTATTCTTCTTTGAAGGGAGGGAACTAGATTGTTGTTGTCTGACAACATGGGCAACACCAACATTCAGAGGCTGAGCAGTGGCCAACGTCACATGGTTAGTTAGCAAAGAAGGCTGCTGCATGATAGTGCTGTACTGGTTGCCATGAGAGTGGGCATTCCTGTACCAACATAAAGAAACAGAAGAGTGACTCTCCAAACCTCCAAGTCCGGGGCGAACGGGTATTAGAGAGGAAGAGATTAGGCACAGCTGTGTTTACTTTTATGACCAGTCACTGGGATTTTAAAGCTTTAAGATCTCACTATGTTCTCTCTAATCACTTAAGGCTTTGTTTAAAAGAGAAGTAAATGATTCCTGACCACAGAACCTCATTTTCATATATTCCAAATTTCCTTATGACTCCTTTTCTAGACTAATGAGTCCTTTTCTCAAAGAATTTCAAATATAAAATTTTCCCTAATTTTTCTTTCCAGTCTCTTCACATCAAGTATCCCCACTCCACAGACTCCTACCCATACACATTTCCCAGAGAAAGAGAGTGCTTGCCTCCAGTCTGCGAGCTGCTGGCTACTCCCCATGGCCTCTGGAATCACTGCTGTAGGCTGGACAGAGTTATGTAGAGCCACGCCAGGCAACTGCTGCCAAGCTGAAGGTAGGAGAATTTGCTGTGTTCCTCCAGGCCAGGCTTGCTGCAAGGAAACACACAGACAAAGGTCCAGACTTGACTCATTCTTAGCTTTTGATTTTGTTTTTCAGATGAAAGAAAAATTTTTATCTTAAAAAAATGTTTGTAGACTGTTAACTTGCAGAGATAAAAGAAAAAAAGAAAGACAGTACAGAGGGCTTACTCATGGCTGCAAGAGTTGTGGGAAGAGAAGAAGCCAATTGCTCTCCTTTGGCTGTCCCCATAACCTGACCAGCAGGGCACTAACAAACAAGGGTCCCTGCAATATGAGTCTCTGTGTGTCAAGAAAAGGAAGCTGAAGGTTCAGGTATACCCTGGTGAATAAAAGCCTCTAAAATACATCCTTTAGAAAGAGTTAAGGGGACTCTCTTGAGATTGAAAAATAGAAATTTCAAAACTTGAAGGCCAATCAGATAAGACACCAGATCAATTCAACCCTTAAAATATAGGGCAGAATTGCTCCCTTTATTAGAAGGGTGGAAAACGCAGCAGACATGGATGACCAAATACCAAATCCCTTGGTAAATAAGCTTCTGCCGGCAAAAGAGCTAACAACATTATTTATAGTCATATGATAGAATTAAAAATTAAGTCAATGAGCAAATACTTTTTAAAATAATTTTTTAAAGCACCACATTATTCTTAAAAGTTGCCAAAAATTTCTGAAAAAAATATAACAGATTTGGAAGTTTCTTTTTTAAACCTGAGTTCAGTAATTCAATTATCTACTAGGGTACATATGGTTCTATTTCATGAATTTCAAATTGAAAGGCTATCAAAACAGTTTTAAAAATATTTCTGCAAGTAACAGATCCACCTGTTATAAATACTGGTTCCAAACAAGAAGCCCTCTGAGCAGAGAAACTGCAAACACGTCTGCTACCATACGTAGAATTTAAAATGAAACAGAACAGAACAGAAAACAAGAGAAGATGTTAAGTCACACCATGCGTCTTTCCAAAGCCAACACCTGCACGAGACAAAGCATGTAGTTTAATACAAAGCAAGAAATAACATTCCAATGTGAGGCAGAAATCTGGCGTTCCAAGCGACGAACTGTTTTGACAGAGGAAAAACAAAAATATGCAAAGCTTAACAAATGGCTAGAGCAAACTTAAAGAGAGCAGCAAAGGTGAAGGGTCAAACTGACATTTCCAATCTCAAAACTACAGGTGTGCAAGTTAAAACGTGGACCAACCACATTGGAATTATATCTGACTCCCTAGCACTTGGGTTCTATGCGTATGAGAAACAATCCACAGGTGACAAAGACTTTTAAACTGAAAACCAAACAAGCTCCATCCACGTATGTTTCTGTGTTTTCATTCATGAATACTTGAGAGATAACAAAAGAAATTTAAATCCACTGTGAAAGTAAGAAATACAAGGAATTCAATAGTATCATTTGGCTTGGAGAGGCTTACCTAATTGTACATTTCAAATAATGAAATGCTGGATTTAAAATAAACAATTCTAACTTGCCCAAATAAACCAAAACCAAACACACTTCAAAGCAAGCCATATTTGTTTTTTCCAGCTCTCAGCTGGACTCACCTACAATTGCAGCTATCAACACTGACTTCTCCCTCAGGACTTCCAATAACAAAGATGCTGTATTGGCAAGTTTGTCAGCCATATTTCCTTCTTTGTATTAGAATTTATTTGTAAAATATTTTCTAAAAAACATTCCTATAAATAAGTTCATCTTTTAATTTTGACCAACAATATGATCTAAGTGTATTTTAAAGGGAATATCTTTAAATGGAAGATAAAAGGTACCACCGATCATGAATGCCAAAAGTACTATCTTCAGTCAGTCATAGACAGAAGTTAGTGTTAATGATAAAACAATACCTTAAGACCATTTTAAACATTTCTATATATACAGAAATTTTAGAAGATTAAGATAACAAAAGGGGGGCACAGCTAGTGGTAGGGAGTTCAAAGTTTGGCATCTGGATACCTGTGGCAGGGCCAAATGGAAGGCCATGTTCTTCAATCTCAAGGGCCAAGGATAAGAAAGGCAGAAAGGTGAGAGTATTAAAGCGCTCCTGAGGCTACACAGAGAGCTTTAACCACACTAGGCTGATGCTCAGAGTCAAACAGTGCTTCAGCAAATGTTGGGGAGGAAGTAATGAGACATTAAAGATGTAGCAAGAACACAGCCACAAGATGGCACATGCTTCCATGCCCTCTGCAAAGACTAGGCTAGTTTGTTTGTTTGTTTAAATGAGAAAACCAGAACAGAACAAAAACAAACAGGAAAAAAAATTAAAAAGAAAGAAACCAAAGAAACTCCGTTAGTAACACAATCAAGCGAGGGAATTACCAGTACAGCAGCAGTCTGTTCAACCAGCGCCGGCCGGCCGGCTGCGCAGTTCAGGGTAAAGGGCACCGCGTACTGCGGTGTGATGGTGGCTACTTGAGGGTGGAGAGTTGCTACCATTAGTGGTGTACAGCTTCCCTGAAATGTAGATCAGGCAGGTGAGTGAAATAAGCACCGAGGTAGCTTATCTGGATTCAGAAGGGTTCTCACTCCCCCCAAGTTATTACTGACCATGAACTAATTTCATGGTACCTAAAACACACACCAAACACAACTTTTCCCTTTCAGCTGTGAATGGCTTTGGCCCACTATGTCAAAAGTCAATGGTATCAGGCAGAAAAAGTATAGGACTCTTTGTTGGACCAGATTCAGAGCATCCAATCTATAAAACATAGGCATTTCATTTATGAAGAAATCTTCCTCCTACTCACACAATAAGTTTGGGGTTTCAGAATTTCTTGTATATCACAGGCCACAAACACTAACATATAGAATTCAAAGTATAATGTTGTATACCATACAAAACCTTCATGATTTTGTCTGTGACCTTAGTTTCTCAATCATCTGGCAAAACAACATTTTAAAGTTTTTCTACTAAACTCATAAAATGAAGAAGTAGCCAGATGTGACCTAGCCTTAACTCTTAGAAAATTCTAAGACTAAACATAAAGGACACCAAAGGGAAGGATGAAACCCTAATTTTACAGCAAAAAAATATGCATGTGTACTACCTTAACCATTTCTCCAGGTATAAAATGTCACCTCTGCAAGTCTAAGGAGGTAATAGAAGAGCCACGAAAGACAGGAATAAGTAAACTGTTCTATTATAGATGCTTCATTTTAAGACCTCTGAATCATGTACAAGAAAGATTTTATACTCAAAGCAAATATTTTTTTTTCAGGATAAAATATCTGATTCTCAATAGTGCTTCAGCAATATTGAGCATGTTGTTCTGGCTTTTACCTGAGTAAGTACTCCTGACTGTATCTGTAGTGGCTGAGCAGCAGGCGCCTGGGGTACAATGGGCACAGCATTATCCATCCTCACAGGGAATCCAGAATGTTTTGTTGTTGCTTGCAGCCCAGCTGGTGGGAAAAACATTATATTCAGGTTGCTTCGCCGGGTCTAAGAATACTGTTGGTGGGCTGTCACTGGGGTACTTCTAGCTTTTTCTATTGCTCAGGTTTTCATTCTAGACACTTAAGACAAAGCCCTTCATTCACATAAATCATTAAAAAAGGAGGCTCTATTCCCTTCAGGGTTAACTTAGTGCAAAGGCATTTCATATAGGGAAGGTGGCTTAAGGGAATGTAAAGTCTTAATGTTACAAAATGATTACACCCCCATTATCAGTACAGGCAAAAGCCCAACAATCTCCACTCTAAGTCACATTTATCTCTCAGTCACTAGGGGAGTGGGTGAGGAAGAAAGTGCTTTTAAGACTGTAATCTATCAAAAACAGAGAATTGAACATAACTCAGTAATTTATAACCTATTACCCTCTTGTGTAAAGAATCTTTTCCTCCTCAAAAAAAATACAACCTAGTTCAAAAATTAGTAACATGTTGTATCTAAAGATAAGAGTAAAGTCAACAGAAAATGAAGAAATTATACAAAAGTAACAGGTATGTTAGCTTATAGAAATCCACTTCTTATCTAGAAACCTGTTCTTGTTGGCAGCTTCCTCATCCGACTCTTACAGTTCAGGGGCAGCTGGGAAAGTGGACCTACTGCTGGAAAACACTCCCTGTGTCTTACTTATCTCAATTTATTATGATTTGGCATAAATATCAAATGGCTCCTATAAATGGCAATGTCTTGAGCTGGGGGAAAGGGCCAACACCACAGTTCTTTCTGTGGAGACTAGCGAGCCCAGAAGATCTCTCGTGCCTACCCTCCTATCAGCACTCTCTACAGACTCTTAAGTTTCTGTCATGCCTCCTGTCTACTAATGCATGCGGCTCTGCTAAATGAAGACATAAATATTTCAATTAGAAGATGCTAAAACTAGTACCAATCTTAATCTCTCTCTGCATCTTTGCCCACTCCTACTCAGCAATGTCTTCTTATGCAGCCCTGAGTAACTACAACGCTATGATCTTACTGTTTCAATCTTCCAAATACTGGGATTACAGTTGTGTGCCACCATGCCTGGCCTTACTGTTGCTTTAACTTTACTACAGAAGTGTCAAGTGAGCATAATTTATAGAGCATAATACTGCTATTTTCAGTCAGTCTTCGAATTTTCTGTGTGAGTAATTTAGTAACAAATTTTGATTAAGAAAAAAGCATTCTAGGAATGTTAAGAGGGGGACTAGTAAAAGCAAATTTAAAACTGCTGAAAAAATGCTTTCTTAAAAAAATGCTACTTATATAGAAACAACTAACAAGGATATTAAAATTTAACAGTTGTTAGCCATGCTGCCTTATGCATTATCTAACAGGAAAGCTAAGCCATACAAAACTCTAGTGCATGACCAACTCCACGTAGTGTTAAGAGCTTCCCAAACATGCAGGGACTGAGGCAAACTCTGGGAGGAGATGCTCACTACAGTAGCTCCTCTATGGCTCCAGAGTGATAAAGTGAAGGGAAAATTAGAGACTAGTTACCACTGGGCAAAATATGAACACTCGTCAACTCTAACAGTACGGGAAGTGATTTACAGTATTGAGCTATACATGCTTGATTGCTCCATTTACTTACACTGAGGCCATTTTGTAAGAGAGAAATGTGAGCAACCTGAAGTAGAGGACTGATGGGTAGAAATCAGCACAGAGCAGAACTATCTGGCAGTATGGAATATTTCAATGCATATCTGATGAACCCTACCGCCTACGTTTCAAACTATCTACCATAAATGACTAGAACACTTTGGTCATAAGAAGGTTTCATCATTTATACATCGGGGTGATATTACCCACCTCCTAGAGCCAAACATACATAAGGATAAACTGCTAACTGAAGGCTGCTTGGCATATGTAATAATGTATTTCAGGTATCACCATCACTACCTTATTTGTACGCTCCCTCTGGTCCAAACATTTAAAATCTGCTCTATTTTATAGTTTCCTTAAGTTATCTAGAGTTTTAGACAGATTTTTCCCCTAAAGCTAATATTTATCAAATTATACCAAAAGGAGTTCCCCCACACTCCTCTTCCATTGCTTTAGTTTACACCTTATTCCATTAAAAGACACTCAAGAGTTCTTTCATCTGAGAATCATCTGAGAAGCAGCAGAGGATCACAGAATCTCACATTTGAGTGTTATTCCTGCAGAATTTACTTTGGAAAGGGTGGGAGAAGAGGTGGCTCATTTGCTAGGTTCTATAGAAGCATCATCAGTTTGTGACAGCCCAAAGTATAGAATTACTCCTATAAGGTACATATAGAAAATAATTTGGTAAGTTAGGCTAAATTTGCATTTACGGATTGTGAATCTGCTCCTCCGCTCTCCCTGCGGTCTCTCCCTGGTTTACATCGCTATCGCTCTCCTGGCCTCCCGGTAAGCTCTCAGTCTCCCCCAGCCCCTCATTTCCTTCCGCTTGCTCCGACTCTGTCAGAAACCAAACAAACAAAAGTCATAATCAATATTTAACTGAAGTAAAAAGATAAAAATGCTATCTGCTTCTATATAAAAAGCTCTGAGAAGTCTAGATCCTAGTTCATTCCCACAGTGATACAGCAAGTTTTTCTTTCTCTTTTTTTCAAAATTAGTGTTTTAGATTTGCATACATGTGTACAGCACTCTCATACACAGGTCAGGATACTTTTCTCTCATTCGTCCTCTCCAGGGTCCTACTCCTCCCCACTCCCCTGGCAGGTGGTTCTCTCTGTTCTCCCAGTTAGTTTCCCTTCTGCTTTCCCATTACATGTACTCCATTACCTTCTTTATTTCCCACCTCCCCTAAGATCTCTTCTCCCCACCACCATCCCTTTTCTAATTTTAAGACCTACAAACACACCCATAAATACACTCACATGAAGAGAAGTGGGGCGAGGACAGGCAGGTGTGTTAGATTTAGGGTCCACACAGAGAAGACGTGTGTTTGTTGTCTCAGTCTAGCTTGTTTCCTATTTTTACTTTGACTTTTTTTTGGAAGATGCCATCTTACTACACTGCCTGAATGGCTCCACAATCTTCCTGTCGGAATTAGAGGTGTGAGCCACTACACTGGCCTGACAGACTTTTAAGGGAAAGACCAGTGTGTTGTCAGAAAAGACTCAAAATAATTTAGCCTTCCAAATAGCTTACCAAAACAATCAACACACATTTCCCATATTTTAGGGAGGGAATGGGAAAGAATTGAGCAGACTGGAGTAGAAAATAATAATGAAAACAATAAGAAAGCATGGGAATGTGAATATTAATCTTATTGGAATGGGAGTCTGAAGACTATGAGTCAGGCTGCAGCAGATGTCTTAATGCCTTCCCCACAAGAACTTCAGCTTGCTTGTAGAATTTCACTTCAAAAATAACAGTCTGTATTACTGAATGATTTTTTTTAGTTTCTATAATCTTAACTGTTTATATCCTATAATAAAATAACATTTTATTTTAGTTTAAAATAGAATGAAGCTAGATTCAATACATAACAATTCTGATTTCGGCAATTTAAAGATGCACAAATTCTACATACTAAGACATATATATTCTACATACTAAGACATATATATTCTATATGCTAATACATATATATGCACATATTCTACATATTAAGACATATATGCTTCTACAAGATAAATGGTATTTTGCTTCAGTGGGCACAAACACATTATGAGGGAATTAAATTAAGGAAACACAAACTGAGCTCCTCTAATCCATCAAGCAATATTATTAATTAGAGAAAAATCAATGTAAAGGGGAAATTACTTTGTGACAGCTCCCAATTTCAGCTATCTTCATCATCAGAGTTTAAACTTGTCAAAAAGCAGAACTAAACAAGTAGACCTGCCTAAGTGGGAAAGTCCAAAGTCCTACTAAGTAAGAACAGGAGTGAGTTTCCACACTTACTCTGGAAAGCAGGTGGACACACTATAAATGTTTGTTGGAACGGATCTGTCTGAGTACAGATCTGGGTGGTTCCAGGTTGTAAAGAAACACCTTGCTGGGCAACTCCAGGAACTGGTGCAGCAGATGATGGGTACAAAGCTGATTGGTAGTTTAGCAGTGAGACATCTGAATTAGCCAGAGAGAGAGTAGCAGCTGCTGCAGTAGAACTGGAAGCTAGAACACTGGCCTAAAATAAAATAAAATAAAATAAAATTATATACATACATCAGTATAAGATGGAGATAAACAGCCATTTATTTATTTATTTAAGGGGAAAAAAAACTTTAGAGGCTGGATCTCAGGTAGCCGAGGCTGGCACCAAACTCTTTATGCATTCAAGAGTGGCATATGAACTCCTGATCCTTCTCTTTCCACCTCCTGAGTGTGGGACCACCAGACTTGCTTTATGCAATGCTGGGGATATAACAGAGGGGCTTTATGCATGTTGACAAGCACTCTGCCAACTGCGTTATATTCCTAGCCTCAAAACAGAAACTTGGAACAAAGGATTTGTTTATTTTATATTTTTGTTCTTTGAGACAAGGTCTTCCTGTGTAGTCCTGGATGGCCTGGAATTCATTATGCAGATCAAGCTGGCCAGAAACTCACAAAGACCTGTCTACCTTTAACTGGGATTAAAGGTGTGCACCACTATATTCGGTGTTTTTTGTTTTGTTTTAATTTATGTATTGCACCATATGCAAGCAAAGTCAGAGGACAATTTGAGGGAGACTTGGAGCTCTTCTTCTACTATAAGGCTTCTGGGGATCAAACTCAGGGTGTCAAACTTGGCAGCAAGCACCCTTACTCATGATGGAGTCATCTTGCTAGCCCAGAACAAAACTTTAGCTATCTTTGAAATAACTCTCAGCTAGGCAGTGGTGGTGCGTGCCTTTAATCCCAGTACTTGGGTGGCAGAGGCAGGCTCATCTCTCCTCGAGACCAGCCTGGTCTACAAGAGCTAGTTCCAGGACTAGCTACAGAGAAACCCTGTCTCGAAATAAATGGAAGGAAGGAAGGAAGGAAGGAAGGAAGGAAGGAAGGAAGGAAGGAAGGAAGGAAGGAAGGAAGGAAGGAAGGAAGGAAGGAAGGAAGGAAGGGGGAGGGAGGGAGGGAGGGAGGGAGGGAGGGAGGGAGGGAGGGAGGGAGGGAGGGAGGGAGGGAGGGAGGGAGGCAGGCAGGCAGGCAGGCAGGCAGGCAGGCAGGCAGGCAGGCAGGCAGGCAGGCAGGCAGGCAGGCAGGCAGGCTATTTAAGAAAATTTCCAGGCCTGGGAATACACAGTCAGTACTACAGTGCTTGCCTAGCAAACAAGAGGTCGAGTTTCAAGCTCTAGAACAAAACTGGTAATAATAGAGAAATACTACAAAGGTGAGTAAGCACAAAGAGTGACAAGTGGTTACTCTTAGTGCTGAACTGGTTTTAACTATATAAAACTCAGCTACTTCTGCACAAAATTTGCTTCATAGGAAATTCCACTAAAATTCATAAGCATTCCTATTTAAAAAGTAGACCAAACTAAGAAACGGAGAAACTTTCGTCTTTATAAACAACAAAAGACTAAGTGTTCACTGGCAAGCAAATACAATACTACCCTTTTTAGATTATTATTCAAAGAACCCTTGAAAAAAGTAAACTCCTATCGGAAAGAGTGGGTTATCTGATTAAACTTAGTAAAACTAGCAGCAAAGTAACTCCATATTCAGAGCCCATATACGCAAAGACTTGAGGGTATGGAGTAGGCTGTAGTTAAAGGCTATCAGCACATGACCAACAAGGATGTCAGTCTAGCTGGATATTTGTTACATTTGCCAAGTAGAAATTTCTTTTTTCTTCAATAGAGGAGACTGAATCTCTGAACTGACCTTCATTATTATTGAATGTGTGCGTGCACAGTAATACTTGTAGTGTGGGTATGTGTGTTCCACAGGCTGAGGAAACTTTTGGGAATCAGTTTTCTCCTTCAACTGTGAATCTCATGATGAAACAGAGGTCACAGGCTTGCATGGCAGGTACTTTTATCTGCTGAGCCAACTTGCTCAGGCCCTCAAATAGAAAATGCTTAAGAAATAACAAAACAAAACAACAACAACAACAACAAAACAAACAAACAAAAAAAACAACCCAAGGACCGGTCTCTTTGCCTTACTGCCTTCTGCCCTATTTCGGCTTGAGCTCCCCAATCATTCCCTGAGTACCTGATTGTGCACTGTGTTGAGCTGGTTGCTGAAGCTCATGGTTAGATTTGTGCTTGTATTTGGAGCAACATGTGTAGTGAAGGGACTCTTGATCTGACTCACTGTGTCATACATGTGAACCCTCCGCTTGCAGATCTCCATGTTCTGGAAACAAGACTTAACACTGAAAAAGATTAAAAAATGATTGAATGAATGCTGAAATTTACATAACAAAAAACTCAAGACAAACATGGAACAAAGTATTTCTTACAAATATTTTCAAGGAAAAAAAAGGCTTTTTATGGTAACAAGAAGAAAAATAAAGACTTCTCTTTAAGTCACACAACTTTTCAGAAAGAAAGAAAAGCATCAGTGAACCAAATACACAGGCCAAAGTTACAGCCAACTTGATAGCTCCCCATATAGAATGGCAGTTAAACCAAGAGCCACATGATGGCAAAAGTCCCCAGATGGTACCATACTCACTGGTTACTGTGTGGAAAATCCAGAAGGTGAGTCATTGTCACAAACTGGTGGTTCAGAGTTTTCAGAGGAGTGATTCTCTTATCCGCATCAATCGTCAGCATTTTCTTTAAGAGATCAATGTATTCTCTCCGATCTGCCTTCTCTGCCAACATGTCTGTTCCCTCTAAGTCCGTAGACATATTTACCTTCCAAAGAAAATTAGAAACATATTCCTTCACTTAAGTTTAATAGTAGATTAAAGATTTACTGTGTCTGTTTTTCCTCTCCAAAACAGAGAAAACAGATATTTAATACTAGCATTTCAGAAAAGAGAAACCTGGGGAAATGAAGTTTGATTATAGAATAATAATTTCCTCAGGCAGAAAATCCTCTGTGTGTGTGTGTGGGGGGGGGGGTACAACCAAGCCAAGCTAATTCATGGCATTAAAATTATTGCTTAAAATAATTAAGCAAAAAATTATTGAAATATACAAGTTTCTATCACTGAAAAGATTAAATGGCACAGTACAAAGTGTTTAAATTTGGAACATAATAAGCATTCTCAGTAACTGTAAGCTCTTACGCAATTTTTATTTTGGTAGAGAAAATAGGACAAGAAAGAAACCTTGCCGAGCGGTGGTGGCGCACGCCTTTAATCCCAGCACTCAGGAGGCAGAGGCAGGCGGATCTCTGTGAGTTCGAGACCAGCCTGGTCTACAAGGGCTAGAACAGGCTCCAAAAACCACAGAGAAACCCAGTCTCAAAAAAACCAAAAAAAAAAAAAAATGAAAGAAACCTTTATAAATATTACTTTAAAATAACGAAACAAGACCCAGTGAGCATAAGCGAGGGAGAAACAGACACAGGCTGACAATGCTTGGGCCTATTTTAGAGCCTTAAGATTTTGGAATATTGATAGCCAGGTAGTAGTGGTGCATGCCTTTAATCCGAGCACTCGTGAGGCAGAGGCAGATGAATCTCTGTAAATTTGAAGCCAGCCTGGTCTACAGAGCAAGTTCCATGACAGCCAGGACTTTTACACAGAGAAACACTGTCTTAAAAACCAAAAAGATTTGGAATACTTGCACAGACTTTACTAACTGAACAGCCCTGACACGAAACCCCAATAAAACCCAAAATCTGGACATTTTTAGTGTCACTTGTGCACAGAGAGCTTCGGATCTGAGAATACTGTTTTAGTTCGCTGTATCTGGGCTACAGACGCTCAATCAAGTATCTTTAAAGCATGCACTACTTGTATTCAAATGTTCTTTTACCACGTAGCAAAATGTTAGCATGTATAATCCTCAGACATGTGTCTCTCACTGAAGCACCACACCTGCCCGCCTTTCTAGGCTTGCCACACTTACCTGAGCCATGTCGTCTAAGCAGTTAAAAATGTACTTCCGGGCTTCTTTTGACTTTATTCCAGTCTCCAATTCATGTTCTTCAGGTGTCTATAAAATACAGATTTTTAAAAAACTCTACATTATTTTCACATTTTTCTTTTAATCTGAAGGCAGAATACAAAGAGACTGTATTGTTGCCTTGTCAACTACAGATGGCAAAGACAGAGCCTGAGAGTCCTACAGTGGAGAGACGGCGTCCTTTCAACAGTGCGAAACAAGCGTGGCAGCAGTGACGCCACACAGCGCTACGGTCAGGTGAATGGGATGTAACCATTTCCTCTTACAGATTCTTGGACATGGACACAGACCCCAATACTGTTTAACAGGCTCAGAGGCAGAGTGTCAGGAGGTTAACTGATTTCTCACACTAAAGGAGAAAGTTCAGTATTAAAAACAGACTCTTACTTCAGGAAAATCTCTAAGGCCTGAATGTGAACGTTAGAAAATACGGTTGTCTCACTGTGCTGGTGATTTCCCTGTTAACAGTCATTAAGTCTCTCTAGCTCCCACGCTTACTGAGCATGAGTCTCCACACCCTCAACTGCTGACCCTAAATACGCAGCACAATCTCAAACAGCTGAACTGGCTTATTATCTTTGTGATTTTTACACATGCATAAGGCATAACAGATGTAATAAAATCATTTTCCAAAGTGTTTTCTCCTACAAATATACCCCCTTCCCATACTTTCCTTCCTCTAAGTCAAGAAATTATTAACTAAAACCTAATTTTTTTTATATTTATTTATTTATTATGTATACAATATTCTGTCTGTGTGTATGCCTGCAGGTCAGAAGAGGGCACCAGACACCATTACAGATGGTTGTGAGCCACCATGTGGTTGCTGAGAATTGAACTCAGGACCTTTGGAAGAGCAGGCAATGCTCTTAACCTCTGAGCCATCTCTCCAGCCCACTAAAACCTAATTTTAAAGTTGTAAGGAAGACACACCTTAAGCCTCCACAGTGGGTACCCCAAATTAGGATCTCTGTTGAAGAACCTGGTTGTTTTAGTTCCAGCACTGAGAAGATATTCAGCTGGCAGGCCTTGTGTTTGTGAAATATAACGAATCTGGAAAAATCAAAACCATCAAACATCAATTTCAAGTGGAAAAATAGATCAAAAGCTTTTACACTGAAATCAACTCTAGCCAGAACAGCCAGTGTTCTTAACCTCTAAGCCATCTATCTCTCCAGCTCTAGATTTTGATATTTGTATACCAATGTTCACAGAAGCATTATACACAATAGGCAAAAAAAGTAACCATGTATATTGCTACTAACAGATAAACAAAAGGTGGTATATACACAATGGAACATCATTTAGCCAAAAAAGTGATGTTCTGATACAAATAAAATAAGTCTATCACAGAGCTCCACACTTTATATGTGATGAATATTTATGACATGCCAGAGAGGGCAAATTTACATAGAGAAAAAAAATCTTAGTATTTGTGTAGAGGTAAGAGGAACCAGGGAGTTTGGAGGAAAATAGGCATTGATACTACTAGGTGTTATTATAGAACAACAGAATGTTCTAAAATTGGTAACTAGTGCATTCCTGTAAACATACTAAAAACCCATCAATCTGTACACTTCAAATGGCTGATATGTGTAGCATGTGAATTCTAACTCTATAAAGTTATTTTTATAAAAACAAACAAACAAAAAAAAAAAACCTTAGCTGGACCCTATTGCACGAATTCTTTTTTATTTATTACCCAGATGCACCAAGATAAACTAGTTCCAGTCCTGCTCCCCAGTAGCATCCTATTTACTCAGTACAGGCAAATCACTTCTCCTATCACCCATCAACATATTACATAGACATTTCCAAAGGACCATATCCTTTTTCTTTACAAGAAAAGCTCTGATGGCTATATCAACTTCTAAAGCCAATTGTACTTGCTTCTAGGAAATTCACACTGATTTGTTGCTAAGGTTGAACGAGTACAACTGAATAGCTGGACTAGGAACTGCATTCCTGGAGGCTATGAGCCCCTCAAGTTCTCTAAAGACAACGTGTGTGCTGTCCGTGTACTACTACGTGCACTGCAGTACCTGCATGCAGCATAACACCTGCACTACAGGACCATTTGTGGCTGGAGGTTTAAACACATATGAAACAAGAATGCCCCTTTTATTGTGTTCCAGGGCAGCTTATATAAGGATCCTTAACGGATAGCCATACCCAAACCAAACCCACCAGAAACCACTCCCCTGCCATCAGGTCTCGTGCTAAGAGCAGCTGCAAACATAGGAAAACAAGTTGTTTTGCTCAGAGCAGCTGCAAGCAAAACAAGTTGTTTACAAGAAATTCAGGGTCTGGGGTCCACAACCCCCAACATGTGTGTATATTTCAAGGGTGGGATCTAAGCTCCATTAGCCTCTCAGAAGGGACCAGGAATCGATGCTCTGGTTCAGTCCCACTTATGAACTTGCATCATATCCTATCCCTCATACTTTTTTCTTCTAAATTAGAAAGTCATTATTTTTCTTACAAAGTAGGAAAGATTAAAAACTTACAAAGCACAACATAACTAGTTACCTATAATACGAGTGACCTATTTTATAATTTACTCCAAGTCAGCTCAAAAATGAGACAGAATTCTGAGCTAAGAGAAAACAATGTTTTGCTCTCTTTTACCTTCTAATTACAAATTTCTCAAAAACAAGACAAAACTTATGTCTGCTATGCGCAGTGGAGGAGGTGGTGTCAGTGGACGGCAGACTAGTGGATGCAAGTCTCTACTCTTAAAGAGCTGCCAGTACTGAGGTGAGCGAGAAATGGGATTTCAAATTATTTCCATAGCAAAACTTTCTTTAATGGACTTTTTTTTTTTTTTTAGGAAACAGTATCCTGTCTTCTAAAACTTGTCAGTTTTAACACAGTAGCAGCATTTACAGCTATGAGTCAGACAAAGTGGTGCAAACCTAGAATCCCAGTACTAGAGAGCGAGGCCAAAGGATTGGGAGTTTAAGGCCAGTCTCCACAACATAAGTTCAAAAAAGTTTTATGACTCAAATGACTGTTCTCATAAAACCTACTTCAAAAGATGCCTAATCTGTAGCATAACTTCTGAAACCTAATGTGTTTAGTTACTTTGTTCTGAGCTATGTATAAAATAAAATAATAATAGCAGTGCTGAGTGAGCCAAAGTTCACTCCCAGAACTCCAGTTAAACTTAATTTCATCTCTTAACTCACAAGACACAGTTGACTAGAGTTAATCAGTACAGAGCTAGAAAAATGGCAACCATATATAATATAGATAAAATCCTTCTTTATCACAGAGATAAAAACACAACTTTAGACCAAATAGGTGGTAGAAGAAATTGTTTTTGTTTTTGTTTTCGTTTTTCAAGACAGGTTTTTTCTGTGTAGCCCTGGCTGTCCTAGAACTTACTCTGTAGACCAGGCTGGCTTCAAATGCACAGATTCACCTTCCCATGTGGTGTGGGAAGTTCTTATGTATATGTATTGCTTTTATTGGCTAATGAATAAAGCTGTTTTGGCCAGTGGCTTAGCAGAATAGAGGTAGGCGGGAAAACTAAACTGAATGCTGGGAGAAAGAAGGCAGAGTCAATGAGAAATGTGTTAGTTTTGGATATAAGAGCTAGCTAGCAATACATTTAAGACATTGGCCAAACAATATTGCAAATAATATAGTTTCTGTGTGATTATTTTGGGACTGAGCAGCCGGGAACGAACTAGCAACGTTCAACACCTCTGCCTTTCAAGTACTGGGAAGCACCACTGCCTGGCAGAAAAAAAATGTTTTGAATTTTCAGTAACAATTAGACTCCTTTTTTTCTCTATCTAAATACTTTGCTAGCACATTTATTTCTCTAGAATATATTGCACTAGTAATAACAGATGGCCAGCCCTTAAAGAACACAGGGTTAAGGCAACAACACTTCATCCTTATAGTCAAAATTTGTATATACCTTCCCCACATCAAGGCTGGTTATTGAATTTAGCCCTCTCAAGATCTTAGTTAATAAGTGCTCCACCACTGAGCTATATCTCCAACCTGACTAGTTTGGATCCCTCAAGACTTAATTACTAACAGCCTAGCATTGGCCAGAAACCTTAGCAAAGCCATAAATGTATTTTTAACACATATTTATTTGTAATAAATGGACAAGAAGTACAAGAGATAAAGTTTTCTTAGCTACCTTAAGCAGAAATGATTAGCAGTATGCAACACTGTAAGTAGATGCTCGCCAACCTTGAGTTCAGTGTGTCAACATCAAGAGGTGACTGCAAAATAACTACAATAGCACAGCAAACACCAAATTATGAGTTAGCACTGTACTGTAATGATTGAGATCTGGTTAAGAATGGCATCAAGGCTGGGCTTGGTGGAACACTCCTTTAATCCTATCAGCCAGCCTGGTCAACATAGTTAGTTCCAGGACAGTCAGGGCTCTATGCAAAGACACCTTGTCTCAAAAAAAAAAAAAAAAAAAAAAAAAAAAAAAAAAAAAGAATGACAACATGTGTGGTCTTATGTTTAAGTTTTTGGAAAGCTTTAACCTTTTAAGAATAAATTTGTAGCTGGGTGATAGTTGCACACTGTTGTGGAATATTAGTTGAAGATTTGATCTATCTGTTTATGCTATGGACTATTTGGTTAATAATGTGTTACATTCTTTTTATGTTGCACTTGTTTAACTCTGTGAAGCTGTGTTACTTTTTGTTGCCTAAAATACCTGATTGATCTAATCAAAAGCTGAACAGCCAAAAACTAGGCAGGAGATGGATAGGCGGGGCTGCCAGGCAGAGAGAATAAATAGAAAGAGGAATGAGGAAAGGAAGAGAGGAGGACACTAGGGGCCAGCCACTCAGCTACACAACCAGCCATACAATAATAATAAGACGCCAGGCGATGGTGGCGCACGCCTTTAATCCCAGCACTCGGGAGGCAGAGGCAGGCAGATCTCTGTGAGTTCGAGACCAGCCTGGTCTACAAGAGCTAGTTCCAGGACAGGCTCCAAAGCCACAGAGAAACCCTGTCTCGGGAAAAAAAAAAAAATAATAATAATAATAATAATAATAAGACGTTAACAGAATAAAGAAAGGTAAAAGGCTGGGTGGTGTGGTGGTACATGACTTTAATCCTAGCACTTAGGAGGCAGAGATAGGAGGATCTCTGTGAGTTCAAGACTAGCCTGGTCTACAAGAGCTAGTTCCAGGACAGCTAGGGCAGTTAAAGAAACCCTGTCTCGAAAAACAAAAAAACAAACAAACAAAAGAAGAAAGGTAAAACTCCAGAGGGAAAAGGTAGATGGGATAATTCAAGCTAGCAAAGCCAGTTAGAAACAAGCCAAGCTAACACGATTACAGCACACACCAGAAGCAGAAGCAGCAGGTAGATCTCTCTGATTTCAAGGCTAACTTGATCTACAAAGCTGTTACAAAGAGAAACATTGTCTCAAAAAACCAAAAAGAAGGAATGACAGGATAGATTTGTAAGAGGGGAGGAATTTAATTATATTAATAAAAGAACTATTTTAAAAGAATAGATTTATAGGGGCTGGAGAGATGGCTCAGCGGTTAAGAGTATTGCCTGCTCTTCCAAAGGTCCTGAGTTCAATTCCCAGCAACCACATGGTGGCTCACAGCCATCTGTAATGGGGTCTGGTGCCCTCTTCTGACCTGCAGGCATACACACAGATAGAATATTGTATACATAACGAATAAATATTTTTTTAAAAAAATAGATTTTTACATATTTTTGGCAGGTATCAATATAATAGACTATTTGTCCACATCTATATTTTGGACTTACGAACACCCTTAATTTTTTTCAATATTCCTACGCTGTGTGGTCTGTTTTGTCAAGTTGTTAAAGAAGCACTCTCTGTATGTATGTGTGGACCTTGCAGTCTGAGTTTGTGTTGCTCTCCAAATTCATTCAAACAAGCACTCTTACCTGATCGTACTCTGAAGCACCAGGATAAAGAGGCCATCCCAGGAACAGCTCCGCTATCACACAGCCCAGTGACCACATGTCAATAGCTTCACAGAATGGTAATCCAAGAATAATTTCAGGGGCTCTAGCAAAATACAAAGACATAAGGTAAAATAGCAAACATCAATCGGGGAAATTAACTATAGATAGTGACTAAATCCTGCTGCAGTATCAGCAACAAGAACATTTGTTTAAGGAAATTGAAAACCATCAGTATATAACTACACAGTCAGAACTTGAATTCAGAAGCTTTAGCCAGGCAGTGGTGGCACATATCTTTAATCCCAGCACTCAGATACAGGCAGATCTCTAATCTACAGAGTAAGTTCCAGGACGGTCAGAACAAAACAGAGGAACGCCATCTTGAAAAAAATTCAGAAGTTTTGAACTGCAGAAAGGTAATACAGAACATAATCTATGTATCCAACAACCCCACCAGAGTTCATGATAGTGCCCACAATTGATACGTTACTATCTCTGTAATAATACTCTAAGTAAGCATATTAAATTGGCTAAATAAAGACATTAACCAATCTTGTATAGATTCAAGGCAGGTCCTGATGATAAAGAAGTTATATTAAACTCAAAGGAAAATGTCTGTTTTGAGAGCTTCTTAAATATTATATATAATTACAAATAAAAGATCATAAAGATTTTTTTTCTGAGCATCTTAGTTGTTTTATTGCCTTCATGACAAAAAGGACTTCTGAAAACCTGGTATTTGCAGCAGACTCAAGTGCCAACCTATGGGAGTTTGAACCTCAGGCCCATTACTTAGTAACTGTCACCATCTAATGTCAACTCTATGCCTTGGGTTTCTGATACACAATGCAGACAGTGGGAGCACCTATCACACAAAATTGAAATAAATTAATAAAATCTTGAGTCAGTAGTTGGCACATAAAAAGAATATGTAAATATTAGGTATAAAAATTATTATTATTTCAGCACCATTATTTTGAGTCTTAAAACTCTACTTTGTTTTTTTAGAAATGTGATTTTCATTAATGCTTCAAGTCCAATAATCCATAAACTAAGAGTACTCTATAGGTGAACACCTCTGAAATGAAATTACTATTACCCCTGACAGAACAGGAAACTGAGACAAGGAGACAGTTGCCTAAAACTACAGTAAGTGATAGAGCAAGGATGGCTCTCAGCACACCCCAGAACTAAATACATACTAGCTACATCCTCACCTTCATTAACTTATTTGAAATGGTGGCATGCATAAGTAGACTTTTCTCAAAGTATGACTAAAAAACTATATGCAGTGGATAAAAAGGTAAACCAAGTCTGTGGACCTGCGTACTGGCCCCAAAATCCACATGGTAGAAGGAAATCAACCTGAAAAAGTTATCCTATGACCTCCATATGTATATATATTTCTCCCACAAAAAATGAAAAACAAACAAAAAAAAAACACTAAAATCTCAACTCGCAAATATTGAAAAATAGATTCAAAAAGACATGATAAAGTTTAAGAGTAGACCTCAGGGGTAGAGCATATGTAATGGGTTATTTGATTCTCAAACAACAACGGTTGAGCAGTTGAATGAGAACAGGTAACATGAATACAGTAACGATGATAAATGACAGTGCGTACCATATGCTGTGTACTTCTAAAGTCTTCATAAATGTTGAATCATAAGCATTGTTGCACGTCAGCAATTCTTAAGTTGCACATGTTTTCACTTTTTTTTTCTTTTTCAAGTCAGGGTTTCTCTGTAGCTTTAGAGCCTGTCCTGGAACTAGCTCTGTAGTCCAGGCTGGCCTCGAACTCACAGAGATCCACCTGCCTCTGCCTCCCGAGTGCTGGGATTAAAGGCGCGCGCCACCACCGCCTGGCTTTGTTTTCATTTCCTATCGTTTCACAGATGAAGATATAGCTCCTTTCATATGGCACATAATGCGGCTGCTTGGAGCCAATCAGAGCATTTTAGGATGGATGAGATAAAGCACTATCTTCATTTGACAGATGAAGAAACTGAGAGGTTAAATTACTTGTCTGAGGCTACACTATTGAATGATGGCACCTGGGCAGACTGGATCTACGATCCAAACTCTGATACCTTCATCACTTTCTCTAAAAATGTCCTTTCCTTCCAATAAATCTAAGAATTTGGGGTCTGAAAATATATTCCTGCTACAAGTCCCTCATGTAAGAGGAAGACAAAAGGCAGACCCTCCATGAAGAGCCATCTAACTGGACATGTATCCTCACAGATTGCCTAAGTTTTCCAAATTTTGGTTTTAGGTAATACATGATTTTTGTTATACTGTGTGTGTGTGTGTGTGTGTGTGTGTGTGTGTGTGTGTGTGTGTTGAGTTGCTTGAGAAAAGATTCATTGGTTATATTGTTGCTGGGTTTTGGCTGTCTGCTGTTTTAAGTATTCTGAGCCAGGGGGTCTTGCAATGTAGTCCCACTTGGCCTTGAACTCATTTTATAACCCAGGCTGCCCTTGAATTTGGGATTCTCCTATCTTGGTCTCCCAAGCCCTAGAACTAGAGGCATGCATCACCATGCCTTGCCTAGGATATTTTTCCCAAAAAAAAAAAAAAAAAAAAAATAACTTCTACAGGTAATTAAACATCAACACCCTTAGGAAACAGGTAGGTTATACGACATTTTCTGATCCCTACCCTAAAACAGTAGACAATTTAGGCCTGTTCAGACTCATTCTGCTAGACAGCTAGAGTAGAGCAAATATCGCCAGCTTTTGTAGTATCTGATAGGAACCCCAACCCTCAGTCGTCACACCTGCACCCATACAGTGATCCATCAAGACGACCACTGCAAACCTGAGGCCCACTTGGTCTACATGGCAGTTCCAGAAACTGTCTTACAAAAGAAAAGGAAGGAAGAAAAGTGATGTGTAATGTTGAAAGTAACTGCAGCCGTTTACGACTGATGGAATTCCAAAATTCAATTAAATTCCAACCACTATGGCATGTTCTTAGGAGAATTAATAAAGCTGAGAATAGGAGTACCCAGAAAAAATATAAAAGCTTTTCTAAAATTGAAAAAAAGGGGGAAAAAATGTCTTACTTCCAGTGAGCAGCAACATCAATTTCCAAGTTCACGACAGCGCCAGAAATAGCTGGCAGGGAGAGCGCACATGGCTTGGTGCCGGAAAGAAAACTGGGCTGAGAACATTCCAAAGCATCGACTGAGAACCCGGAGGTTTTAGCAGCCCTACCTTAGAGAAAGACATTTTCGAAAAGGTAGATCAAGAGGGAATAGTGAGCCAGCTCAGTTTTTAACTTCTTTAAAATAACACAGCTTGAAGTGTCAAAGAAATTAAGGAAAACACTAATTCCAGCCTCATTTAAAACAACAACAACAACAAAAACAGTGAAGGTTGGCTGCAATCTGTTTTTCCTCGGGTCCCCTGGTTCTGGAATGACAAGAGCAGCCAACAGCTCTCAGAGAAAATTGACACAAGATAGCAACTCTTCCCTTACACAAAGGCAAGTACTAAAGAAAACTAATGACAAGTAAACAAATAAAAAAAGCGGATGTGGGGGGTGCGGAAGAAGGAGAAGGAAGAGGAAAGAAGAAAGGGAGTGTAAGAAGGAAAGGAAAGGAAAGAAAGCTGCAGTGGGGGCTTCTCCTCACTGGGCCTAAACACACTCATCTTAACCTCTAGTTAGTGAATGAAGTGTCTTCCCCTTTACCAAACAATGACAGCACCTCTAAATTGAGATTTCAATTGTTGAAATTATTGTCACTGCATTTTCCTCTAGGCCTCCTTTAGACTCTCCAGTCTTAATATAAAGTCTTTGGAGGGGTTGGAGGGGTAGTTCGGTGTAGGGGGCATTTTTAACATGTGCTAGTCCTGAATCTTATCCTCAGTACTGGAAAGTCTACAGACATGGAAACCCTGGTTCTGCTATGTGTTTAAGAAGGCCAAACCAGGCACACACTGTTACCCCAGCACTTAAGAAACAGAAGCACAAAGATTGAAGGGTTAAGGCCAGCCCAGGCTACACCAGGAGGTGCTGTCTCAAAGTTAAATAAAAGAGGAAGAAAGGAAGGGGAAAAATGAAGGATGAGTTAGATAATTACTTATCTAGTCTGTTTCCAGTTACAACATTGTAATACACATAAGGCAATAAAAAGACTACGTACTCAAGTGTAGGAGAAAGCTAGAGATGACAACAACAAACTTGGCAGTATTTTGGTTGTTTTGGTTTCTCTGTGTGGCTTTGGAGCCCCTCCTGGAACTCGCTCTGTAAACCAGGCTGGCCTCGAACTCAGATCCACCTGAAAGCACAACTGGTTTTGTTTTTGTCCCCCCACAAAGAAGACTGAACCCAGGGCCTTGCCTTCGCTAGGCAACCGCTCTACCACTGAGTTACATCACTAACCAACCAAACTCGGCAGCATTTATTTTAATAGGAACATGCTACTAATTGTGCTTTTTGAAGTAATGCGTCTCTCTCTAACAGTGGTTCTCAACGCGTGAGTCTCAACCCCTACAGGATTTGCATGTTAGATATCTGCATAAGAGATATTTATGATTCATAACAGTAGCAAGATTATAGTTATGAAGTAGCAATAACATAATTTTTTAAGGTACCTGGAGGGACAGCCATAGGTGCTGGGAACTGAACTCTTATATTTCTGGTTGTGAGCCTAGCCTTTAACGGGCTGAGCCAGTCCTCCAAGCCACAACAACATAATTTTATGGCTGAGGGTCACTACCACATGAGGAATGGTATTTTTAGTCACAGCATTAAGACAGTTGAGAGCCACTGCCTTAGAGGATACAGCCCCATTCTTAAAGCACAAACACTAAAGGCACTAATTAAAATAGCCAAATGGCAGAAACAGCAGTCCCTGCACATTCATTTCCCAATTTTGAAAAGCTCCTCCAAGGTCATAAAGCCCTAGTTCACTGGCACCCACAGCACGCTGAGTACAAATCATTCTTTGGTTGTTTTCATGAACATTCAGTTTCTTTCTTCCCTTAGCTGAGGCACCAAACCTACTTATTTACCAGATTAGAGATGTTACATAAAGTCCAACTTCCTGCATCTGTGGCTTAGATTGAAACTGTAGTTTCACTGTTACAGGAAATTAGATTGTTTGTGTAGGATAAATTAAGCTATACTTCTCTTCTCTACAGTGTCCACCCATAAATAACAAAGTGATCTAAGCTTGAAACAAATGCTGGCTAGTTTGTATAGAAGAGCAAAGCCCTGCAGTTGCAAGTGCGGCAGACCTCTGTCCCTAAAACTCCAGCCCCAAAGATAGCAGCTTTCAAACATTTCCACTGCCTGGATCATTTAGCCATGCCTATGGCTAAGTGGCAAATTTCTGCCAAATGGTAGTATCTGGGAGTGCTTAACATTGGGACAAAGCAATGAAAACTTAAAAGAGTGATAAGGCTGGATTTGAAGGCAGCTTCCCCAGCTAAAGGTTTGCAAAAGACAAAAAAGTGGGGGGAGGGGGGTGGCAACAAAAAGATATGAGGATGCTCAAGGCCCATTGAGGACAAAACCAGGGATGAGGGAGGGCTGCCTGCACAGCTCTTCTATCTGCTCATACTTGTTATCAAGCATTACTATGAGACAACACAGCACGCAGGGGAATCCTAGGCCGAGCCACAACCCCTGGATGCTGAGCTGCTTGCAGTGATGGCGTGGGAACAGAAAACACTTAAGTACACTTACTTCCCCTTGAAATTATTCTTAAAGCCAACAACCAAATTCATAAGTAGCTTTGTAGAATACTTTAAAACTTAGAAAACCTTAATTTTTTATAAGATCAAAACCAAAAGTATACAGATTTAGTAGCCTAATACTAAAAATCAATCACTTTTAGTCTCTATGTAAAGATCCTATCAAAAATTATTTCATAAAATATCCTACATCCCCTTTTGTTCTGCCGTTTTGTTCTAAAACCGCCTGGCTTCTCTGAGAGGGCGCACAAACGGTTAATGAACACCTGCACACTCGGCTCAGAGCTGAGAAGCTCCTGCCTGAGCTGCTGGGCTCTCACCTGCTGGCCTCAGAGAATGAAGTGGGGCAGGGAGCTCTCCAGCACACCTGTAAGCATGTGGTGCTTTTGAACTGTATGGGGGAGGGGTGCTCAAAGGGGAGTATCAGAAGCAAATGCAGTTGGAGCCTAAATCTCCCAAGTCATAAATAAGTAAACTGAAGTGAAAAATTTCAACATCAGCCTGGGTTGCAGGAGCAGGATGATACTGGGAACCACAGCCCTGTGAGCTCCTTTGCCTCATTTCAAGCAAAACATGTCATAGTTTTATAAAACCATAAAGATTTTTAAAAGTGAGGATAGATTAAAAGACTATCATTAAGCTGTCAGTACTGCACTACCCCCAAAAATTTGCGATGTCAATGTTATTTTTATTAAATCCTATGACTGGAAGGAAAAAATAGAAAAATCTATCCTATAGACCAGTGATTCTCCCTAATGTTGTGACCCTTTAATATGGTTTCTCATGTTGTGGTGACCCCCAACCATAATATTATTTTCACTGCTATTTCACAACTGTGATTTTGCTAGTGTTGTAACATAAATTTCTGATATGCAGGAGATCTGATAGGTGACCCCAGTGAAGGCTCATTCGACCACCAAAGCGGTCGTGCCCCACAGGCTGAGAGCCACTGCTTAGATAGACATGCAGAAATTATCAGTATGGGATACAGAAATAAACTCTTAAATATATGGTTGGATTAACTTGACAAAGATGCCAAGGCCATTCACTGGGGGAACGGACAGTCTTTAGAGCAAAGAACCTTGTGTGAAATAGTCACATGCAAAAGAATTAAACATTACTTTAAACAATAAAAATTGAACAAGCGAGCTGGGCGGTGGTGGCGCACGCCTTTAATCCCAGCACTCGGGAGGCAGAGGCAGGCGCATCTCTGTGAGTTTGAGTTCAGCCTGGTCTACAAAAGCTAGTTCCAGGACAGGCTCCAAAGCTACAGAGAAACCCTGTCTCGAAAAACAAAAACAAAAACATAAACAAAACAAAACAAAAAAATGAACAAGGGGTGGTAGCCCATACTTGCAATCCAAGTATTCAGGAGGCTGAGCCAGGAAGGAGACTGCTGAGTTCAAAGCCAGCTTGAGCTACCTGAGCACCAGGTCAACCAGAGCTATATAGCAAAAACCTTGTCACAAAAATAAATAGATAAATGTAGGAGCTAAAAGTCTAAGATTTGTAGAAGAAAACAGGAGATAAACTCCACAATGATGGGTTTGTAATGCATGACACCTGAAGAATAAACAAGGTCAGAAGATTTGTGTATCAGACATTAGCAAGAGATTCAAAAGCTATAAAAGGATACAAGATATTTGCAAATCATATCTCTTAATGCCTAGAATATATATTTTTTAATTTCTAAAACATAACAAAACCAACTGAAAATCTGGGCGGAGGACCTGAATTAAGTATCTCTCCAAAAAAAATATAAGGTATAAAATAAGGACATGAAAAATGTATCACTGATTAAGAAAACATAAATCAAAACTACCTGAGATACCACTTTATACCCATAAAGATAGCTACTTTAAAAATATATAGAAAATAACAAGTGTTGGAGGAAACATGAAGCAACTGGAACTTTCCTTCGCTGCTGGGAGGAATATAGGAGCACAGCCTCCATGCAAGTTAATAGCTTCTCAAAGCTACTCACAACTCCCTAAGATCTAGCAAGTCTACCCCAAGTCTACAACTGAAAAGCCTAAAAATATGAATTTAGATACATGTACAGCAGTGTTCAAAGCAGCATCATTCACAAGAGCTGGAAGGTGATAACAACCCAAATGCCTATCAACAAATGGATAAACAAAATATGGCATATACATACAATGAGACATTTCTCAACAGAAGAAGGAATGACATCCTTGCTGGGTGCTACAGAATAGATTAACCTCAAAACCATAAATCATTAAGATATAGAGATAGAGCTGGAGAGATGACTCTGCGGTTAAGAGTACTGACTATTCTTCTAGAAGACCTGGGTTCAATTCCCAGTTCCTACATGGCAGATCACACCCATCTGTAACTTCATTGCAGAGAACTGGATCTAGCTTCTGTGGGGACCAGGCACACTCTTGGTACACAGACATACATACTAACAACACCCATACACATAAAATAAACAAAATTCAAAGAAAACAGATAACAAATCTGTTAATCCTAATAGGCAGATCGCTGTGAGTTCAATTCCAACCTGATCTACACAGCAAGTTCCAGGCCAAACAAGGCTATATAGTAAGACCTTGTCTCCCCCCACCCCCGCAAAAAAGGACACACACACACTCCTAAGAGAATACACATAAATATGTACTTTAGAGTTACCTATTTCTGGTGTGGGGAGGCATTAAACTCAGCCTCATGCAGGCTAGGCAAGTCCTGTGTTTGAGCCACATACCCCAGTTCATGCTTCATTTCTTGACTGAATGGTTGTAAAATCAATATGCTATTTATGTTATTAAATTAAGTATCAGATTCTTAAGATCAATAACTAGGTAAAATAAAGATCTAAGAAGTAAGAGCACATTTTTAAAGCCTTGGTTTATAAAACACACAAAACTGTGTATACCAACATAAGTACTGTTATAAGAATTTAAAATAATAAAAGAGCCTTGTATTGGAAGTACTACTTTAGAAAGATAAATCACTAACATACTTAGGTCAGGCTATCTTAGGATAACTAAAGTTCAAAATATTGTAGAGATGTTCAAACAGAAGATCACAGCAATCATCTAATAAGAATAAACCGCTGCTAGGTTAAATCTAAAGGTGTTCCCAAGACATTTACATGCCAAGGTAGGAGCTAAAAAAACCCCTGCAGCATCTGCCCAGATGGATCATCTTGTACAGTCAGTCCTTCAAGTGGGAAAAGTCAGGTGTAATGGCAGTCAAGAACGAGCCAGAAACTAGCACAATTCAGCTAGCAACAACCTTCAGAATGAAATTTGAGCTCATTTTGCTAGTACTAAAGAGGATGTCAGCAAGAAAAGCATGTTACTTATAGGAATGTCACATATACATGTAAGGAGCTAAAACAAACCCTGCTCCCATCTTGGAATCTAGAAATAAGTAGACTCCTGGGTAGTATAATTAGATTTCTATTCTATGCATGTTAAACACAAGGACAGTTCTTCAGGATTTTGCACTTGCCTGTAATAGCGTGACTGCAGGTAGGTTGAACACACAGCTTTGGAAACGTGACTAGCAGAACCAAAGTCAATGACCTTCACTCGGTAGGGCTGGCGAACTGGATCAACCAGCATTATGTTTTCAGGTTTGAGGTCAGCATGAATGAGACCCAGACTCTTCAGCTTCATCAAGGCTGTGGCCACCTGCTGCAAGATTGGCCTGATGTACTTGAGTGGCAGCGGGCTGAACTTGTTCTGCTTTAGAAAATCATACAAGTTCTGCTCCAACATCTCAAACACAAGGCAGGTGTGATTCTTGTGCTGGAAACACTCGTAAGAACGGACAAAATTATACTCATCAGCATTTTCACTGCTTAGACGGGAAAGGATGCTCACTTCAATCTGCCCTTGTCTGGCATAGGACGGGTGGTTCTTCAAGATCTTAATCGCCACAATTTCCTTGGTGCTCCGCTTCCAGCACTTTGCCACCTGTCCAAATGTTCCCCGGCCTAGGAACTCCAAGACTTCATAGCTGTTGGTCATGGAGCAGAGGATCTCATGCTGGACCAGCTGGTAATCCCCTTCTCCGCTAGAACTGCTACTCTTCGTGGTCACAGTGGTGGTCGTGGCAGCAGCACCCACCACAGTTCTGTTTTGCAGCATGAGAGGGGGATGTTCTTCTATGATCTGCACACTACCGTTGCTGTCGACTTCCTCACTTTTTCTTTTCAATCCACATTTTTGATATGGCTCAAGCAAAGAAACGTTGCTCCTGTGCGTCAGGGTCTGGCTGCTTTGGAAGGTTGCCGTAGCGGCACTGCCTGAGCTATCAGCAGCTGTTACCACAATATGCTCCACTGTAGGAGCTGGGAGGAGGAGGCCCTGGTCGTAAGCAGGAATATTGAAATTTGCTACCTGGTGAGAGGAGCTGGCTTGCCCTTGTGTGGCTGGGAGGGTTTTGCTGTGGGTATAATATTTGTCGTTGCTGCTCTGTCCTGAAACATCCCAGCCAGAGGGCTCTATTTTCAGTTTCTTCGCACTGCAGAAGGCACTGGACGACACTGATGGGGGGGAAAACACCTGCAGCTGTGATGCCATACCTACGTGGAAAGAAAGCAAGAATGAGACCACAAGGGTTCGCGATGCAACACTTACCACCAGCATATTGTAGCTGATAAAAGACTGAAACCGCGCTGTTTCCCGCCTCCCAAAGGCTAATTCAGTCCTAACCGACATTCACAGATACAGGTCCACTCCTCTGCACAAGCCACACATAAAATAGTGTTCTGCTCTTCAGCCCTGGAGACCGCCATCAACCAGAAGTCACCCAGGTTGACAAGGCGAGAGGACTTTGTACAGAAAGCTATCTTTAGACAGGGTCAGGAGGTAAGACAGAGCTCAGTGGGCAAAGGCAAGTGCCGGCAATGTGAGCTTTCTTCCAAGACGCTCATGGAGGAAGGAGACAGGTGACTCCCACAAGTTGTCCTCTGACCTCCACGGTCTGAAGATGACATACACACCAGACACATACATGCACATCGTATACATGAAATCATGCTGGACTACACAGGGAGATGGAGTCAGACAAGGGAGAGAGAGAAAGGGAGAAGGAGAAAGGAGAGAGAAATGTAAAGATAAGGGGAGAGGAAATAAGAGTCAGGCCATCCTGAATTTCCCGCAGACATCTAAAGTTCAGTAAACCAAAACATTAATCACCCCCAAAGCTATTTTTTAAGAATAAAGACCAAACTCTTAGCACAGAACACATGCCATATCATCTTCATCTGCTCTCTTCCCACCAGCTGGGCCTTCCCTTCAGAGGCCTTGGGTCTCTACAGCAAACTCCTTTCCTAGTTCTGTACTTTCCCTCTTTATAACCCAATATGTCATCTTAAAAAAAACAAAAAACAAAAAACCCTAACATTTCTATTTCAAATGGAGACTCCTCTCTCTCCTCCTCTTCTACCCCTCCCACCAAATCTATACATTTGATCCAAATGCCCACTTGACTATAAGACACCTCAAGTTCAACATGTCCAAAATCCAACTTGACAGGCCTCACTCCACTCTCAATTTCCTATCTCAGTTATGGTATGGCACCAAACAGCCACCGACTCGAGTCAAGAATCAGGGAGCAATGAGCCTCGGCTTCCTCATCTCTATAATGGTAACAGCACAGCCATGTCCGGAGCTCTTCTGAGAATTGGGTATTAACGCAGGGAAAGCGGTGGCTCCTGGCACACTCATTACATGCACGCACGCCTCTCCCTGTCTTCACAAACTACTACCTGTCTGATCTGTACCTAACCACAGTTCAAGTCGGCATTCTTGTTCACAGTGCAAACAGCCTCCAAAGAACTGCCTCAAACACACTCAATTCCAAAGAACTGCTTTTATTTGTTGTTTTGGTTGAGACAGGACCTTTAGTATCCAATCTACCCTCGAGCTTGCTACGTAGCTAAGGTGGACCTTCAACTTTTACATCTTTGCTCTTAAACAACAAGCTAGATGGATAACTGTTCTCTTTTCTTAACCATCTCTCCTCCTACTCCCCCCTCCCCCCAGAAGTTTTCCATTCTTTGGGCATAAAGTTAAAAACCTTCAAAACAGGTCTTGTTGAGAGATGGGAGAATCCACAGATTGAAGGCCAGCTGAGTTTAAGTCCAGGCTAGGTAACTTAGTGAGAGATCCTGCTTCAAAATAAAGTCAAAAAACAACATCAGGAACAACAACCAAGAGAGTGTGGGGGGGCAGTAGCTAGGGAGCTAGCTCGATGGTAGGATGTTAAGGATGTTATAGCCACAAGTTGCTTAACATGTGCAAAGCACTGATATAACCCTCAGTACATGGGGTGGAGAAAAATCTTCACCAAGGGGCTAGCAAGGTGGCTCGACCAGTAGGTGTTTGCCATGCAAGCATGAGGACCTGAGTTAAGATCCCTTGCACCCACATAAAAGCCAGGCACAGCAGTATGCACCTTATGCACCTATAATCCCAACATTGGGGAGATGGAGACAGGATTCCTAAGGGTTGGTGGCCATCCAGTCTGGCTGAATCAGTAAGCTCCAAGTTCAGTGAGAGACCCTGTCTCAAAAAAAAAAAAAAAAAAAAAAAAAAAAAGGATGGAGAGCAATTGAGAAAGATATGACATTAGCCTGTAGCCTAGACACACACACTCACACACCCTGTTCCTGCAAACATACTCACATGTCCACAGACTCAAAAGCCTCACCAAAAATTCTCAAAATGTTCTTGCTGACCAGCTTTCCTACTTTGATCCATCTCCCCCTGCCTCTGCCTCTGCCTCCTAAGGGCTGAGACTACAGGCATATGCTCATCAGTTCCTGTAAGGCTCTCAACATCAGCTTCTAATACAAACCTCTTCTCTCCCTCAGCATGCACACACATGTACACCCACACACACATCCCTTTGTCCCTTCCATTATGAAGTTGCTGTTCTTCTCCTATAATTTTAAATTATTTACTGTCACATCCCTGCCCACAGTATAAATTCCATGAAGACAGGTACCATCTGTTTTCTTCCTCACTTCTATCACCCAGCCCCTTCCAGAATCTGTTAATGCAATATAAACACAACATTTGCTGGAAAAAGACTTGACCCTACCAAGTTCATTACCTACAACTCACTAACACTAATACATAAACTGGAGTACTTTCAAATGCTTTGACTTTGGTTTTGTTTTCTTTACATGTCCTTCTCTTTTGTTTGCATGGTTCTTAAGATATGGGTAAAGTCTCCACTCCAACCCCCCACAGTACAATTTTACAAGTCACAAGAAAATAAACATATGATTAGAAAGGAAGGAAACATGACAACAGATGTTACAGAACATGAAAAAGCATTGTGTAGGGGCTAGAGTGGAGTCAGAGATTGTGTCTGCCTAGAATTCACAGGGCCTTGGATTTGATCCCTGGTACTGATTTAAATGAAAGAGGGAGGGGAGAAAATACATGCACTTCTTTGTGCCTGATTACAACGTAAAACTGTCTGCACTGTAGTCAGATGCAAAGAAGAAATGTATCTTCAACCTTCAATTTCTAAAATGTGGTTTGGCTTTACTTTAAGCAAGTTTCCATAATTTATATGAACCTCAAGGAGAAAAAAAGTACAAATTAAAAGCTAAGGCCAGTGCACTTCAACTTAGCAGGTTATGAATATACAAAGTATTTTGGTCTACCTACATCACCAATGTAAAACCAAGTTAATAAAAGTCTTGGGGCTGGAGAGATGGCTCAGTGGTTAAGAGCACTGGCTGCTCTTCAAGAGGACCTGGGTTCAACTTCCAGCACCCACATAGGGGCTTACAACTGTCTCTAACTCGCTCCAGAGGATCTGGCACCTTCACACAGATATACATGCAGGCAAAACACCAATGCACATAAAAATGATAAATCTTTAAAAAAATTCTAAAAGAAAACAAAACTGAATTTGGAGTTCCTTTACAAATTTTGCCTATTAAAATAATACAAAGTATTACTTGCCATCATAAAATTGAGCCAAACTTAAAAAGAAATAAATGTTCCAAATTTGTTTTCCCTATTGAAATATAAATTTAACAATTCATCCAAACCATGGAACACAATATTTATGTAGTTAAAAGTAGTAAAAGTTTTATT
This sequence comes from Chionomys nivalis, assembly GCF_950005125.1. Taxonomy (NCBI): domain Eukaryota; kingdom Metazoa; phylum Chordata; class Mammalia; order Rodentia; family Cricetidae; genus Chionomys; species Chionomys nivalis. The sequence goes on from NC_080103.1 coordinate 18,128,776, forward strand.
ATAAAATGTACAGTTTGAAGCAACTGTAAAGGACAAGGGGTCGTGGGCCAGTGGTGGCACACTTGTCATATTAGCTCTTGAGATGGTAGGAGCAGGGGTCGGAAGCTCAAGGCTAGCCTTAGCTAAGTGTGAGACTAGCCTAGGCTTTATGACCTGACCTCACAAAACCCAAAATCAAAAGACAAGGTCATAAATATCAGAATTCATGAAAGACCCATTTGTTTATTGCCTGAGTTTTAAGACAGTTTCTTACTTAACTATTTAGTTGAAGATGACCTTGAGCCCCTCCTTCCTCCTCCCTCTCTCTTCTGAGGCATGCACCACCACTCTTGGCCACTGTTTTTTTGTACCCTTCATTACCAGATACTCTTTGAAAACACTACATTTGCCAGAGTGATGTTATTGCCAACTTTTGACCTATAACAAAATAACAAATACTAATGACTTCAAATTTTCACTCAACATTACTCGACCCCACCCCTCAAAAAAGAGAGGAAAGAAAACATGTCCTAGGGCATTTTGAATATAACATACTCAGAAAAACAAACCTAGTCCATGCAAGGGAAAAAAACAAGCAGGATTTCACTAGTCTTTCTCACACATACATATTTTAGCACCAGGATTCTTCATGTGGCTGACACTCACTCAGACCTCAGTAACAAGGTGAGAAGAAAACACAGAATCCAAATGGCCTAGAAAAACTAACACTGTTATTTATAAATCCACTCTGAAATAAGGCTTAAAAAGGCCATTTCTAGACACAGACACTGTCCTACAAATCTGCCTTTGCAAATGGGGATCAATTATTTTCCTAGGCAAGACTTGTCAAACAAAAATATGGGGCAGAATTAATGACTGTATTTTACTGTATATAATGCTCTGTTAAAAAAAATTACAAATCTTTTCAATATAAATGAAGATAGCTTCCGATAAATCAAATATTTCTGACTTCCTGAAACATTTCACCTCTTGGCTCCAGCAATGAACAAAGTTTTTTATTTCAAAATTCACTTTCCAAAGACTTAACTAACGTGACACAACAAATTTGCTCCCCACAATAATCCCAAAGTAGAACTAAGAGGCAAAGGCTGTTTAGTACTTGTATCTACTGCTCACGAACGGTGCCCTGCTGGAGTGAAAGGCTTTCAAACAGGCTCTGTAAGAGCATCTCTACTCCCTGGCATGTACTGCACACCGCTTTCACCACAGGCAGGTGACCCTGCAGCAATTAAAACACAACACTGCAGGGAATGGTTGGGACCACAGGCGAGATAATCATTTTCAAAGTTTTTGTCTCACTGTGTAGCCCTGACTGTCCTGAGACTTGCTCTGTAGACCAAACTAGCCTCCTCTGACACAATGTAACAACTGATGACCTAAATAACTAAAACCAATAAATACTTTACATTGAGTTCTCCCATGTATCTGTCCTGGATGCAGAACGTATATTCTCCAATATACATTCTGACATACATTCTTATCAATAGATAAGTAAAAGAACATGGTTTATTTATTATTTCTGTTATTAGTGAGTGTGTGTGGCATGATGTGATGTGAGATCAGAAAACTGTGGAATTCGTTCTCTCCTTCCGCCTTTACGGAGGATCAGGGATCAAGCCCAGGTGGCCAGGCATGAACAACACGCACTTTCACCGCTGACTGTCTTCCCGGCCCAGGAATACATGTTTGGTAAAAGTAAAACAAGCGCTAGGGAGGTGGCTCGGGGAAAGAAGTACACAACCATGAGGACCTGAGTTCAGATCCTTAGCACCCACATAAAAGTTACGTGCTGGGTACACGCCGCTGCTAGAGGGCAGAAACTGGTGGATCCTTGGAGCTCTTTGCCCAATTTTCAAGCTCCAGGTTCAGTGAGAGATGACCCTGTCTCAAAAATAAAATGGCTATCAGTAAACAGGGACACGAAACACCAACCTGATCTCCACACTGGCATACATGGATGTGTTTGTATACACATATAAACATAAAATAAAAATTTGAGAAAATTCTTTTGCCAGAAACCTAATCTTTCTACTCCACTCAAGTTTTCTCCAGTCCTCCTGCACTAGCTACTTAAAACTTAAATTCTGAACTTTTTACTTAAACAGCCTGCCTGGTCTCCCCCAAACTGTACTTGCAAGCACCCTGCCCACGCTCATCTTTCCCAATTCACTCTTCACCTCCTAGCTGAAGCTTGCTTTAGAAATGTACATCTGGGGGCTGGAGAGATGGCTCAGTGGTTAAGAGCATTGCCTGCTCTTCCAAAGGTCCTGAGTTCAATTCCCGGCAACCACATGGTGGCTCACAACCATCTGTAATGAGGTCTGGTGCCCTCTTCTGGCCTGCAGGCATACATACAGACAGAATATTGCATGCATAATAAATAAATATTAAAAAAAAAAAAGAAATGGCCGGGCGGTGGTGGCGCACGCCTTTAATCCCAGCACTCGGGAGGCAGAGGCAGGTGGATCTCTGTGAGTTCGAGACCAGCCTGGTCTACAAGAGCTAGTTCCAGGACAGGCTCCAAACCCTGTCTCGAAAAACCAAAAAAAAAAAAAAAAAGTACATCTGGAAAAAAAATATACATTCCCCCACCCCCATATAAACCTTCAGGAAGAGCCCAAAGCCCCAGTGTTTATCAGCAGACCTTACAGAGTCTGGCCTAGGGTTACTTTTACAGACTTGGTTTACCCACTCCTTTCTTTCCCAGGACACTCGGGCCCTGACTTCTCCAGTCCAAGTTCCTTCATATACAAATGTGCTTTTCTGAACTGAACTTCATTTCCCTTCTTAACCTTTTCTTTCTCTAACGTCTATGTGTCCTAGGCCCCATTTAAATCTCACTTCAGTGTGTTAGAGCTTGTTGATTTTTATTAAAAAAAAAAAATCTACTTTCTCCTTTATTAGACGCAAGACTAGACTATGTTGAACAGTCTTCTTCGCCAGCAGAGAACAATGAGTGGATAAGGTTTGCAGAGCCCCAAACTTCTACCACGAGACAACATCCAAGCGATGGCAGAGTAACAAGATGGAAGCGTGGGTTTGAAGTGTCCCCGGAGCAGGGAGCAGACTACTAACCTGGAACACCACTTTGACACAGAACATTGACTTTAGGCTGTTACATAAAACAGAAACATTTTTCCTTCTACTAAATTATTTAATCAGACAAAAATACTCGGAAGTCTTCCCTAGGGCTACTTTATAGTAGGTCAGGCTCCTGATAAATACTCCCAAAGCACACGCTACTTTCTTTACAGTTACACTTGCTTAATTTAGTCCCTTAACAAACATGTATTGAGGACCTGATGCCTGCCTGCCAGAAACTGTTCTAGACACAGAGACACGGTGGTATTAAAGATAGGTATGGCCTTTTATCTCTTAGAGCATATATTCAGCTGGGGATAGTTTGTTCTTTCTCCCTTACCACCCCTTCTCTCTCCACACAATCACAAAGAGAGAAAGAGAAATGCAATTAATGTACAAACAGAGAGAGAGAGAGAGAGAGAGAGAGAGAGAGAGAGAGAGAGAAAGATTCAAATAGTGGTAAGCTATGAAGAAAACACAATAGATAGGCCTCCTTGTGCTTACCACAGGCTGTGTTCTTACACTGGCTGTATAGAAAGAGGAGGCATAATAAAGCCACCCCATGTACACCTCAGCCCAGGGCACTGGGCCTGGTCTGTATTGTGAATGGGGAGACATGGATAAAAAAAAAAAAAAAAAAAAAAAAAAAAACACAATAGAGATGGCATCAGGAAAAGCCTTGCATGGTATTGGTATTAAAGCCTTGTATGATGCTGGCAATTGAACTGAGATACAAATGACAGGGAAGACTAGAGAAAGCAGAGACCACTCTGGAGTTTAAGTATCACTATTTAGACTTATTTATTTAAAAGTTAACTCTGGAGATGAGGGGAAGGGTTAGACAGGTGGCTCCATGGTTGGCTTGCTTGTTGCTCTGGCAGGTGACCCCAGGGTTCAGTTCCCAGCTCTCACATGGTGGCTCACAAACATGCAACTCCAGTTTAGTGGAGCTGTAGGGGAGACCCAGCCAATCACCTTGCTAGCAGGGGGCGGGTCCCCCCGAGGATATTTTTTACTTATAAAGATTGTGGGCGTGCTCCCAGCCACCCCTTTTGCTAGAGGATGACATCCCCTCTCCCAACAGAGTTTGCCCTCAGGGTTAGGAACACCTTTTAGTGGTTGGTTTAGGGTTAAGGGGATGGTGAGATATTTTATAAAATTAGGGGTATTTTCAAAAAAAGGGGGGGATTAACTGGTTTGATGGGATGATTGGTATTTGTAAATTACTGTTTTTAGAAAATTGTATTGGTACTGTTTCTTGTATATTGATATATTAAATATTGAATGTGAGTGTTCCTACCCCTATTTTTGTATAAGTATGCTTATAACTTTGTCTATATTGTATTGATACATCTCCCATATTGCAATGTACATTTCTACCTCTGATACTATTTATATAATAACATTGTTTACATTTGATATGTAATGACATTGTTTACAGTTGAAGATCATTGTCTTCATATATTGCACAGTTGTTTATTCACTTAGTCTTCAAGTTAGATAGGTATTGAAAATTATATGTTTGCCATATTTATTTTTAGGTTAATCAGGTTTTTTAGATACATGGAGATTATATTTAGTATAAATAGTATGATCTTCAGCCTCTTCAAAGAACTGTAGAAAAATGGCCTTTAATCTAACCTAGAATTCTTTGTCAACAAGACACAATTACTCCTGGCAACACCACTCTACTCCCGAGAAAATGTTGAGCACCAAAGACACTCCACTGGGAGCTTGTCTTCTTGGCAAAACTGGCCTTTGGGTTAAGAAAAGCCCATACCTCAACTACTGACAAAGATACAAAATATCCAAAAGTGGATAAAACAGGATTGTCTTATCTTGCCAAAACAGGGTAGGATAGTTCTAAGAAAGTTCCTTGCCTTTAATAATGGTATGTCAATTATGTTAGGCCTTAGCCAAAGTTGGCTGACTCAACATTGCAAACGAGACTTTGGGTGATTGCCCAGGTAGTCAGTTGTCTCTGTCAATTGTTGCACATTTTGGATATCTCTTGTTTGTTAGGTAATATTAATTCCCTTCTCAGATCTTTGACGGAGTTAACGATTAGATAATAGTAGTTACTCTCTACATTATTTAGATTCTTTAAAATAGAACGTTTAGTATATTTATTATTTATTCCTATTGTATATAGTTGTATTTGGTTTGGCTCTATCTTATTTAGACAAAAAGGGGAGATGTAGGGGAGACCCAGCCAATCACCTTGCTAGCAGGGGGCGGGGTCCCCCAAGGATATTTTTTACTTATAAAGATTGCAGGCGTGCTCCCAGCCACCCCTTCTGCTTTCCTGTTCTCCCCGGGAACCTCTGGTTCTGTAAGTCTATTTTCCCCATTAAAGCTGTAGATATTTTTACAATCTGTCTGCATTCATTTACGCCGCTACACCGACAGTGGAGCTGACACTCTCTTCTGATCTCAGGTACTAGGCACACATGTGGTGCACATACACATTCAAGCAAAATACTGATATACATAAAATAAATAAACCTAAGAAACAAAATATTTTAAAGCCGACTAGTAGTGGTTCAGCAACATAACTGAGCAGATACAAGCATTTGATACCTGAGCTTAATCCCCAGAACTACAGTAGAGGAGAACTGTCCCGACATGTGTGTATGTTGTGTGTATGTGTATGTTGTGTGTGTGTGTGCATGTACATAATTTAAAAAATAAAAGCCAGCTTCTTTTCTCAAGTTTACATTCTGTAAGGATGATCCTTAACATCAGGGTAGTGAGACATCAGTTTTTTTCTCTTTTCTGTTATCACTAGCACCCATTATAATGGCTGGCATACAGTATGTGCCAAGTATTTCCTAGCATGACTGACTATAAAGACATCACACTATTGTTCCATACATAAATGTAGGGGAATCTCAGAAATAATTATGACTGAATCAGAGAAATACATGATGTGACAGAAATTACAGTCTTTTGTCTGTAATAATATATTACTGTTCTAAGCATAGTAACACTGAAGTAAAAAAGTAAGCTTGAAACCCTAATGAACAACATTTGAATCAAAGTTTGTCACCCCTTGGCAGTACTTCCTCCTTCATATGGGACTGTGGATGACAAACCAATTTCCCAACTGGTATTGCAAAACAAGGTGTGGGAAAGGTGATGTTAGCTGCCAGGAGATCATCTACAACTCTGTGTACCTTCAGCCATTTAAAAAAATGCCCTGGGCTGGAGAGATGGCTCAGTGGTTAAGAGCACTGGCTGCTCTTCCAGAGGTCCTGAGTTCAATTCCCAGCAACCACATGGTGGCTCTCAACCATCTGTAATGAGATCTGGTGCCCTCTTCTGGAATGTGGGCATACATGGAGGCAGAATGTTGTATACATAATAAATAAATAAATCTTTTAAAAAAAAAATGCCCTGACAAGTTTTGATAAGCTAGCTAGCTAAAGGAGGCTTTCCTTGCCGGGCGGTGGTGGCGCACACCTTTAATCCCAGCACTTGGGAGGCAGAGGCAGGCGGATCTCTGTGAGTTCGAGACCAGCCTGGTCTACAAGAGCTAGTTCCAGGACAGGCTCCAAAACCACAGAGAAACCCTGTCTCAAAAAACCAAACCAAACCAAAACAAACAAAATAGGATGCTTTCCTTCTAGGTATGATGTTTTTCCCAGTTTCAATATCTGCTTAGACTGGTTCTGCATAACAAATCTATTGCAACAGAACAAAAGAAAATAGGTCCTTTGTGTTAGAAATGTGGATTATTTTATATGTATCAGAGATAATCAACAAGATTTATAAAGTTTGATAAAGAAAATGGCACAAAGAGTTCCCAACATAAGAACAAAGTAGAGATCACTATAAAACACAAACACCACCAAGTGAGAGCCCAGTTCAGATCAGCCAGCAAAGATGAAAAGGAAGGAGGGCTTAAGTAAGGTAACAATGGCTTGGCAGATGGGAGATGAGGCTGTTTCAAGAAGAATGGGGTACCTTTTGCCAGGATCCAAGGGCTATGGAAAAATGAGGAACTGTGTAGAGGAAGGAAATATATTTGACTGGAGAAGTAGAAAGAAAGAGAAAAAAAAAGTACTGGACTTTTATAACTAACAGACTTTAAAAAGAATCTTTCTAACATCCTCTAATTCTAATATGGGAAAAAAAGAAACCCAAGAAGGCCAAATAAGTTTTACACAAAGCTAATGAGCAAAATGTTGGCAAAGAATTCAGGTCTCCTGGTTCCTTTTCATTAAGCAACAAGGAAAACATGGCACCAGGTGACTTTAAAGAATCCAAAGACATAGAACGTTTATTCAATAACCTTAGAAGACTGCTGAAGTAATACGCACCCTAAAAGGAAAAGGAAACTATAAAAGGCACTAGAGGGCCTGCAAAATAGCTCAGTGGGTAGAGGCACTTGCTGCTAAGCCTGAAAACATGACAGAAAACCAATTCCTGCAATGTGTCCTCTCCTGCACACACTGAATAAATAAATGTGACAAAGTATGCACACAGGAATACATTATACATACACTAGCTCAATTTCTACAATTAAAAAAGGACAAAAGGCAAAATCAAAGGCAAAAATAGACCCACACCAGGCACCATGAAGTTTCAGTGATGCTAACACAAAAACCATCCTTTCAGGTCAGGAGTGTGAGGTCAGCCTGGTCAACAAAGCATTAGTAACAAACAAAAAGAAAATAATCTTAATAACCAGTGTGCAAAACAACATGAATTCCAAGGGAAGAAACTGAAGAGGAACTAGTAGGGAAAGGCCTAACCAAACATAGATGGTTGTCACACAGTCCAGAAAAGGGCAGCTGACAGATCAGACTGCTCAGGCTTACAAAATTATTCAAATTACGAAATGCCCAGTTAAAATACATAACCAACCAGCTGTACAAGTTCCAAGTCTAAGAAGTTCACAGGCAGGTCTGGCTCACTGATTTCTACCAACAAACCACTGGTGGATCGGTGGATCTGGGCTTATAAAAACAAAAACAAAGGAGGAAAGAATTCTGTTTTCCAGAGAAATGTGAACTTTGACTTATTTTTTGTTCAGGAGGAAAATCTGGTTTGATTTTAAATCTCATTACCAATCAGCTTGGTCTAAAATCTGTAAAATATAATACAATGTCCAGAGATCAACTGGCCATGACACTATCACAAACCAGAGCTGGCACACAGACAAGATCGCAGTCACGGTTTCTGTCAGATGCCTTACCAGTTTGGAAGCCTCCAGCTTCGATCTCAAATACTTCAACAAAATACCCTTCAAGCTGAGAAGCTATCTTAAAGCCTTCATCATATGGTAACAACCGACTCCTAAGGAAATTGCATGCAAATACCCAAAATAACCAGCTGAATAACAGTGATTAGGTAAAATCAGTTAAGTTTTTGTTTTACAGAAAGCTTTAGGTTTTTAAATGGAAAAAGAAAAGCTAACAAAGGTTTGCATTCTCTCTAATCTTAAGAACAACAAAAAAACTTACAGACCACGAATCAAAAATAGCTTTATACAAACAAGAGCAAAATTGTAGGTTCTGCTGAGGACATCAGCCACTTAAATTAACCCCACTTCATCTAGAGCAGGAAGCCATACTGCTGTTTTCAGAGTTACTAAGAAACAAGATAAAAAGGGCGGTCTCCGGCAGGAGAATCTACTCTTGAAACTAGAATGTGGCCGCACCACACTGCTGAGACTTCTCAGTGTCACTGACTAGACAAGAAAGAGCATCTTAAGATGAGTATCCACGACCGAGTCAGTGGTTACGTAAAGATTTACTTACTGGAGCTTGGGGTTGTCCACCCCACCCCCCTTCCATTCCCAGTACCCATCCCCAAACAGGAAAGAAAGCGCGCCCAGCATAAACACACAGGCCATTGCTCATGGTTCGTCACCACAACAAACTGGAGGTTAGACCAACGCTCCTGGAGACCAAGTTTCAGGTCTTGGCTGCCAAGCACAAAGGGGGCTCTTCCCCACAGAGCTGTTTATAGCGCGGGCCCTACCCAAGTCATTTTGGTTGTTTCCACCTTTTCCTTTAACCGTTTGGGGTTTTTGTTGGTTTTGGCTTTCAAAGTAACGACAGGCTGCAAAAGTTTCTTTTGAAAAAGACCTCTAGCTTTGTCTTGGGGGGAAAAAAACCACGTCTGAGTGGCTGGTCCCCACATAGCCTCACCACCATCACAAATTACAAACTCAACGATTACAGAACATGAGCGAAGAGAACAGAAAAGCTTCCACACCAACCCGACCATCACAATGTTCTCTACACACGGCTTCCCGGTCCCCCAAAGCACAAATACGCCCGAACTAGAGCGACAGACAGTGGGGTGACATGCACACTCACAAGCTTCTCATAGGGACCTGCCACCGCAGCCAGGGGTAGGGGCGGGGAACCGGAGGGTGGGGACCGCCAGACGGGCCCCTGTCACCTGAGGACAACAGCACGCTCGGGAGGGAAGTGGCAGGAGGCAGGGGGAGTTTCCCGGGCACACGGTCGCGTCCCGCCGCTCGCGACCAGGCAGCGGGACGCGGCTCCCGGGGCCGCGCGGGGCCTGCCCAGAGAGGCTCCCGGTGCAAGCCGGCCGCCCCCGGCAGCCCGCGACCCGCTCGGCGCCACCTCGGGGCGCCCGGACCCCATCCATCCTCGCCCGGCCTGACTCACCGCCGGTGGGTGTAGTTCTCAGCCGCGAGCTGGGGCCGCCGCGAGGAGGCGGCGGAGGAGACGCGATCCGGGGCCCCGCCGCCGGGTCATCATACCCCCCGCACGAGCCGGCCCGGGCCCCGGCCCCCGTCCCCCGGAGCCGTCCCCGCGCCCGTCCCGCGGCCGGAGCCTCGCCAGCCTCCCGCCTGCCCCGCCGCCCGGCCCCTTCCCGCCGCCGCCGCCTCAGCGCCGCGCGCTCCCGCCTCGCCCTCCCGCTGCCGTCCGGGGCCACGGCCCGGCCCTTCGCTCCGCAGCTGCCGTTGTCGCCAGACCCGACAAATGGAGCCCCGAGCGCCCGCCCTCATCCGGCCGGCCCCGCCTCGCCGGAACCGTTCAGCCTCCTAGCGCCATGACACCTACTAAGGCGGAAGTGCGGAGGAGCGGGCCGGTCGGGATCATTGCTTCGTGCTGCGGGCCGCAGGAGCGGGTGGGCCTCCGTGGGGAGCCAGCGTGGACGGTGTGTGGGGACCGGATTCCCCGGCCCCCTCCGCTCAGCAGTCTCCGAGGTGGTTTACCGGCGTCTGGAGCCTGTCGGGTTTCCCGCTGCTAGATGTCATCTCAGCCTATGTGACATCACCCCAAACCAGTGTGATCCCCCCCCCCCCCACAGGCGTATCCTAGCGATTGGGCAGCGCGGGGAGACACTACCTGAGAAGCCCCGAGGATGAAGAATTATCTCAGTTTAGGCTTCAGTGGTTCGCTGCCATGTCGAGTACTTTATGGCAGCAGACGGGATCTGGACGCCTCCCTATACTGACTGAAGCGCTCCCTTTGCGGTGTGGGAGGAAAGAAGAAAACAACTACTCCGAACTCAGCTCCTAAATGCATGCAGTAAACGAAAATGTTCTTACCTCCACAGACGGTAGAGAGGCAGAGGACTCAGGAAACAGCGCACTGGGCACAATGTTCTAAGAAAACGGTCACTGAAAACTGGGTTATCTTAATACACGTTGCCAACTCAGCCTCAAGCGATGCCGTAGGCCTTTAGATGTGCCTTTTGCAAATGTTGACGCCTGAAATGGGGAACATTTTTCGAGGCTAGTATTTATGAGAGTAGGGTGTGATGGTTCCTGCCTTTAGTCCGAGGATTCAACAGGCAGAGCAGGTGGATCTGTGAGTTGAAGGCCAGCTTGATCTACAAAGTGAGGATAGGGGGAGAATCCATGTGTTCCATCTCACAGATTACTAAAGTCAGTGACTGGTTGCCACCATGGATATTTAATTTACATGCTCTCTCTGAGGAGGGGAGCAGACTTCAGAAGCCTTTCTATCTGTTATGTTTCTGACTCCTCACTATATACATCCTTGATTTCTTTGAATTCACCTCACAAAATTTTTCTAGACTATCCTATAATACCTTTTAAGGAAAGTCATTTGACTTTCTCTTCTTACCACCGGAACAGGGAAGTTCATTTCCCTGGAGAGCCAGGGTTAGCAAAAGCATTCAGTCCCACAGGGCAGGTTTGTTTGCTCGTTTTCACAGAAACTTCCTTCTTGACTGTTTAGAGAACATGAAGTCCCCACACCGGCCTGGCCCTGGAAATATCAAGACGCAAGAATGAATGAGCATGCCTGCCTAGTGAGCCAAGAAAAAGGCAGAAACTTGAGGCCTGGGGTTGAACAGATCCTGCTTTAAAAGCAGGCTTTAGTCAAGTATTTTGCCATATTTCACCAGCTTCTAATGACCGGCTTCTAATTTACTCTCGTTATGTTCCTTTTGTGTGTAAAACATCTCAGATTTTACCTGTAGAGAGCCTTTTCTGACTGACTCCCAGATCTGATCTAGCACCGTCATCTGCCTGCTATTTGTGCCTTTGTTACATTAATTACTCTCTATTTTCACTGTTCTTAACTCTTTTCCTCAATCTGTCACATTCTTCAGGGAACTTTTGTTTGCTTGTTTTTTTGGTTTTTGTTTTTTGGAGACACAGGGAAATGTAATCATGGCTATCCTGGAACTCTGTAAACAAGGCTGGCCTCGACTCCCTCTGCCTCCCAAGTGCTGGGATTAAAGGTGTTGTGCCACTACAACCCAGCTTCCAAGATTTGTTTTGTTTTGTTTTATTTGTTTGTTTTCTGATCTTCAGGGAACTTTTCAAAGTCTAGTATTTTCCTTGCTAATGTTATTCGCTCATTCATCCAACAAACTGCTTCATGCCAGACACTCCCTAGACACTGGTTCAGGTGAAAGATGAGTAAGATACAGTCTTTTCCCTCCCAGAGTTTGCAGTTTAGTGAGGAAAAATGAATACAAATACACATGACTTGAATAATGGAGTCAGAGAGCACCATCAGAGAAGACCATATTCGAGCATGCGCTAGTCAACAAAGCTCCAAGTTTGGTGCAGCGACAAGTCTGTAACCCATTCACCAAATCTCTAGAGTTAGGGTAACTGCTGTGTGCCAGACGTTGCTAGAAACTAAAGATGAAACAGCACAACCTATGCACTGATGGAGCTTGCAGTTTACAGCTCCTCTGGCTGGGTGCCAGGTTAGTGAACAGGGAGACTCACATTTTGAAAATTAATGAAGAGGCTTAATCAAAGGACTAATAAGGAAGAAGTGGGAGTAGGGAAGACAGCTGGCTGGAGTGGAGGAAAACTGGAGAGGGGCAGATGAAGTACTCCCTTCCAGACAGGGGCTGAGCAGCTGGAAAAGGAGATGGGGCTATGAGAAGCTGGAAGGGCAAAGCAGAGTCTGAACTCACTTGCAGCCAAACCTAGTGGCACAGGCCTGCAGTCCCAGCGTTTGGGAGGTACAGGCAGGAAGATCAGGAGTTCAAGGCCAGCCTGGACAACAGCCTTGGACCTTGTCTCTATTTATTTTTTCTTTCTTTTGCTTTGGAGCCTGTCCTGGAACTCGCTCCTGGAACCAGGCTGGGCTTGAACTCAGTGATCCACTGCCTCCCAAGAGCTGGGATTAAAGGTGTGTGCCACCACTGCCTGGCTCAAGTAACTTTTTAAAGCTACTTTTCTGGGAGGCAGAGACAAACTAATCTCTATGACTTTGAGGTCAACCTGGTAGACATAGAGCGATCCAAGCCACCTAGAGATACACAGTGATATCCATTCTTAAAAAAAAAAATACCTTGGTGTTTTAAGATTATCAAACTCTATTTAATAGATTGGGTAGCTAGGGGTAAGAGGAATATTTGACTCCAAGAAGGCATTCAGAGATTCGTGTACCTTTCAACCAGATTCTTTAGCTTTGCTATTTTTAGAGGCTTTCATTTCTCCACCTAATCCTTTATCTGAGCACAAAAAAGGAAAGGAAGAATGCGGATTGTAAGGATTTAAATTTTTTTAAATTTAAGTGTAGTACTGCAAGCCTTTAAACCCAGCACTCAGAAAGCAGAGGCAAGTGATTTCTGTGAGTTGAGACCAGCCTGGTCTACATAGTGAGCTCCAGAACAGCCAGAGCTACACAATGAAATCCTGTCTCCCCACCCCCACCCCCAATTTAATTTTATGCCTGTGCTTTTTTCCTGGGTGTCTATATGTGCACCACATGGCTTCAGAAGTCAGAACATGAAGTTAGATCCCCTGGAACTGCAGTTACATGGTTGTGAGCCACCATGTGAGTTATGGGGCCAGAACCCAGGTCCTCTGCAAGAGCAACAAGTGCTTTTAACCTCTGAGCATCTCTCCAGGCCAGTGTGGGAATATTTTGTAGGCCAGGCCTGTGTGCAATGAACACACACATCTGTTCTGCACATATTCAGTGGTGGGAACTCTAGGGTATGGATGCTGTTAATGTGAAGGTGTGCTGGGTGTTACAGCTGAGCAGATGTGCCCAGGGAAGAGAGAGTGTTTTAAAGGGAAAATCCACCTCTGAACCAAAGGCACTTTCCTAGCAGTCTAATCCCAGACTGCAAGGTAGAAGATCCTTTGATGTTTGCTGGGTTTTGGTTTTTCGAGACAGGGTTTCTCTGTAGCTTTGGAGCCTGTCCTGAAACTAGCTCTTGTAGACCAGGCTGCATTGAACTCACAGAGACCACCCACCTCTGCCTCCCAAGTGCTGGGATTAAAGGTGTGCGCCACCATCGCACAGCTGATCCTTTGATTTTTAAGGACGACAAGTCAAGTTCCCCCATACAATTCAGAGACTATGTTAATATAAACCACTTCTGGTAATCTGGATGTGGGTATAACATCCAGCTCTGGCCAGTGAAATTTGCAGGCTAGCCTCCTGAAGAATTTTTTTTTCCTGAAAAGATAGCACTGGTCAAAACTGGGTATGGTAGTGCATGCTTTTAATCTCAGCACTCAGAAGACAGGGGCAGTCAAATATATGTTAGTTGGAGATCAGCATGGTCCACATAGCAAGTTCTAGGACACCCAGAACTATACAGTAAGACCCTGCATGGAGCACTGGCCATGCCTAGTGGTATATATCCATAATCCTAGCATTTAGAAGGTAGAGGCAGGAGAATTACTACAGGGTTGAGGCCAGCCTGGTCTATATAGTGATTATCAAGTTAGTACAGGCTACAAAATGAAACCCTGTGTTAAAAAATAAACCACTCTGAGAGGAAAAAGTCTGTGTGTGTGTGTATTTAAAGTCTCTATATATTTATATGTATATATACATATCTGTGTATATTTACATATATATAAAATATACATTTAAAGTGTATATATACACTTTATTTTTATATATACACTTTTTTATATTTTATATTTACACTTTTTTTGAGACAGGGTTTCACAGTAGCTATGGAACCAGTCCTGAAACTCCCTCTGTAAACCAGGCTAGTCTCGAACTCACAGAGATAAGCCTGCCTCTGCCTTCCAAGTGCTGGGATTAAAGGCTTGCGCCACTACTTTCCAGAAGAAAAAGTCTTTTTGTCCTGCATCTGTCCACTTTCTGAGAGAAAGGAATTCAGACATGAGCCTAAAGCTGCCATGGGGAGCAATAGAGACAGCATTTGGGGGAACAACAAGAATAAGTGGGTCATTGAGCTGCTGAATAAACCTGGAATCGCCCCCATTTCTGGAGTTTATCTTAACGAAGCCACTGTGGGATATATTTTCTATTTGCAGGAATTTTTTTTTTTTTTTTTTTTGGTTTTTCGAGACAGGGTTTCTCTGTGGTTTTGGAGCCTGTCCTGGAACTAGCTCTTGTAGACCAGGCTGGTCTCGAACTCACAGACATCTGCCTGCCTCTGCCTCCCGAGTGCTGGGATTAAAGGCATGCGCCACCACCGCCCAGCAATTTGCAGGAATTTTTTTTTTTAATTTTATTTTTTTATGTGCATTGGTGTGAAGGTGTCAGATTCCCTGCAACTGGATCTTCAGACAGTTGTGAGCTGCCATGTGGGTGCTGGGAATTGAACCCAGATCCTCTGGAAGAGCAGTCAGTACTCTTAACCACTGAGCCATCTCTCCAGCCCCAATTTGCAGGAATTTTTAGCTTACCTGATAATAGGAGAAAGTCTCTTTGATGCTTTGGTGTGGGACAATTGTCTATATTCTGTCAATTATGTTTTAAATAAATGCTAATTGGTCAGTAGCCAGGTAGGAAGTATAGGCGGGACAACCAGACAGGAAGTAGAGGTAGGTCAATGAGAACAGGAGAATTCTGGGAAGAGGGAAGCTCCCTCTGGAGTCCTGCCCAGACAAGAAGAAGGAAGATGTGACCTGCCCTGCTAAAAAAGGTACCAAGCCATGTGGCTAACAAAGATAAAAATAATGGGCTAATATAAGTTATGAGTTAATAAAAAGCCTGAGCTAATGGGCCAATCAGTTTATGATTAATATAGACATCTATGTGATTTCTTTGGGACTTAACAACTGCAGGAACCGTGCAGGACAGAAACCTCAGACAACAATGCTTTATTTTTTTATTTATTCATTACATACACTGGATGCCTGCAGGCCAGAAGAGGGTGCCAGATCTCATTATGGATGGTTGTGAGCCATATGTGGGTTGCTAGGAATTGAACTCAGGACCTCTGGAAGAGCAGTCAGTGCTCTTAACCTCTGACCCATCTCTCCAGCCCCCAACAACAATGCTTTCTAAAAGAAAATGCTGATCTGTGTTTTTCAAATATTTCAAAAAGTAAAGAGGGGAGGGGTGACTGGTGTACCCACTAGATCTGGCAATTAAATAGCCACTACTAATCTCAGTGAGATCAAGCTTAGAGGTACCATGCAGGCAGAAGTAATGTGCTTCTGGATGGTGGTTGTCAGCTGGGAAGGGACTTCTGATCCAACCGAGTGATAGGGTTTATTCTAGGCAATGCCTTTTTCTAGCTTTCCATATTGAAAAAAAATACATGGGTCTGAGCTATCCACCTTTTTTGATTTCTCACTCACTTACCCTAGGATTAACCAAGACAAGTTTTGACCACTTAATTGGTTTCTTGAAGACCAAATCTAGCATGAATGTTGGGGGTAAGAAGACATTTTGAAGATTG